>NC_137788.1:27512895-27817895 GCF_963383645.1 Muscardinus avellanarius
CAGAGACACGCTCAGGAGCTGCTCCTCGTCAGCCATTAACACATTCAAACCTCGGAGCACCTCCTCTCTGCAGAGCTCAGCGCTAACTGTGGGAGAAATAAAACACCTTCTCTGACTGGAGGGTACACTGGAGTCATGGGGAAATAGATGCTAAACACAGCACAGCATAAGCACACAGAGGTACCGATGGTTGGTTTGAATGCTGGGAACAGAAGAGCCAGAAAGCCCCTCAGAAGACCTTGTGCCCCCTGGGAGGAATTTACAATTTACCTTGAAGAGGTCTTAAAGGGCCAGGCGTTCGATGAAGTTCAGTGAGTTTGAAGTTGAGGCTGCCTAAGAGGGGTGATGCGGGAGGGCTGCTGTGCTTTTCTGGGGAGAGGGGACTGTGATTTATCATGTAAGTTTGTCAGGGTAGGGCCACCCGGGTGCTCTTTAAAATAAAGGTTCTAAGTATTTACTCCGGAATCACATCTTTGGGGAGAGGGATTGCTTTTAAGTTCTCCCAGGGTATTTCTACCCAAAGACAACTTTGGGATATTTCATGATAGGCAGATTTTATATTAATATCAGATTAATACTGAAAGGAGTAAGGTAGCTTAAATGCCCAGGTAGGGTTCATATTGCCCACAGATGCCCCAGTAAAGGAAAGAGGGTGGAGGTTGCATATGGAGACTGGAATTGCTTGCTCGGAGCCTTCTTTTCTTTTTTTCTTGGAATCGATAGAGCTCCCAGGAGGATGGATTGGGTGCTTTTGTTTTATTTCTAGTCTATTGAGTACTTAGTCTTCCTCCCCAGCATAATTAAGTCCTTCTGGTTCCTGCAGGACAGAGCTGTGTATCCAGTGGTGCTCAGTTAATGGTGCCATCTGGATGCAGGTTCTTGGCCATCCCATTCCAGAGCATCTAATCTCCTTTCTTTGGAGCTGGGACATACCTAGCTCCCTGCCAGGTGCAGCCAGAGAAGGTCCTCTGATGTGGATGGGATTCCAGGAAGGATGCTCACATCCTACCTGTGCAGATACCTGGGATGCATAATCATCCCATGACCAGGAGGGCACCCAGGGGACTTGTGTCCCACTCTGCACTCCTGTGTGCACAGGCACAGCCTCTCAGGACAGCACCGCCCACTCCTTGAAGAGGGAGCCCTTGTACTCCCCACTCCACCTCTGTGCCACTTGGTTCAGAGCTTCCTCTGGCTCTCTACTGCCCATGCCCACATTTCACTCTCTGCCTCCCTGCTCCTTAGAGCTGCATACAGACCCCCCACATCCTCCCTGCCCCCTCTGCACCCGACTGCTGTACCAGACCTCCACTCTGAAAGGTCAAAGCCCATGGCCTCATTCATTCTTCCTCCATTAGACATGCCCTAGGTAGAAACCTGCCTTTGCATAGCATTCTAACATTCTCCTCCTTCCCTCAGGCTTCTCCATTTCTTTTGCCTGTAAGCATGGTTCCCAGATCCATTCTGAGCCTTTTTAATCTCTTCATTCTTTCCAAGAAATGGTGTCTATTCCTTAGGCTTCGGTTCCTACTCATGTGCTAATAACATCCAAAGGTCTCTCTGAGCCTCAGATTTATTCAGCATCCCCAAGCAGTGTTTCCAAAGACTGTTGGATGAACCATAGGTACTTCAAATGTGCCAAATTTGTTTCCCTTTGGGCTCCTGAAAAAACACGTTCCTTTTAAACTCATCCACTGGTACAAGCTAGAAAGCACCAAGTCATCATTCATTTGTTCATTGAATACATGTCTCCTGCGTGCCTACTATGTGCCAAGCATTGTGTTGGTCACTTGAGTTACAATGTTGAACAAGATCCCTCTTTCCAACTACCACATCCAATGAGCCACCAGGCTCCACTCCATTCCCACATCCCTCTCATCAGTTTCTTCCTCTTCTACACCAAAGCCTTGGTTGATGCTCTAATTTCTCCTACTTGGGCACAACTTCTCCAGCCTCCTAATTGGTCTTACTCCCTCCGTATCTTCTTCCAGTTCTCTCTTCTGCTGCTAGAGTAATCTTTTGAGAACATACACTTTCCTGCTGTTGCTCCAGTTGAGAAGCAAGCATGGCCCTCGTCCTTTCTAGCTTGTTCCAGTGCCACTGGTCCCATCTTCTCTGAGACCCTGTCACATCCAACACAGCGCAGCTATTTAAGTGCGTGGCGTGTGAGCCAGTAAGGCTAGGTTTAAATCCCGGCCTGGCCACTTGCTGGCTGTGTGCTGCAGCCATTTCCGAACCTTTAACCCATCAACGCTCCAGTTTCTTCATCCATAAAGCAGTCTATTAAAACCTAATTCATTGTGCCACTGAGAGAATGAAATGAAATCACTTACACTGAGGGATTAGCTCAGTGTTTGGCACAGGATAGGGATATAATAAAAGCTATCATTGTTATTAATAACACTTTACTATGTCCAGCCTCAAAAACTTGCGTTTCTAAATAAAACTCAAACTTCTCTGCCAAGCATGTGGGCTCATGTGGTCCAGTTCCTTCTACCATTCTGCCCTTACCCTGATGCAGGCATGTTGAGCTATTCTCCATCTTAAGGGGGTGCTCCAAACCTCAGTGCCTTTTCAAGACAGATTTCCAAGCCATTGCCTTTATGAAAATCTCTATGGATTTCCATTTAGTGGCTCCTTCCTGGGTATCCCCGCAGCGCCCCGGACACACCTCCATCAGCACTTGTCTGAGCTCTGGTTTTTGCTTATATACCTCTTTTTACCCCTCTGTGCATGTTGCTCAAAGGCAGAAGCTGTACCTCCAGTCAATGAACAGATGAACGCTCATCTCTTACAGTAAACTTAGACTGTGCTTCTTGGTGAAAGGGTTAGCGGGGTGCATGGCAAGGAGGAACATACCTGTATCTCACCCGTGGGTGGGTTGCATGAGCAGCATTAGTTACTGTTCCTGTTTTCCCTGTTGTGTTCAGGAAGGCAGCCTCTACTCCTTGGTCTTAGACTTTGAGTTTCCAAGCTTATTCTATGACTTGACTCCTCTCCCACTTGGTGTCAGGGTGGGGCTCTCTTAGCCCTTCTGGGCCCCCCTCAGCGCTTCCTGAAGCCCACCAAGGCCCTATGGAGATGCTGAGAAGCCCGTCTGCTTCTGAGGAAGTTCCCATAACATCAGAAAGGCAGCTGTAGGAGCCCAGGCTGGTGTAGCCTCTTCCGGGATGTGTGAGGGAATGACCAGCATGGGCCCAATGACCTCCACACACTGGCCAAGGCTAGGCTTGATGGGAGTGAATCAAACTGTGTCTCAGAAAGTCTAGCTGCACCTGGGCTTCCCCCTACACCTTGCCTTCAAATTGGCAATGCCCAAGGAAGGGCCCTCTGGCCAATGGTAACATTACTGCACTAAGCTCTTCTTCTGGTCTAGCCTCCACCCCTACCTTGTATGGCTGAAGCCTCCATCTCCCTTGACTAGGTTCAGCATAGAATGGTTTAATAAGATGTGAATCTTTTGTAAAATGCTGTGCAGAGAAAATCTGCTTCTAGTGTTTTTGGTATTGTGGCCTCAGGTGCTTGAACCAAAGAATTCTGAAGCATTGGGTAAAATTTCAAAAGGAAAAGTAAGAGCTTTTGACAAGTTCTGAACTGAATTATATCCTCTCTGAGTTCATATGGTGAAGTCTGAATCCCCTGTGTGACTGTATCTGGAGATGGGGCCTTTAGGGAGGAGGTTAAATGAGGTTGTGAAGGTAAAGTCCTGAAGAGAGTGGATTGGTGTCCTTATGAGAGGAGGACGGGACACCACAGAGCTCTGTCATGTGCACAGAGAAAAGGTCTTGTGAGGACACAGAAGGGGCCGTCAGTAAACCAGGCAGAGAGTCTCACCAGGACCATGCCTGCCAGCGTCCAGAACAGGACCACCAACCTCCAGAAATGCCTTCCTGCGCTTCCCTGTGTTGGAGCAGGCTCAGCAGACTGACAGAAGGGGGATCCTCAGAGTCCACAGCATGGGGACCCAGCATGGAGCCGGCTTTGGCCTCGAGTGCACTGTAACACTCCAGTGGAGCAGAGTGTTGGTGTACATGGACTCATGGAGAAGAGGAGATAGGAGCCACAGGTCAGGGCCTCTGGGTAGACGCTTTAATACAAAACCCCTGCACAGAGCAGAGTGGGGGTGAACTAAAAATAAGCCCACCTTTCTTCTCTCTGGCCATTTCCACTGTCTGGGTGGACCTGGACTTTAATCTCATACCTGAATGCTGAGAGGATAGAAAATAGAAAACTTCAGCTGAGAATCCATAGCCAAGAGCAGCCTTCACATGGGTCTACAGGCTTCACGGAACTTGGGTGGTTAGAAACCCTACGACTGAGAATTTATTCAGAAGGGGTTTCTGATTGGAAATGACCTCGGCACCAGGCCCAAGTAAATACATCTTAAAATTCTAAATCTAAAGAAACTACCATCTACCCCGATCTCAAAGAATTCCCAGAGACTAAGTTTATGATTCTAATCACATCGTCAGAAATTACACAACAAAGAAGGAGCCATGAGAGATGAGAAGAGACTATGGAATTGAACTTAGGAAGACTTCAGATACTGGCATTAACAGACAGAGAATGTAAAATGAGTAGTATCTACACTACACATATGAGTACAGATCAGAGAACTGTAAAATATGATCAGGAACATTTGAAAAAGAATCAAAGAGGACTTCACAGAGTGAGATTTGTAATATTGAAAATCAGGTCTTCAGTGAGGGAATTTAACAGGTTAGACACAGGGGGACAGAGAACAAATGAACAGAATAAGAGAGAGAAAATGAGAGAGAAGCAAAGAAACAGGGATAGTGTAGGAAGGATGAATACATCTTGTCAGACTTCCAGAAGGAAAAAAGAAAGAGGATAAAGAAGAAGCAAAAGTTGAAACTACGGTGGACAGACGTTTTCCTGAACTGATAAAAGGTGCAAACCCACGAATTGAAGAAGCTTAATGAATTCAAGCAGAACTATTACAAAATATCTGCACATAGACTCATGATAGTGAGACTGCAGGACACAAAAGACAAGGAAAAGACCACAAAGGCAGCCCGAAAGATGCCACACAACATCACAACAATAAGCCAGCAGCAACAAAGACAACCAGAACACATGAGGACAGTATCTCCACGCGCAGAGAAAATACCATGATTAACAGAGAACCAAATGCCCAGTGTTCTTTCAGGAACAGGGGAAAAGGACGTTTTAAGAAAAAATGAGAAGTAGGAAGATTTGCCATAAACAGAAAAATGAATTGTAAAGCATGTACTTTGAGCAGAAAGAAAGTAATCCCAAATAGAGGGACTGATAGACACAAAGAAATGGTGAACCAAAAACGGTGCATATGTGCGTAATATGAATGGACACTGGCTTTATTGCACAGTGATGATAATAACTTGGGAGGAGAAATAAGGTAAGTTGAAAGTACCACAGAGTATGGATCAGGAGGGGCTAACCAAAGTCATGCTGTTTTAATATCTCTGACTTTTTAGGAGGAACATAAAATTAATATGTAACATTAGATTTTATTAGGCATGCATGTTAATATTTCTAGGGCATTTTAGAGTAACCCTAATAGAACAGAATCTATTACATTATGTACATGGTCTAAATCCTCCAGTCAAAAGACAGATTATTAGACTAGAGTTTTAAAGGCCCAGTTATACACAGAGCACATATAAAGCATAAGGAAGCAGAAGGTTGACAGTAAGAAAATATAATAGATTATATTATTATTATATAATAAAGACCAAGAGAAAGCTAACCTAATAGCTATGAGGTGGAGGTTCTGGTTTAAATTAAAAAAATATTACACCACAGATAAACAGGGTAAGTACATAGCTATTTTTAAAACAACTCAGATAACTAGGAAGATATAAAAATTTCAAGTTGTAAGCTCTAATAATGAAGTCTCAAAATATGGAAAGCAAAAATTGACAGAACTTCAAAAGATAACAAACAAACCCATTATCATAGCGGGAGATTTAAAAATTCCTCTATCTTTAGTGGCTTGAGCAAGAAGACAAAAGTAAAATGAAGATATAATATGCATAAACATTATTAACAAGATTGATGTGATGGACATATTAGAACACAAAAACTGTCAAATGCATCATTTAATTTTGAAGTACACACAGAATATAGGTGTACTTTATCCAAAAAAGCATGTCCCAACAAATTTCAAATGATTCAAATACAGAAAATGTTCTTTAAATATACACTTTATAATCAGTAATAAAAGATAGTTATAAAAGATCTTTTTTAGAAATTAAGAATTACTTCTAAATAACTCATGATCGAAAGATGAGATAATACAGAATTTAGAAAATATTCAGAATAAGTTATAATAGAAATACTGAAGAGAAAAATCTGTAGGAATGTAGCCAAAGTAGTCTTAGAGGAAAATTTATAGCCTCAGATGCTTAAATAACATTGAATATATTTTATGAATTAAGCACAAAAATTAAGATGCTTAATAAAAACAACAGAATAAAATCAAATATAATTGAAGGAAGGAAATAATATGAGAGCAGAAATTGATGAAATAAAATAAATATATTAAAAAGAATATTGAAACACCAAATTTTATTCTTTGAAAAGACTAACAAATATGAAATTTCTGACAATATTGATTTAGGAAATGAAAAATGAAACAAAAACACAACAATAGCAGGATCATCAATATAATAAGAGATAGAATGCACACCTTTATATCTATTAAATTTCAAAGCTTAATATAATGAATTTAAGAAAAAATAGCTATCCTAAATATTTATTTAGTCATTACAGGTATCGAATCTACGGTATAAACCTTTTTCTCCCCAAAATGAAGACCAGACTCAGGTAGTTTTGTTGAAAAATTCCACCAGACTTTTGAGGCAAATTTTATTCTAGTTTTTGACTCGTTATTCCAAGAGACAGAGAAGAAACACTCTCTAGACCATTTTATGGGACTAGTATTATACACTAGTATATAATTATTCTATTTAACCTGAGTGACCACCATGATCACAATGATTTGACATTATACAGGAGGTTCAATTCTGATCACTGAGACAATAAAAAGAAAGAAGACAAGTATAATAATGAAAAAAGAAGAAACCATCATTCTTTGCAGATGATGACAAATATTTCATATTTGTCATCATCTGCAAAGAATAAGAATAGCAATATGAAAATACCCCAAAGAATAGCAATATGAAAAAAACCCAAACACCAGACCAATCTCACTAACAATACAAACAAGCCATTAAACAAAATGTTAGCAAGTAAAATACACAAATATCAATAGGAAATAACCACACTGGGTTTATTCTATGAATGTTAGGTTGGTTTAATATTAGAAAAATCAACCAGTATAAAGTCATTACACTAAGAGAAGGGAGAAAAATCAATGATTGTATCAATAGCTATGGAAATATATTTGATAAAAGTCAATATCTATTCTCAATAAAACCTTGTTCTTAGCAAACTAAGATTAGAAAGGAACTTTCTCAACTACAAAAAAGTATTTGTAAATTAAAAATAAGCAAACATTATACTTAATGATGAAGAAATAAAAATATTCTATTTAACCTGAGTGACCACCATGATCACAATGATTTGACATTATACAGGAGGTTCAATTCTGATCACTGAGGCAATAAAAAGAAAGAAGACAAGTAAAATAATGAAAAAAGAAGAAACCATCATTCTTTACAGATGATGACTATGTCCAAACATCCAAAGAATTCACAGATAAATTATTATACAAATAAAAACCAAAAGGACAAAAAATCAATTGCATTTCTAAATACCAGCAAGAAGCAGGTAAAAATTCATTTTTAAAAAGGTATAATTTAAAATATATTTAGGTAACTAGATGAACAACCATAATATATTTAGGAGTAAATACATTAAGAAATGCATAATATCTCCAATGGAAAGTTATAAAAGTTTACTGAGAGTAGATATAAAGTGTTATATGAAAATTTACTGTATAAAAAAGTTATACAAGAAAGAAGCCCTAAGCAAAGTGAGAGATATACAATATTCATGGACTAGAAGACTCAATACTACAGCAACTTCTCTTCAATTGATTTTTAGTTTTGATATAACTAAAAGAAAAATTTAAAAAGTTGTGGATTTTGGCATGAGGATTTATAAGAGAGAAGAGACGATTAAGAAAAAAACAAAATAGGACATATCATGAAAGGGTACATATAGCAGTGAAAAACAACACACAACATAGATGAATTCTGAGTGAAATTAAGAATACAGGACATAGAGCATACATTTATATGAAGTTCAAATGCTGGCATACCAAATGATGCATTTAGGGATATATACTTGAGTGCTACATATAAAGAAGAGCACAGAAATAACTAAGGCACATCGAGGTAATGGCTACCTCTGAGGGTGGCAGGAACGGGATTGGGTTGCTGATGGCCATGCATCACTAAAGTACTGGATTCCTTCTTTTTCTTAAGCTGGGAGATGGTCACATAGGTGTTTGATGTGTTGATGTTTTTATATCTTGCTTATATTTTATAAATATGCTTTGTATTTACCCAATAAAATATTTAAAAGAATTGAATCGGCCACCACCAGGGTTCTGAGTCTGAAGCTGCCGGTAGACCAACTATTCCCCGCCTGCCCTACTCACGGGAGACCACCCCCTTCTCAAGAGCCTTACCTTGGAGGGGTTGAGTGCTGTGATGATCCACACACAGTGTGCGTTGTTGTCATACTGAATGGGGAAATTGGGGGAGGTGATGATACCCGAGGGGCCTCGCAGGTGGGCATCACACATGTGAGCTGCAGGGGAGATGAAAGACAGCCCTTTTAGTTTAGACTAGGTCGAGTCCCCATCCCCCTTCCATTCCCAGCTCAGAAGAAACTGAATCTCTACAGTCCCATGTCAGAAACAATCTGCTTCCTTCATCCTTCCCCTATAGCCCTCAACAGGGTCAATGGGAAGTCCCAGAGCCTGGACACTGCAGCAGGCCCAGACAGGCCCTACCTGCTGCCCTGAATTCTATGGTAATTTTCTAAGACAGGCTATGCCACCCCGTGAAGACTGTGTCCACCCCCACATTCCAAGTTCCACTGAGATGAAGCAGCTCATATTCACCAAGAGGGTGTGGACTGGTGCCATGAATGTTGCCCTAAAACTAGAAGGGTTGAGGGTACCTATGGGCCTGCTTAAGCAGCCCATGCATGCTCTGCTCACCTGTCTGAGCTTTCCTATTGGTACTCTTGTTCTCCAAACCAGCTGAGTGCTGCTCTGGACCAAATCTGCTTCCATAGGAGTCTGACCTTGTCCCAGGTCCTGATGGTCCTCAATTCCTCCCTATACAACCTTGCAGGCCTCCTGAACTGAAATCTTAGGATGTCTTTTCAAGACTTTCAGGATGCCTATGCCCAGAAATGCTGTCAAGGTTCCGACTCAGCCCAGTACCAGGCACCAGAATGCTTTTAGTGCTAATCTAGCACTTTCCAAATCATTCCCCACATCAGCCCATGCCTCAAGATTTTGACTGGAAGCAGAAAGAGTCAAGGTGAATTAGAAGAAGTGCTCTACTCAAGTAGTTATAAAGTGTTATCAATCACAGCTTAATCTAATTAAGCTCTTTAAAATAGCTTCTAAACTAATTAGATTAAGTAGTGATTGAACACAGTTAAGGTACTACATTGTATCTAGGTGTTTGCTTTCTTTAAAAATGTGTGCCGAGCCAGCTATTCTAATAAAGGGTTCCATGAGCTCACTCTGTCACTGCCCACATGGCAATTCATCCTAATTGTGGGCAAAGTGCCTAACAGTAAAGAAAGAGTGAGCGAGCTCAACAGGCCTAAGCATATAAAATGAAAGAGGTGTCGAATCTGGTTTCCACTGATGAGCCCAAATATCCTGGAGCTCCTCTGCATATGGGGACAGGGCCATGATAAACCTTTCCTAGCAAAACCTTCCCAGCAGGCTCTTGGAAGCAGGCTTCGTGGCTCCCAGACATCACGAGTCTCTTCTCGTTTCATGCACTCTTTCCTCCAACGTTTATTAAGTGCCTGTTACAGACCAGCCAGAATGCGGGGAGAGAAAAATGCCCACACCATGGCTGCTCCTCTCTGCAGGGCCAGAAAAAGTGTGAGAAACAGGTGTGAGGACGTGTGCACCCGAGCAGAGAAGTGTGGTCAGAGAGCTGTTTGCAAAGGGCTTCACATCAGAATCGCTCTCTCCTCTCTGCTGGTCTGTCCCTTCTGTAAGTTGGTCCTTCTGATGGTTCATCCCTGTCCTCGACCTGAAGGGTCTGTTATTTCCCCACGCTGAGCACAAACACTGACTTAATCGAGTTTGAACCCACCCACTCCCAACTCCCTGTAGGTACATCTGATACCTCCTCTTGTGCTGAGAAATTCTTAGATTTCCGGATTGTATTAGATGCCAACGGGCCTCGGGCAGTGTGGCATGGTTGAGGAGGGGTTCATCTTTAAGGCTTACCAATGTAGCCATCTGGATCTAAATCCATATGCTGGTGGTTCAAGCCTGCATATGTTAGACAACCTCTGGGGTCCTGCTTCTTCATCTGTAAAGTGGGGTAAGTGACAGCCCCTCACTGAGGTATAGTGAGGGGCAATGAGAGACAGGGAGGGCCCAGTCCAGGGCCTGGAATATTGTTCATATTCAACAAAGTGCACCAGGAGCTACCGGGCTTAGTGTTCATTTCTTTTCTCTATGCCCAAGATTCTCTCAGGGCTAAGGAGCTTTTCTCTACCTTTTCTTACAGCTTCTTGACATAGGTCTTTTCCTCTGACTGCACTTGAGACTGACAACATCACCCAACACATTAGAATAAGATAATGAAAACCAAAGCCATTTGCCAGCCCGTACTTTGCAAAGAGGACCTGCGGATTCAGAACTCTCACCCTGCAGAAAATCCTTACAAATCTCCACCAGCACCATCTTCCACCCCTTCTGCAAAGTCAGATTTTGCTCCCCAAAGCCCTCAGCTTCAGACTCAATTTATCCTGCACTTGCTTCCAAGAATTAGACAGTATTTTCAGTCTGTGGAAATATACTGAAGGTAATTAGAAAGAACAGGTCAAAAAGGCATTTGCCACTTTAGAAAATGGAGGGGTTTAATTAAAATATTATAATCTGTAGATAGTTAGCATAGATCCCCTTGAAATGGGTTCTGAATGGAGCATTAGCTGTTTTCTTTTTGCTGTCTGAGCAAGATCAGGGGTTCTATAGACAGACTGTCCCCTGAGCAGCCAGCTCCCACTGGAGACAGAAAGCTCCTCCCTGTGACCAGACCACCCTAAGACAAAGCAACCCCTACTCATGCTAGGCTGGCAGAATGTTAGGTGCTCCTAGTCTGAATACATGAAAGAACATATCTTAGTGTTTCTTTGCCTTTTCCCATCAAATGGCTCTCTGGATAGCCTTCAGTAGAGACTTCTCTGGAATCTTATACTCCTGAAGTATCTTCTGCTCTTTCTTTAGACATTACTGCATCCCATAATGGAGGATACATTGATATCACTGCACCCCATAATGGACACACTTGGCCACCACTGTACCCCAGTCTGTTCTACTATCGAAACAACTTGGCACCAAAGAAAAAATGTTCAACTCTTCTAGCTTCCCCCCAGATCTTATTCCCATCTGTCCTAGGTTGCCTTTCTCTGCTTCTACTCCTATCCTCCTACCTGCCCTGTGCACAGTCCTCTAGGAACCACCTCCTCACCACCCACCCGAAGACAAACCAATCACTACTCATGCTGCACCATCTTTCAGAACTGCCTGCTCCAAATCCAGCCCTGACGGCATGTGGCCCATAACCCACCCTCCCCAGGTCCCTGCTTCCTTTGCAGTGTAGAAATTGCCCCCAATACCCACCCCACCAGTAATTCTTTCCAGAACTGTTTTCTGAACTCCTAGAACTCATCTGGGGATCTGTTGAGACCTCCTATGTTGACACCAAATTTTTCTCTCTACTCCTCAGCCCCCTCTTGACTCTCCTGTCCTTACCCAACTTAGACTCTGTGGTCCACCATTTTGATAATTCTCTTGGAAATCCTTCCGAGTCCCTCGCTTTCTATTTCCTCTAATCAGTTGCCTGAAAGACATCAATTGCAAATGAACTCTTCTACCTACACTCTCTACACCTGCCCCCACGCAGGTGAGCTTTGCTGGAAAGGAAAACCACAGGAGAAAGAAGAATCTAGATATTGCCTAGCAACCCCACCTCTTAGCTCTCTTTGCTCAGGATCCATCCTGCTCAGGGCCCTTTCATGCCTCCTCCTGGCCCCTTGCCCTTCCTGTCCCTTTCCAACCTCTTGGCTGTTAACCTTGCCTTGTTCCTTTTGGTAGAAATAGAAAACATTTAGCAAGTACATTCTTTCTCCCTCTCCCAAAATGCACAACCCTGTCTGTTGATGTGCTCATCATCTTCTTCCTCCTGTTATAAATGGAGGGGAGGAGCCTTCTTTTAGAGGCTAGCCCCTTCTCATGAGACCTGGCATCCCTTTCCAGCTCTCTGTTCCAACATCAGCCATAGCTGTGGCCACCCCCAGGGCCTTACCATCTTGGAAGTCAGGAAAATTCAACTCACGACTTAAACTCAACCATCTAACACTTCCTGCACTGTCTATGCTCCCAGGAGAATGACTTTGGTCTTGATACAGCTGTTGTCCTCCATCATAGGCCCCTCGAATCCTCTGGTTCCCATACTGCTTCCCAAATACCATTGTCTCCTGACTTCTTTCAGATACCCTCAGTTACCTTGGCCCTCTCCTGTCTGCCTGGTAAAATGCCTATATTTGATCAATTCTACCATTGCTTTTCTATTCCTGGCTCTGGGTGTCTAGGGCCTCCAGAGGACCATGATATCACTCCGGCCTCATGGCTCATTACTATAATTGAAGCTTCAGCCCAAATCTCTCTTCTCCCTTATCCCTTCATTTCCCTGGCCAAATCTCTGCAGAGCCAACTTCAAACACCTCACACTGGTCAAACCACTTACCCTTGCTAATTACTTTTTGGTTGTTATTATACTTTCTCTCTCAGTAGCGCCTGACCCCATAGACCCCTTTCTTTGTAAAACTCATATTGTATGTGTGTGTGTATGTGTGTGTGTGTGTGTGTGTGTGTGTGTGTGGTTGTGGTACTGGCGATTGAACCCAGAAGTATATTATACCTCTAAGCTGTATACACAGCCCTTTTTTAGTTTTCATTTTGATACAGGATCTCACTAGGTTTCTGAGTCTCACTCTGTTGCTGAGGTTGGCCTCAGGCCTATGATCCTCCTGTCTTCTCCTGTGATCCTCCTGTTATTATACTGAAAGTATAATAACAACCAAAAAGTAATCCCAAGTGTTGGGATTACAGGCATATGTCACCATGCCTGGTTTGAAACTCATATATTTTGCCTTCACTGATGCCTTTGGGTTTTCCCTTCTACTTCTCTGACCCTTTTTTTTTTCCCTAGGCTCTTCTCCATTAACTCCTTCAAAGAAGCTGCTTAAATCTGGGTGATGCTTATTAACTGCAACTTTTCTATAATTTTAAAATTACATTTAAATGAAAAGTTAGTAAAGGGGTAGTGGTGGAAGGGGAGCGGCTCTACATGGTTCTATCCAATATACCGACTCTGAAGAATATGCAGGTACAATTTTCAATGAGAAGCAGCCCAGAGCCTTTGGGCTGAGGATCAGGAACTCAGCTCAACTGATTGGCTTTGTGCCCTTGGGTAGGCTGACTGACCGCTCCAAGCTTCAGCTAAACATGAAATATGGTTATTTCCATGTTCTTCATAAAGAAATTATGAAAAAATGCCGAGTACAATGCTTTAGACAAGTATGAATAGCTTAATAAACGGGAGCTTTATCATTAGCACATACAGGTAAGGGACTCGGGAACATTGTTAGGACTGGAACAATGGGGCCTGTACTCTAGTGCCCTCAGCATGCAGCCTCTCCTAAGTGTACAGAACAGAGAGCTCAGGAGAGGACTCAGGACACAGGGGAAAGAAGAAGAGAGAAGAGGAGAGGAGAGAAGAGAAGAGGAGAGAAAAGAAGGAATTAGAATTCTGGCCAACAACAGAGTTCCAGGGGTAAGCCCAGGAAGCTGGCCCAGTGCGGCCACCAAGTAGGAAGACAGGACCTTGCCACTGTCACGGCATTAAATTCAGTCCGCTTGTGCCCGATTTCCCATGTGTCGCTCCCAGCTCCCATTTGACAGATGGTATTCAGATTCGGAGCATTTCGGTGAGTTCCCTTATGCCATATGGTTCTACTAACAGTAAAGTTGAAACTTGAACTTTGGTCTCTGAGTTCTAAGGCTGGTATTCTATCCAGAAAAGAGTATTTTATTCTAAACTGATGTATACACACGTACATACACACACACACACACACACACACACACACATTTAGGTACAAAGGAAAAATGATGTATGGTTTTTTGTTAATAATTTACTTAGTGAATTAGTAACTGTAAGTATCTCATCTCGGGCTGGTACTCAGTCCCTGTCTGAGTCCCTGCATTTTACCAGGGAGACAGGAGAGGGCCAAGGTAACTGAGGGTATCTGAAAGAAGTCAGGAGACAATGGTATTTGGGAAGCAGTATGGGAACCAGAGGATTCGAGGGGCCTATGATGGAGGACAACAGCTGTATCAAGACCAAAGTCATTCTCCTGGGAGCATAGACAGTGCAGGAAGTGTTAGATGGTTGAGTTTAAGTCGTGAGTTGAATTTTCCTGACTTCCAAGATGGTAAGGCCCTGGGGGTGGCCACAGCTATGGCTGATGTTGGAACAGAGAGCTGGAAAGGGATGCCAGGTCTCATGAGAAGGGGCTAGCCTCTAAAAGAAGGCTCCTCCCCTCCATTTACAACAGGAGGAAGAAGATGATGAGCACATCAACAGACAGGGTTATGCATTTTGGGAGAGGGAGAAAGAATGTACTTGCTAAATGTTTTCTATTTCTACCAAAAGGAACAAGGCAAGGTTAACAGCAACTTATGGTCAGGAGAAATCAAGTTGTGGCTGGGCATAATGGTGTGTTGCCTGTAATCCCAATACTTGACACAGGAGGATTGCAAGTTTGAGGCCAGTTTCAGGAACTTAGCAAGACCTTGTTTAAAAGCAATAGATTTTTTAAAAAAGGGATAGGGATGTAGATTAGAGGTAGAATGCCCCTGAGTTCAATCCTTAGTAAAAAAACAAAAAGAAATAAAGAAGGAAGAAAGGGAGGGAGGGAGGAAAAACAGGGAAGGTGTTAATGTTGGAGTGTGGGTCAGTAGTAGAGAGCTTGCTAGTATGCATGAAGCCTTCAGTTCCATCTTTAGCACTGCAAAGAGAGAGTTGAGAAAGAGCAAGAACAAGAGTAGGAGAGAGAGAGAGAGAGAGAGAGAGAGAGAGAGAGAGAGAGAGAGAGAGAGAGAGAGAGAGAGATTGGTGATAATCCTCTTCATTATACTTGTGGTTTATGGTGTACTCCAGAGCCCCCACCCTGCCCCTGGCCCCAGGATGCTGACATTAGTCAGGGTGGGGCCATTCCAAATCTCCTCCCTCTACTTTAATCAGAAAAGATCAATTTGAATCTGTTTTACTTACTGGACTTCTTCAAAAGTTCATTTTTTGCTGGGCGTGGTGGTGCACGCTTGTAATCCCCGCACTTGGGAGGCAGAGACAGGAGGATCGCACAGGTTTGAAGCCAGCAGCGCTGGCTTAAGAGACCCTATTTCCAAATTTAAAAATGTATAAAAATAGATCTGGGAGCATAGTCCAGAGGTAGAAGGGTTTCCAGGAACCCCAGTACCACACAAAAAACCCCCCAAACAAACAAACAAAAGTTCATTTTTAAAAATCTTAGGCTCTATATGAAAGCCCAGTATTATATACTACCCTGCCTTTATCTAGTACCACACAGAAATAGTTTGCCAGTGTTTTGCCTGGCCTGCAGTCTCCTTTGCACGATCTAAATTTTTGAGGAGTCAAATTAGAAGCTTATTTCTTTTGGTGGGAGGGAAAGAAAAGACAGTTCTCTGAAAACCTAATTTCAAATTCCAAAACAAGGACGCGGTTCCAGTGTTCGTTAATTTCAATCAACGGATCATTCAGGTGGTCCTCAAACATTTATCGAGAACCTATTATTTGCTGGGACCCATGTTTTAGTAGAATTAATTGTGTGGAAAAATGAATATTTAAAACCAAATCATATTTTAAATGCATTAGAGGAAAAATAATACCACTGGGTATGGTGGCCAATGCTTTTTAGAATGTGATCTTTTGGTAACCTGCTTCTCAGCAGAGCTTCCTGTAATTGAAAGACTATTGTCCCTTTTTTATTCTTAAAGTGGGGTTCACCTGAACTCTCCTAAAAAATCACAATTAGAATAGCAATTCCAATTAATTAAAACAAGAGGTTTTAAAAGAAAAACCTTAAAAGTACCCACATAAAAAGACCTTTGAATCTAAAATCCATCTCAGCTCTTGGCTGAATTTCAGGGACATATCATTCAAGTTCAAGGTCAAACCCAGGGTCCTTGACCCTTTCTCTGTCTCCTTCACAGTGGCCCATGGAAGAGGAGTAAAAAAAGGGAATGGGCTTGGTATGTAATACTAGTACTTGGGAGGCTAAGCCAGAAGAATTATAGGTTCAAAGCCAACCTCAACAACTGAGACCCTAAGCAACTTAGCAAGATTCTGTTTCAAAATAAAAAATAAAATGGGGCTGGGTGTATAGCTCAAAGATAGAATGTCCCTGGATTTAATCCCCAGTATCATAAAAAGAAGAGAAAAAAAAGAGGAAGGCAAGAGGGCGAACCCAAGTTAAGAACACCCTCCTCTCTCATCATAGTAGGTGCCAGCCATCTTTTAGAACATGACTTTTTAAAAATTTCACAAGTGATAGGCAGAGGATGTTTTGTTTCTCCCATTCCAAAACAAGGGTTCTGTGGTTCAAAAAGATGAAAGAACTTTCCCAGAGCCATCCAGACAGATCAAAGTGTTTGTGATTCTCTGTTATGGTTAGATAGAGAATGTCCCCTGAAAAGCTCATGTATTAGTATTCAGCGTTGAGATACTTAAGTCATGAGGGCTATAATCTCATCCATGGAAAATCCATTATAATGGATTTACTGGGTGGTAACCTAGGCAGGTGGGATGTGGCTGGAGGGGGTGAGTCCCTATGGGTGTGCCCTTAGGGACTGTGTTTGTGCCTTCGAATCCCCTTGTTTGCTTTCTCTTGCTTCTCACCTACATGAAGTGAGAGTAGAGCCCTTGTTTCCCTCCCCCCCACTCCATTTTCCACGATCATGCCCAGAGCTCCACATATTTGGCCTCACAAAAACTGAACCTCTGAAATCTCCAAAACTGTGAGCAAATAAATTTTCCTTCCTCAAATTTGTGCGGCCAGGTGTTTTTAGCATTATGGCAATAAGAATGCTGGCCGAGACACTTTCAAACTGTATGGTTGCAATAAGATTGGAAAACACACTGCTTCTGAAAGAACCTGCAGCCACTAGAGGCCAAGGCTGGCTCTGGGGCTAAATAAGCTGCATACCAATGTGAGTAGCAGGTGAAGCTAAATATGTGTGCATAGGAGCCTCACACACATGCTGGTGCCCTTTCTACATGAGCACCTTCAAGTTCACTGCCTCATCTGTTTTTCAAAGTGATGCCATAAAGTAATATTCAGTATGATTGCCATTTAGCATGGAAAAAAATTGATTCGGAGAGATGAGGAAAGTGGACTAAGGATTCCCAGAAAAAAAGTGATGAAGGTTGGATGATGATTCCCCATCAGCTCTGTTCCTCGTGGCAGAGGATAATATGTGAGAGTGAATATGATAAAGCTCAGCTTTATCACACACAGTCTTCATGAGAGAATAATGGAGGATTCAGTCTAGCGGGTCAAAACCACTGGAGATGGTTTGAATGGAGTATACTACACACTTGGAGAAAAAGATGAACACATTGTCTGACAATGAACTTCCTTTACACCCACCCTTCCCCACCTTAGGCATGTAAACAACTGCCATTATTAAAAACAACCTTCTTCCCAGGAAAAGGTCTTGGCGAGAGACCAGATCCCGCCACTATCCAGAGGCACTCTTGTCTGGCTTCTTGAAAGGAATTTTGAAACAAGAGAATGGTCAGATGTCCCTTGGTCCTCTGACTGGATAATCCTCTGCCTCTCCACCCAGCTGGTGTCTTGGCTCCCTGCTGTTGGAGTGATATGCTATTTCATTATTCACTCATTCAATCATTTACATAGCACATGCCATGAAGCACCTACTGCGTGCCAGGCTCTGTTAGAAGTGGGAACCAAAGCAGAAGTCCTTGCCCTGGAGAACTCATGTGCTAGTATGAGAATTTTTTTCTTTCTAGCATTTGCCAACTTATCAAATATTGGTATTTGATTTTCATGTTAGCCAGAAGAACTATAGGGCAGGTCCTTTTAGCAGGATTTGTGGGTAAGAAAATAGGGCTGGCATGTAGCTCAGTGGTAGAGCACATGCTACATGCTTAGCATGTGCAAAGCCCTGGGTTCAATCCTGAGCACCAAGAAAAAGAAAAACATAGGCCCAGAGAAAGTGGGTGATTTTCCCAATTGCTTAAGTTACACTGAGAATTTTTTTTATGGTTGTTTGATGAAAAATAGTAGCCATGTAGAATCCATAAAATATTTAACTAAAATTAGTGGAAATGCAAAGTACATTATAAGTCATGAATCTTGGCCCTCCATGAGGATGAATAAATCTAAGGCTTATTTGAAAGATACTGTTATGACCCTCTTCTGGATTATCTATTAGCACATTCTAAAAAGGTATGAGTTTCAGTTCCAACTTTGTCCCTTCCTCAGTATAATAACGATCCAGAATTATTTCCCCAGGCCTCTCCTTTTACTCTGCATGAATCGCATCTTAATAATGCACATGCCTAGAGAAAGGCAAAAAAATTTCTTTCTTAGATCAGAAGGATCCAGAATATAACTTTACAGCAGGAAACAGACCTTCTCTCCCAAAGGGGGACTCAGATGCACCAGTGTTGGCTTTCCTTCCAGCAGCCTGGTTCTCAGGGCCTCTTGGCTGATGCCCTAAGCAATGAGGTCAGGAACTTCTTTACAGCAGAAGCAGCTGCTGTCCTACTTCAATGGAGGAGTGAATTCAGTCCATTATTTTAAGATTTTTGGAGTATGGGTTGCTAAGCCAGCCTGTCCTTGGTTCACGTAACACCTTGGAACATGAGTAGCAGGATCCTTAAGAACAAGACACCACTCAGGTATGGGATTAGAGGAAGACCACAGAAGGCTTTTGGTACCGTAGTCCATACCACTTCTGTATAGCTAAAAGCATTGCTTTGAGAGTAGCAGGTCTGTTTCTAGCAGAGTATAAGGAAAGAAACAAGGGCATTGGGGTGGAGGGCTTGGACTGTATATGTGTTATCACAGAGGGACACAAGGCACCTGTATAAAAGGTGACTTTCTTTCCTATCTAGGTGGAACTATGTATCTTTGTGCAGTGAGCTACCAATCTGCTTCCTAAGTGCCCCCCTGGATTGTAAAGTCCTCTGTTTGTCCTGAACCTGATACAGACTTGATTTAGAGAGGGTGTCAAATAAATGTTAATTAGTAAGTGAGTGCAGGACCTGAGGCCCAAAGAGCAGCAAGGGGCTAGGCCCTCCAGTCTGAACTAGAGCCTGGGCCCCAGGTTTTGGCAGCTGGGCTTTGTTCTCCAACTTTCTGGGCCTCCTCCCTTTTCCCGGCCATCCTCACCTCGGCAGATGGGCCTGTGGTCACTCCAGGCCGCAAACATGTCGCTCACTTTCATACATGTGATCCGCTTGGAGCCTTGCAGGTCATAGCCCTCGTTGCAGGTGAACTGGACGCTGGATCCTAACCTGGGAGACAAGGTATATCCATGAGTTCAGTGCCAGGACCTGCCCAGCCCCACCCCGAGCCCTTCCCAGTTCTTCAAACGGGTCCCTGTGTAATGTTACTTCTCCTTCTGGCTCTGAATCTCAGCTCTTCATTGGAAAAGGAACATCTGCTCATCGTCTTCTTTTTCTTGGACCATTTAATGATTTTAGGACTGAGTTAAAAGGTGACTTTGTAAGCAAAACAGTGATCCTCTGAGATAAGTATCAATTAGAACATCTAAGTGGGTGGATGATACTCATAAACTGTAATGAAAATGGAGGATTATGGGAATATGCTTTGATAGTTTGAGATTTTGAAAATGCACCATCTCAGGAGCCTGGGGTCTCCTAGGTAGTTTCAGGTGTGGGTTGCCTGCTCGTATATCATTACTGAGCACGGCAGTCCTTTATGCCAACTACACAGGTTTTCTGGGTAACACTGGCAATTTACAATCCCTCCTTATTCCCATAAGGCACAGGCATGGTTCCAAGGCCTGGACTAGGAGAGGATATCAAAGACCACAACTCTTTCTGGCAAGTGCCAGCTCCTGATCCATGCCAATCTCTCTAATCCACCTCCAGGAAATCCAGCCCTTGCCTTCCCCCCAGCCAGGCCACCCTGCCCTTCTTGCAAGCAGAAAATTCCCAAATGGATCTTACCTGAAATCCGAGCCTAGTCTTTTGCCCCTTTCAGGTATGCCAGGGTCTGGACACATATTATGTCCTTGGGACACACCAACCTGAGTTACTACAAGGCAAAAAAACAGTATATACATAGATGGATAGTCACAGGAAGCAACCATCTGGGGCAATGTCTCAGAGTAGGGGGTGAAGGCAGAGACAGAAGGAAGCCCTGATCCTCTGGGGCTGGAAGGGGAGAGCTGGGCTTTTCTGAGTATATAAAGCCAGAAGCTGCTTTTGACAAATTCCTTCACAAGAAAAACCCAAGTACAATTCATCATGAGGGTGGGGGCTCCCAGACAGGCCCCCACATCAACGGCCACCTGAACCCCTCCGCCCACACCAGTGGCCAGACGTAGACTGTCCACAGCCCCCGGTGACCTCCCCACCCTGTGCTTCCGATCCGGGGGTGGAGACTCTAGATGAGATGAACCCCCGGCCCCAACCTCAGCCCCAAATGGATAAATGGTTCAAAGAAAGCTAAATAAAAGGTGGATGTATGGTCAGAAACGGTAAAGAATGTCAGAGAAAGCTGCAGCTTGAAGTTCAAAGTAGGGACTTTATCTCAAATATGAATATGTCTCCTGAGAAACGTCCTCCTGTCAGATTTGTCTTGGCAGAGTGAGCAGTAACCGTGGTCCCTCGCTCCACCCAGCACCTCCCTCCAAGGGCACCGAGTAGGGATGGGACCCATGGAGGTTCTGGCAGGGGATGTAGCGCCTGACACCCGCCAATGCCAGACTCCAGTTTGCAAAGTCATATGCACAGTCATTCGGGCTAGAGCAGAGCTTGGTCTGGGGGCGGCGGACACACACAATGGAGAAGGCAGGCCACGCTCGGTCTCTGCCTGGCCACTGCTCCCCGATGTGCATACTGGTGAGCCTGGAACCCCTCATGCCTCTGGGTTCCTGGCTTTGAGGATGACCAGTAGCTTCCCAGCTGGCCTGAGGAGGTCCAGTCAAAGACCCACCGATCTCATGATCCCAGCAGCAACCTCTGGACGAGGGATTACATGGCGCCTTGAGCTGGCTCACATCCTTCCCCTTCCACATACCATCCCATCGTACAAGCAAAGAGCTCCATGGCCCACGCCCCCCTCACTCAGGAGTACACAGAAAGCATTCATCGAGCACCAACTGTATACAAGGCCTTCTTTTGGACACTGGAAGAGATGCCAAGGGTAATAAGATATGACCGCTGTCCTCTGGGAACTTCTAGCTGAGTGAAGACCGGACACGTGGAAATGAACTACGGAACCGCATGGGGAAGTGATGCAGGATGCTAGAGGGATGCTCAGGGGGAGGATCGGTACATGCCGCTGGGAGAAGTATGGAGGGCTGCCCAGAGGAGGCAGCATTGAACGTGCACCTTCTGGAGAGGCAGGATTTGGATGCATGGACAAAGACAGACAGACAGACATGAGGAGCAAGGTTGAGACAACTGGGGGCTTCAGTGTGGCCAGAGTAGGGGATCGAGCTTTGAAGGGGTTTTGAGTCTGACCCCAAGTCCCATGAGGAGCCTCTGAACAGAAGAACCTGGATTGCTGGGTCACTGTGAGACGAGTCAGAAAGCTCTGTGATCACCAGAGGACAAGAGCCGAGTAGTGGGGATAGACATGATGCAATGGGAATGAAAGGGGCAAAGAAAAACAGCCCCCAGGGCTGGAGGAGGACTAGGACAGGAGGAGAGGGTGCAGATGTCTCCTAGGCCTGGGCCAATGGGATGCAGGGGTTGATGGAAGTAGGAGGTGGCCGGGGTACCATTTTGGACTTGCTGAGTCCGAAGTTCATTTCCATAGGTAGAGGTCTGGCACAGACCCTGTTCAAACCTCCAGGTAGCCCAGGATATGGCCGAACAAGGGAGCCTGAGGATTTAGAGTCTAAATTTTAAGGTTTAAAATTTAGAATCTAAATTTTCGACAGACTGCATGCTCGAGCCAGACACCGGGCATCCCCAGGTGACACGACAGCAAGGGCAGAGCTGGAGTAGCCTCTCTCTAGCACTCCACGCTGCCCGTCGCTCCACACGCTCTTCCTGGGCTTCTGCCTCCAGAGCTTTCACACCCTAACCTTAGAGCTGCCCATCCCACCTCCTAAAAACCTCCAGGCTGACAATAAGAGTCATCCCCAAAGAACAAGCACCTGCCTCCTGGTGTTTTGCAAGTAATGGAAGGCAAAAGATACCCAGGCCAACCAGGATCCTCTCCAGAAATGAGGCATTGTCCTAAGAGAACGAGGAAGACAGTCCCTCGCTGCCCGTTATATAGCCTCAGTGACCAGTCCCTACTCTGGGCTTCCCAGACAAATCCCATCTTCTTTAGGTCCTGCCTACTTCACCTGCCCATGGACTACACTCGTCACAGAGCCCCTGCCAATGACCATGCGGGGATCACACAGCCCTCTCCCACCATGTTGAAAATATTTAGCTGTTGCCACCCCTTTTTCCTGCCCTGTCATCCAGTATTGACATCACCCAGGAAGCAACAGAGCAGAGGGCTAATGGATGAAGGTGGGGTTGGACAAGAGAGAAAGGACCATGGCAAAGCCCACCCATTAAGCCCCTGACACACAGAGCTGCTCCCTCTATCCACTAACCCCACACACCACTCAGGGTGTTACAGGCCCAACAGTGACGTCGTTTATACCAGACCAGTGTCCTCTTCTGGGGACAGAGCAGGTGATGACAATCCCAGGAAGACCTTTGGGGCTTCCCAGGAAACGAGAAATTTTAAATCTCAGTGAACAGCTGACTCTCTGAGTTATGGAGACAAGATGCATTTCCAACCAGCTGCTAGAGTTGATATCACTGATTGGCTACTGAGGAATGAGAACAGAGGGTAATCCTTACCCTGCCCCAGAAGGGCCCCTGCAGCTGGACACGCTCAGAAAGCCAGTGCCTCCCATGCAGTGTGAAGGGAGGCACGCACAGGTGGGTGGCCAGGAGCGATGATTCAGGGTATTCATGGATTGTTTGACAGACAATTGGTGGGGCCCACTGTCTCCCTGAAGTTCAAAGGAAATCTGGGCAGAACACAAAGGGCCTGACATGTACAGACATTTGTCTCCTTACCTCTCAGCAGTCTG
Organism: Muscardinus avellanarius; assembly: GCF_963383645.1. Lineage (NCBI taxonomy): Eukaryota > Metazoa > Chordata > Mammalia > Rodentia > Gliridae > Muscardinus > Muscardinus avellanarius. The sequence goes on from NC_137788.1 coordinate 27,536,546, forward strand.
AGTCACTCCTATCTTTTTCTCAGAAAATCTCAGAATAGAAATCAATTCCTTGCTAATAGAAAGGTGTGTGTGTGTGTGTGTGTGTGTGTGTGTGTGTGTGTGTGTGTATGTGTGTATTTCAGTGTTTGCATTATTTCACTAGAATAGGGTGTTTTCATCTTTCTGAGGGTATCTTTGAGGAGCTAATAAAAACCATGAACCCTCACTCCAGAAAAATACACCCCCAACATCACATGTAGGTTATTGGCCAGTTTGCGGACCTCCTTAGATCCTAGGACAGGAGGGCCCATCTTAGGTTCAACAACGCCCTTGGAGGAAGGCAGGGTAAGGTTTGGCATCCCTGTTCTATAGTTGTGGAAACTGACATTAGAGTCTGCAGCAGCATGGTTGCCAAAGAAGACAACGGGGATAAACACTTGGTCGCCCCAACCAGGGCTACTTCCCTAGGTCTGTCGGTAGTGCCCGGGCAAAGTCAGAAACTACAACACAGCTGCCTCAGTTCCTAAGGCCTTCTGTGATTATGGAGAGAAAGAGCTTGTGAGGGTCAGGGTCACCGCTTGAGCCTTCTCTGCAGATTTATGACCTGGCCCTGGGCTCTCCTGCTCCTTCCAGAGCTCCTCTTCAAGCAGAGAAACAGGCTCTCCTGCCTGACCTCTGCCATCCAGCCTCCTCGGGCTGAGGCCACCGGAGACTCTAGTCCCACGCTGTACCCATCAGCCAGGACACCACTTCCACTCTAAGGGCTAAAAGACCAGAGCAAGTCCCCATGCCCAGGCTTAGTGTGGTAGGGGCCAGGCCCCAACTTCTGCCCCCTGCTTTCTCCTACCCACACCCACAAGCACAGGTTTGGGGGACACCACGGTGGCTCTCCAACTCTCCCCCTTCTAGTGACTGAAGAAAAGCGAGGGCATGAGGTGAGACAGACTGAGGGAGGGTGGCCAGGGACACAGGGAGCCAGCAGGCACGGAGAGAGAAGCAGAGAGAGAAGGCAGAAGCGGAGAGATGAAGAAGGATGGAGGGAAAGTGTTGCGGGGAGGCAGAAGTGGAGCACGGGTGGGAGCTGCCGAGAGCAGTGAGCAGCGGAAGAGAAAAGGGAAGGGGAAGGGGAGGAAAACCAGTCAGCCATCAGGGGGACCAAGGCAGGCTCCCCGCGCTCATCACAGAAGGAAAATGGAGTTTCTGGAAAAGCCTCCTGTAACTTCAATTCCAGCCTTGAGGGGAGGGGTGCAGAGCCTTCCCAACCCCCTCCTGTGCTTTGACTCAAAAGGCCCACAGCACAGATCCCATCCTGCACTTCCCGAAGAGACATTCTAGCCCATTCCCCAGCACCAGGCCCCTCAAACTCTTCCACACACTAGTAGCAGGAACATGTTCTTGAAGACATGGTCTTCCCGGTGCCCTCCCCATCATCCCAAGAGGCAAGACCCCACCCCCAGTCCTCTGTCTGCCCAGCCGGGTCCAGGCCCCTTGGAGGTGGTAACTATGCAAGCCTCTTTCTCTCTTCTCAATCTGGAATTGGGACTCTGTAGCCTCCGCTCACTCCCCCCGAGCCCAACCCAAGACCCATAGAAGAGGAGCCAGAAAAAAGACTGTCTTAGCAGGTGGAAGTGATTCAAAAGGAAAAATAAAGAGAGAAATGTAGCAGTAATGGCTCCCTGGACTGCAGTTCGAATGGGAAGTGAGGGAGGAAGAGGGAAAGGCCCGCGATGGGAGGGACAGGAGGGCCAAAGGATGGGCCAGGGCCGCTCGCTGGCCGCCCGGCCAGTGCATCCACGTGCGGAGCCCGGGCTGGAGGAAGTCATCCAGCATCACCTGGTGTCCCCACGGTCACAGTGCCGGTGGGTCTGACCGGCGGCGAGGCCAGCGGCAGGCGGACACTTACACACAGAAGTCTTCTGGTTGTTGTCTTTGCTGGGCATGAGCTTCACGCCTCGAGACTTCAACTCGATTTGCTTCTTGACTAGAGAGGAAGAGGAAAGACAGATTGAGTTGCTGTCTGTGACCAAGGATGGGGTCTCTCTAAAGATGGGGTCCCTCTAGAATAACGACCCACTCTTTCTGGCTTGGGATACTGCATGGAGGGAGGGGGCCCAAGACAGGAGCTCCTCTGGGCAGGGACATCCAAGGGTGGCCTTCCGGGCTGTAGGGACTCAGACATAGAGGCAGACCTGCTGGGAAGGTCAGCTATCTGAGGGATGCAGCAAAGATGCTCTCCTACCTGGGGGGCTCTGGGACTCCCCAGGGGCCTCTTACAGGTGTCTGAGATTTTGCCACGCAAACTACAGAGTTCAATCTGCCCCTCAGTGAGCTTTTCATGAGCATCTTCTGTGAAGCCTGCAGCCTGCTAACGCTTGGACCTGGATTGAGGATCCTGGGTTGAGGGCTTAGTTTCCAGTGCTTGGGGCTCTTGAGGGTAGGGTGGAAGCTAGTGGGAGTAAGTTAGGTGACTGGGGTGTGCCCATGAGGGGGATATGGGGCTTCCTGCTTCCTGCTGCCCTGAGGTGAGCTGTCTCCCCTGCGGAAAGCTCCTGTCATGAGGCACTGTTCCACTACCAGCCCAAAAGCAACAGAGCTCATCTTCCAGGGACTGAGACCATGAGCCAAACAAAGCGTCTCTCTTTTTAAGCTGATTTACCCCAGGAATTTATTACAGAAACAGAAAGCGGTTGATTAACACAGTGTGCCCTCTGTACTTCTGCTCCCCTACAGATCCTGGTCCCCATCATCTGAGCCGGCCCCCCTCAGCGCCTGAGGGTCTAGTGACGGGCTTACAAAACCAAACTGTCACCTCTCCTTGAATCCATGCTCTTTGTGTTGTAACTCTGAACTTCCTCCCAGTAGAGAAGTGGCGTGCATTTCTCTACCTTGACTTTGGGTTTAACCTTCAGAAATTTGGAAGCTTTGACCTGTCCGAAGGCTTAGAAAGCAGATTAGCTGGCCCTTTTGCATCTCTGTCAATACCGGGAGAGGACACAGCTGGCTTCAGAGGAATAAGAAATGTGTGGGGCAGAGCCAGTTTTTCCTTGCCAGGCCCAGCCTATGTGAGCTGATGTGGATAGGAGAAGCTGAGTCCTGGAGGTCATGGCGGGCTGGTGCTGGGCTCAGCTGCGTGCCTGATGGATTAAATATGGTGTTGGCCCTGTCACTCAGTCCAGTCCACAGCTCATCAGGACTTAGCCAAATGGCCCAAACAGGAGCTAGAACTCAACAGTTCCTAAGGCCAGTCCTCTGTACCATTCAGTATCTTTGGCCTGGCTACCCCTGTCCCAAGGCATCCTCCTGGCCTCCACAGGCTTCATCCCATCTCTGGTTATACGCCTTGATCCATCTGTCCAATCCCAGGCCCCCCGTGCCATCTTCCAGCTTGTCCTGCTGTGGACTCAGCTCTGCTAAGGCCCTGGTGCTGGTGCTCTGTACTGGGGCAAACACCTGTGGTCCAAACGCTTTCGCTGCCAGGCCCTGAGTGCTTCACAAGTTCTTTAACTTAACTCCTTGGTCTTTCCCTCTCACAGTCACACAAATGGTCCCTCAACAAGCCCTTCCCCATACATCCCAAGTGCAGCCACTTCTCATGGCCTCTGTCTCCGTCACTCCCGACCATGTCACCCCGGTCCTCGGCCCTCATAGCCCCCCCCCATCTTCTACCCTGGCTTCTGTGTAGTCTATTCTCAGCACTGAGCCAGAGGGATCCTGTTAAGACATAAATCAGCCCACACTACTTCGATGCCCCAAAACCTTCTCTCCTAGAGTAAAAGCTGAAGTCTTTAAAATGGCCCGCCAGGACCGAACGGCTTTCCCTGTGACCACTTCAGGCCTCTGCTTGACTGGCTCTCTCTTCCCCAGCCTCACAGGCCTCCCCAATATTCCTGTAATATGCCAGGCATAGTGTTGTAGCCTTCCAGGCCCCTCCCCATGCATCTCTATGGCTCCCCACTTCCTCCCAAAGGCCTTCCCTGATCACTCTACCAAGACGCCGCCTCCAGCCCCAGCTCTCCCCACGCCTTCTCTGCTTCATCTCCTCCTAATGCATGGCACCATTTACTGGGTCATTTGGTTACTTTTGTCACCCTACATGGTGATATAAGTTCCACAAAGGTGAGGGTTTTGATTTCCACTGTATCCTCAATGCTCAGAATAGTGCCCAGTGCATACATAGTGGACCTTGATAAGCATTGCCTCCTTTGGTCCTTTTTTTTTTTTTTCCAACAACACCAACTAATAGTTATAATACCTACTTGATGGGAAATATGATTGGGCTTCAGAGTGCTCTAGGTGACTGGCTATGGGACACATAACCAGAAAGCAGTTGTGATCCTGGCCCACCTCGGCTTCCTCTCTGTGACCTGCCCCCTGAGCGATCCCAGGAGCACCTCTGACCTTCCCCAGCATCTGTCCCCTCCCCAGCTCAGGCCCTAGAAATTCAGGAGCTCACTCTGGACTTGAGATAACACATACCAATATTGAAACCCAAACCCAAAGCAATTAGGTGTGTGGGGGGCAAGGTGTCTTTTGGTCTCCCCACGCTGGCTCAATCTAAAAGTTCAACAAGGGTTTGTGGCTCCAGGGAGTCACTGTCTACACTGAATGCCTGATAAAATTCAGTTACTATCACAGAGTCAGAGCCTCCCAACGTGCATTCAAACCTCTTTTATAAATGTGCATTGCTCTCTGTGTGTATCCAGCAGGAAAATTTCCAATGAACACTAACGCGGAGCCATTATCAAACAGAGGACATTAGTAGGGAAACATGCATTATTCAAACCTAGATAATACGGTGCGACAGGGGAGAAAGGCCTCAGATTCAACCATCCCTGGAAGAAGCAGAGGAGCACCAGCACCGGGAAAAGTCTGAGCTCTTGTCCTTGATGCCCCAAGGGGCAGGGTGGTGGGGGTCCCTCTGAGCCAGTGCAGCCCACTTAAGGTCAGTCTGTGGAGATGGCTTGGGGCACCTGGCCAAGAAGTAGGGATGAAGGCAGTCCCCTTGGTCTCCTTGTCTCTGGTTCTAGTGTCCACTGGAGGGAGGAGGATGAGGATAGAGCACAGCATTACCCGCTGTTTGGGTTTGTCTGCTAATGGGATCATGAGATGCGGTAGACAGGAGAGAAGGTATTGCTAAGAGGGAGCCCCGCTTCTTTTCTTCTCAAATTTGCATTGAGGAAAATCCCCCTGCCCCATCCCCCCTGCAGGCTCAGGAAGGAATCCTTATTTCTGTTTTTATTATCTGCCCTGGTCCCTCCCCAGGAAGGACTGTCCAATCTGCAGGCTCGGTGCTTCATAATCACTGGGATGCTTTTAGTAGTGGATAATTTCATCACGCCTCCCAAGCTGGAACTAAATTCCGGTCTTTCTCTTTCATCTCCTGCTACTTACCGTGGGGTGGACTTTGTCAAGGTGATGAGAATGGAATGAGAAAGAACCTGAACAGCTGCAGGGAGTCCATAATTTACACACGGACTTCATTACTCATTATTTCTTTGAGCTGGGTCTCAGGGTTCTCATCCTCCTATTGCCCTTGGGTACCGCATGGTCATCAGGTGTACATTACTATCTACAGATAGACTTCTCATCCTCATCTTGTTAGCCTGAGGAATGTAGGCCCTGAAGCTCTTTGGAAGGTTTCTCATCCCAAACAACACAATCTCTAAAAGATGTGCTTCCAGGGCCGAGACACCCAAATCCCAGATTCTGAGGAGGTGGCACCTCCAGTTGACCCATACCCGGAGGGAGCTGACAAATGGGTTGAGAAAGGGGATCCAGGCAAGATCCACCTTGCCAGGGACATTAGCATCAAGAAACCATCTCTAGATGGTTTCCATTTCTGAACAATCCCAGGGAAGCTGTCACACCTGGAGCTGTATATAGCAAACTTGTTTTTCGATAGTCTGCCCAGGTGGGCGGTGAACAATCGTGGATCATGGAACACCATGGGAAGTCAGCCACAAAATGAGTTTGTTGATGAGCTAGCTTGGCAGAGCAGAGTGGACTGGGTGTGAAGGACCAGAGAACACAGCAGGCCTCCCTCTAGATCTCCAGAGTGCACAACTGACAGACCCAGATGGAAAGGAAGATCAAACCCCCAGCAGGTAGACAAAACAGAAGACTCTGTAGAATCTCTGGGTGGTTTGTTTGTGTTATTCATACATTTATTTGTTCACGGACTGCCTACTAATCTTGTGCCAATGATAGTACATTCAAACACTAGTCTCTAAAAAGAGGATTACATAACTACCAAGGCAGTGGAGAGAAAGTGGGGCTGGGGCCGGCTTCATGTTTCTGGCCACATTCAAATTTACACCCATTGACATACACATGCATGTGAATCTATCCAAGCATACATGAGCATTCGTGTCTATGACAAGCGCTCTCATGAGTAAACATCCAGGCACATGTGAACACATGGCTACAAATATCCACATACAAAATGCAAGGCACACACATATACGTGCTTTTTCACCATAGGTGAACAGAGTCAGGACTCCCAGGAGAATCGAGCTGGCTCCAACTGGTTGATGGAAATCTTACTAGGTACATTCATCTCATCCGAATGATAATGACTACAGGAGACTGCCAGGCTGCTCCCTTCATTCTTTATATTCTGGTTAATTACCAGACATTTCCCCGCTGTTGTAAAGGTTAGCGGGACACATGGTACACATTTAGCTAGAAGAATCTGGCAATACAAATGTCTCTCTAGTCTGCAGCCTGAGTTATTGGGCTGAGCCGACAGAGATAAGGACCTGTTTGGGGAAGAAGGTGGCCAGACCTGTCCCCAAGGTGCTGGGAATCAAGAAGTGGATGGATTCTGTGGTTTCTCTTTGCCCCAGTGGATTCAAACATTCCAGGGCGAGCTCTTTCACCACCTTGATCACTGTCCCATCTCTGCCATGTGGCTGTCCTGCTGGCGCAGCCAGTCCCTACTCTCTCCCTATTCTGGCTCCCTCCCAAATCCAATTCCTTCACCCTTAGAAAATTTATCCAACATGTATCTCACTTGCAAGTCTCTAAAGCACTCCTGTTTAAACTTATTCTCCTGTGCTTACAGTTTGTTTCACCCTGTCTATCAATATATGGTACTGGGGCTCCTGGAAACCCTTCTACCTCCAGGCTACACTTGCAGACCTATTTTATATTTTTATTTGGAAACAGGGTCTCTTAAGCCAGTGAGGCTGGCTCTGAACCTGTGTGATCCTCCTGCCTCCGCCTCCCAAGCGTGGGGATTACAAGCGTGCATCACCACGCCCAGCCCTATCCCATATTTTTAAAAGTTATAGCTGGGGTGGGTGTGGTTGTACACACCTATAATCCCAGTACGTGGAGGCTGAGACAGAAGGATCTCAGCAATGTAGTGAGACTTGCAGCAACCTAGTGAGACTTTGCTTCAAAACAAAAAAGTAAAAAAGGAGGTTTTGGTTGTAGTCAGAGGTAAAATGTTCAATCCTTAGTAACCCCCCCATACACAAAAATTGCAGCAGGTAATCATGTAATGTATGTGTCTTTTTAATTTTAAATTTAAATTTTTAATTTTTTGCATTATAACTATATATCATATTGGGGCAGAAAGTAATAGAGACACACATGCACACAACTCTTGGAGCACTTCCCTCTGTGTCCTGTCCCTTTTGAAACCTGTTCATCTATTTTTCATACTTGAATAGGGTTGTTGCATTCTGGAAGCTGCCCCTGCCTTGCTGTTGCAGAGGGCCAGCCTCGCCACCCCACTGCCTGCCCTGCTGATCTGCTTTGACTACCCACAGTCCTTTGTCAGACGAGGCCAGTGTTAGGAATGTTGGCTCTTTGGCTCACTCAGATTTATGCCAAAGGCATACTGTTTGGCGCAGATGCCTAAGATCCAATGCCTTATGGCACAGACCTACAGATGCAGGAGCTATACCCATGGAGCCAAAGGGAAGAACAGGAATTTCTAAACAGGGGCAGGGTCACCTCAATGTAAATGATGATGTGTTCATGATCAGGTCAACTGACCCATAGGAGAAACAGAAACTGGCATTACACTCGACCATGGAGAGATTGGGAGGCATCACTGCTGCTAGCTGCTCTACTGACATGTTCAATCACTATGGGGGGAATGAGCAAAGATCAGCCAAAATTTTGATCCAACAGAAACCAAGAGAGGGGCAATGCTGCACATCACGTCTATAGCAGTCTAAGCCTGGGCAATCTTTGAGGAGACTGCTCGATTTACCACAGTGTGCGAATGGAGACAGGGATTAGTGATGTTCTTCCCGATGTCCTCACAGAAGTTGGAAGGGTGACATCACAGCAATGGAGAGAAAAATGACCAGTGATAAATAGAAACTCTACAGCACAGAGACTGACCAAGCATACATGTCTTGCCACTTGAATAATACATCCAAAGATGTGAGGCAAAGTCCAGAACGATCAGGATTCCTGGGATCTGGGGACTTGTATTCATTCAGGAAACTGTCACTAGCCATGAGATGCCTTTGGTCATATTTGTTGGAGATATCCTTGGTGCACTCATTTTGAATAGGGTGAAAGTTGGCTTTCAGGCAGTAGCAGTAAAAGCTGCTACTGGGTTCTGGTGACATAGAACTAGCGAATCAGCCAGGTGTGGTAGAATCCCAGTACTTGTCCTTGGGAGGCTGAGACAGAAGAATTGCTGGTTTCCGGCCAGCCTCGGCAACTCAGCGAGGCCCTCCACAACTTAGCAAGACCATGTTTCAATAAAATATAGGGCTGGAAGTATAGCTTGGGGGTATGATGCACCTGGGTTCAATCCCCAATAACACACACACACACACACACACACACACACACACACACACACAGAGAGAGAGTCATTGTTATTGATGGCATGGCATTTGAAAAAGAGCTTGGCCCAAAATCTTGAAGAACTTAGGAAAATGGAAAATTGGAGAGGTCACTGTGACCAAAGGTGATGTCACGCCCTTGCAAGGAACAGGTGACAATACTCAAATTGAGAAACATAGGCAAGAAGTCGTTCAGTAGTAAGAAATGACAACTAGTGTCTCTGGGAAAGGAAAACCCAATGAACATCTAGCAAAGCTTCAGAAGCAGCAGCTGTGCTGAAGATCGATGGGATGTGGGACATGGAGGGGAACCAAAAGAAATAGTCATAGACACTGAACACTACGGAATCTGCTGTTGAGAAAGACAGTGTCAGGGTGGCTTAGTGCATCCCATTCTTGGATTCACTGCCCTAGCCAATGAAGAACAAACAATTGGTGTAGCAATAACTAAAAAGAACACCCCAAATTCGGGCAATAAGCATGGCTAAGAATGCAGGTGTTGAGGGATCACTGATAATTAGGAAGATGACGCACAGCTCCTCGGAAGCTGTTTATACACTACACTTGGAGAGTTCTTGAAGATGGAGGGAAAAAGCATCATCACCCCAGCTAAGGGTCAGAAGTGCTGGGCAGGTGTGGCTTCTAGGTTAACCATGGTGGCCCTCGAAGCCCCTGGAACTCCTAAGGAAGAGAAGGACGCTTTCATGGTAGAGAGGATGAGACATAGGAGGCAGCATATTCTAATTCCTGCAGCAGCACTTTGCCATTATTGGCGGCCTTAATTAACTCCTTCAGAGGATCGGGCTGGAGGGAATGATGAGAGGGGAGTGTTTGAGGGAATCCCGACAGCCACAGGCTGTGGGTTTTGGCTGCTTGCGTGATGCTGCTCTCTCTTTCCTGGAATGTCTCCCTGCCATTCTCTGCCTGGCTACCTCCTACTGGTAGGTAGCCGGAGTCTCCCCCAGATGTGACAAACTCCCTACCACTGTTTCTCCACCTTTCAGGTGAAAGTCATTGCCCTCTCAAGACTTTATTCAGAAGTGAAGTCTTCATTATCCTGCAATGCCACAATCTAGCTTCCTAGTTATTGCTCCATGAGCTCAGATGTCTGCTTACTAGGACACCCTGTGTCGACAGAGCCAGGCACATAGAAGCTTCCTGATGTCAGTTTGATGGCTGAGTGGATAGATGCACCACTGTCGGAAGGATGTGTGCTTGCCAGGCATGGTGGCGCACGCTTGTAATCCCCGTGCTTAGGAGGCGGAGACAGGAGGATCGCGCAGGTTCGAAGCCAGCCATGCAGGCTTAAGAGACCCTGTTTCAAAAATATAAAATAGGTCTGGGAGTGTAGCCTGGAGGTAGAAGGGCTTCCAGAAACCCCAGTACCCCCCCCCCACACACACACGAAGGATATGTGCTTTAAATTCATCTCCTGGGTAAAGGATGGGTTGCACCTGAGATCTGGAGAGTGGTGCTGTGCTTTGTGTTTATGCACTGGTAATAGGCTAACTCTTGACTGGAGCTCAGCTTTGTGGCTACCTGGCTCTGGGTGCCTGAGACAGGCAGCTACAGTCTTCCATTTGTGCTGAAGCTCCTGGAGACCCAGACGCTCAAAACAAGGCTGGAAAGAGTTCAGCAGCTGAGCAGGCCAACAAGAATGGGCCAAAAGAGTCAGAGCCTGGACCACGGGATGGCCGAGGCACTTTCTCTTGGGGCTAACACTGCAGGCGAAGTACACGCAAGGAGACAGGATGCTCAAGGGCAAACAGAGTCTCCAGCTTGGTACCGTAATGAGCTCCAAGCACCTCAACAACGTGAATTGTCTGCAGGGGGGTAAGTCCATTGTGAAGACCACCGAGACCAAGTGCAAGGCACCTAGAAGTCAGAGGAGCCAACAATTTTCAGTGAGGAATAGTTTCCTTGTGTGTCACGAGGGTTGACTTGGCCAGAGAGGCTGAGACGGACAGTGGGGCCAGGCTGGGACTGGCTGCAGAGAAGGACAGGCAGCAGAGGTCAGGTGGGGGCAAAGGGCAGGTGTCTAGAGAAATAGGTGGTGCCAGTGCTTGCTCGCTCTCTGAAAAGTTTCACCCTATTGAGAAAGCCAAGGTGACCAGCGGGGTATGAGGTCAAGGGCTCTGTTTTCCCAGCATTCACCATGTGCTGGTATTTTACCAGGGTCTCCTTCCGTGTGCAGCAGCTCTGTGGGGGTGAACAACATTCACTGCATGTAGATGAGGTGGGTAGGAGTTGGGTGCTGTCCTCCCTGCCACAAGAGCCCCTCAGCAAGTGCGATGATAGCCACTGGGTGCACTGAAGAAAGGCCCTTCCCACCATTCTTTCTTGGGAGGAATTTAAAGAGAAACCAAGACAGTGATTAATACCCTGAGAAACAAGGAAGGTCCCTCCCCTGGAGGCAGAGGAATCAGCACCATGCTCTCAAGGGGTCTTCCAGAACTGCAAGGACCTTAAGGTTCCTTGAAGAACTTTTAAGTCTTATGGATGCCAAACGCCTTTGCTACAGGAACCTATCTTGTGTGTGTGTGTGGGTGTGTGGGGGGGGGTACTGAGGATAAAACCCAGGGGCGTTTTACTTCTACTCCCAGTCTTATTTTATTTTAAAACAGGGTCTCACTAAGTTGCTGAGGTCCTTACTAAGCTGCTGAGGCCAGGCTCGAACCTATGATCCTTCTGTCTCAAGAGTCTCAAGTATTGGGATTGCAGACATACACACATGGCTTGGAACCTTTCATTACAACAAAACAAAACAATGAAAACCTCTTAGATGAATACTCATGACACAAAAATACATCAAAGAGGGCCTTCTCTGGTTGCAATGGGGGTGAAACCTGGAGTCCCATCCACTTTATCAATTCAGCTGCTGGGAGCCCCCAGGGTCTCCTAGGAACCCACTTTTAAAACCACCCTTTTGGCCCCATCCTCTCATGTCTTATACATGGGGAGTAGGATGGTGGTCTCAGCTTCTCCTTTGGCTTGAACTTTTCACACTTGGTCTCTTGGCCAAGACCCTTCTTCCTTGAGCCCGAGACCCATGAACAGTCACTTTCTGCTGGATCACTCCACAAACCCCCTGGTATCTCAATACTAACTCAGAGCCAAGGCGTCCCAAGCAAAATAGTACCATTTCATCTACTGACTCCAACTACAACCCTAAGATTCATCTCTGACTCCTTGATCTCCTTCACATTACCCCAGTCCCACCAGATCCATCCATCCTCCCTCCCTCCCTGTCCCATGTGGTTTACCCTGGACATCTCAAACTTGGTCTGCCTCCTCCTCTTCATCTCACTCCTACCATTGAAACTGTGGCCCTGGTCATGGAATTCTCAGACTCCAACCCATCTTCCCTATTTTCACTCTCCAGCAAAGATCCTGCTAGAATAAAACCACGATCCTGTCTCCCCTCTTGATCAAAACGTCTCCCCTCTCCCCTGTGACCCACATGAGGAAGCCTGGCTCTCGTGTCCTCTCCCCTGTGACCCACACGAGGAAGCCTGGCTCTCGTGTCCTCTCCCCTGTGACCCACAATAGGAAGCCTGGCTCTCGTGTCCTCTCCCCTGTGACCCACAATAGGAAGCCTGGCTCTCGTGTCCTCTCCCCTGTGACCCACACGAGGAAGCCTGGCTCTCGTGTCCTCTCCCCTGTGACCCACAATAGGAAGCCTGGCTCTCGTGTCCTCTCCCCTGTGACCCACAATAGGAAGCCTGGCTCTCGTGTCCTCTCCCCTGTGACCCACACGAGGAAGCCTGGCTCTCGTGTCCTCTCCCCTGTGACCCACAATAGGAAGCCTGGCTCTCGTGTCCTCTCCCCTGTGACCCACAATAGGAAGCCTGGCTCTCGTGTCCTCTCCCCTGTGACCCACACGAGGAAGCCTGGCTCTCGTGTCCTCTCCCCTGTGACCCACAATAGGAAGCCTGGCTCTCGTGTCCTCTCCCCTGTGACCCACACGAGGAAGCCTGGCTCTCGTGTCCTCTCCCCTGTGACCCACACGAGGAAGCCTGGCTCTCGTGTCCTCTCCCCTGTGACCCACACGAGGAAGCCTGGCTCTTGTGTCCTCTCCCCTGTGACCCACAAGAGGAAGCCTGGCTCTCGTGTCTTCTCCCCTGTGACCCACACGAGGAAGCCTGGCTCTCGTGTCCTCTCCCCTGTGACCCACACAAGGAAGCCTGGCTCTCATGTCCTCTCCCCTGTGACCCACAATAGGAAGCCTGGCTCTCGTGTCCTCTCCCCTGTGACCCACAATAGGAAGCCTGGCTCTCGTGTCCTCTCCCCTGTGACCCACACGAGGAAGCCTGGCTCTCATGTCCTCTCCCCTGTGACCCACACGAGGAAGCCTGGCTCTCGTGTCCTCTCCCCTGTGACCCACACGAGGAAGCCTGGCTCTCGTGTCCTCTCCCCTGTGACCCACAATAGGAAGCCTGGCTCTCGTGTCCTCTCCCCTGTGACCCACAATAGGAAGCCTGGCTCTCGTGTCCTCTCCCCTGTGACCCACAATAGGAAGCCTGGCTCTCGTGTCCTCTCCCCTGTGACCCACACGAGGAAGCCTGGCTCTCACGACCTGATCCCTACCTCGTTTCCTGCTTCACAGCTCCCTTTGCCCTGGATGGCCGGCTCACCTTAGATGGGCAAAACTTTTCTGTAGAGATCCTGGCAGTGAACAGATTAGGCTCGTAGGCCACCACCTGCTTCAGTCGTAAACTGCTCAGCTCTGCCCTGATAGCACCAAAGCAGCCGTAGATGCAGAATAAATGAGCGGGCGGAGCTGTATTCCAACACACCTTCTACGGATGCGGAAATCAATTTCATACAATTTTCACGTGTGATGAAAAAGTACTCTTCTTTTGATTTTTTTCACCTAAACTGTTTAAAAATGCGAAACCTGCTGGCATGGTGGCGCATGCTTATAATCCTAATACTTGGGAGGCTGAGATGGGAGGATCTGGGTTTGTGGCCAGCCTCGGCTACTTAGTGAGGCCCTCCACAACTTATTGAGACCCTGTTTCAAAATAAAAAGTAAAGCCGGGCATGGTGGCGCACGCTTGTAATCCCCGCGCTCGGGAGGCAGAGACAGGAGGATCGCGCAGGTTCGAAGCCGGCCGCGTGCGCTGGCTTCGGAGACCCTGTTTCCAAATAAAAATGTAAAAATAGGTCTGGGAGTGTAGCCCGGAGGTAGAAGGGCTTCCAGGAACCCCAGTACCACCAAAACAAAAAAAAAGTAAAAATAAATTGGACTGGGGGTGGAGCTCAGAGGTAGAATGCCCCTGGGTTCAATCCAATCTCCAGCACCAGAAAAAAAAAAAAAAAAGTGGAACTAACCCATGCTCAGCTGGAGGACCTTGCAAAAGCAGCCAGTGGGCTCCATTTGGGCTGTGATTCCCACGTGCATAAATATTCATGGCTCTGAGATGGCGCAGTTCACGGCCGCCTTGCTTTCTTCTCACCTGTCCTATTATCTGCCTGGCATCTTCTCAAGACCCACCTTTAAATAGTTGCCTCTTTCTGGCTCCTACTTTTTTTTTTTTTTTTTTTTTGCTTTCTTTAAGTCCCTGCAATAACACTAATTGCCCCTTTATCTCTAGTCCTGGAACTCCTAATCAGGCCTCAGTGACAACACCATCTTTCTGAGCTGTCGCATTCTAGCCCACATGGGAATGCTTGCTCAGTGGATACCACTGCCCAGCTCCATCTCAGTGGATACCATTGCCTCAAGCCATTCACAGGCAGAGCCCAGCTAAAAGTCAGACCTTCTGAGACCCTGCGCAGCAGGCTGAATCTGTGTCTGGACATGAACACCCCTGTATTTTAATTGGACCCAAGCAAGAATGGAATGTGCAATGTTGTAGGTTATTTATCTTGGTTTTTTAATCTAGTTTCTGTTCCTTGAGAAATAATATCCATCGATACAGTTAGGGATTGTAATTATTAGCTCCGAAGGACCATAAATCACTTGAGTCTCTAGTGACCAGAAGCTGAGCATGGACGAAACTGACGTATGCTGATGATTCCCCACCTGCCTCTCCAGTTCCACTGTTCCAACTCCTTTACCCTGCTCTGCCCCCCAAAAGGCTGACCTCTGGGCACCGGTGGAGAGCAAGGGAGCCAAAGGTACCCCTGCTGGCTTCCCAGGCCTCTGCTCCCTTGCGGCTGGCTCCCTGTTGAAGGGCAGATGGGAGCCACAGCAGGTTGTAGGGAGAGAAAAGGGAGGTCCTGGTTCCTTTTCCTGCACTGGCTACTGAGTCCCCTGCGTCAGTATCATAGGTGAACAGTACCTTTTCAGGTACTGCCAGGGCCTCCGCTTCTATGGATCTAGCTTTTGCTACTGGGTTCCCCGGGGTGTTTGTTAATCTCACCCTGCTATTTAGTCCCCAAGGTGACCACCCCTATGTATTCCTCAAACCCACCCCCACCTCTATAAACGGCCCCTTCACTAACCCTCTTGAATCAAAGCCAGGAAACACGATCAGGCTCTCTACATCTATGGTGCTGAGGCCAAGGAGCCTGCTTCATGGAGTTGCAGTTGAGTTGCTAAATAATCATGATATATCTTTGTGCTATGCACATGCCATTTGGAAAATGCTAGAAAACACCAGGTCCTGGGGGAAACTCATATACTAACACAATTGCGGTAATTGGGCTTTGCGGATCCAAACTAACACTGCCGGGCTGGAATCAGGGCTTGCAGACACTGACAAGGAGACCCTGAGCCTGCGGCACCCCTCTCCGTGGCTCTCTTCTCTGTAAGACGGGGCTGATCATGATACCCCTTCCCATGACCACAGGGTAATTTGCAAATGCCAAGCACTGCAATCTCGGCAACCCCTGGAGGACCCGCCCCACTGATACACGCACCTCGGGGGGCTGAGTTGGAGGTGAAGAGAGTGGAGGAGAAGGGGCCTGCTTCCAAGAAGGGCACAGCTAAGAGCGCTCTTCATATTGAAATTAATATAGAAGTTGTGGATTTAATTTAGCATTACAAAATGCAAACGAAATTCCAGGACGCATCACAGTTAGTCAGGGTAACTGTAGCCCTTGGTACATTTCCCCTTTAGTTCTGTAGACGCATATGTGTGTACTGCATTGGGATGGAAAAATGTACAAAACTGTGGACACCGTATGGCGGAGTGAGATGAATAAAACCAACAAAAAGCTGCTGGTCAGATAGGAAAGGGTGGGCGGTCTAAACACTGTGAGAGGTGGCCCGGTGATTTTGCAGAAAAACTCACATATGCCTATAAATCCAGTTTCACCAATTATGGGCTGTGTGATCTTGGGCTATTTACACAACTTCCCTAAGCCTCAAACGGGGGGTGGGGGGGAGTCAAGATTAAAACCACACAGGTCACTGTGGGATGGGGAGGGATAGTTGGGTAATGTGTGTACGGGGTGGGCATGCAACAGATGAGACTGCCTGGTCTGAGAGCTTGTTGCTACTGCTATGCCTGGCACCGAACCTTCACATATTACACTGACACACGGGCCCTAAGCAACTTGAAATATTAGAAACGCCCAGCACTTATTTGATCAGGAGAAATTGTGACATTCAGCCTTGCTTTATAACTTTGGAAAACACAACCGAAAGGTTCAGACAGGGGCTTCAACCTGCACAAAGGTCTAGTCTCAGCAATGCAAAAGAGGTCTCCAGAAAGCTCTCGGGCCAGGCCTCTTAAGCGCATCACACCAAGACGGGTTCCTGTTTTATCTTCTGGATATTGCTAAGGTGTCCTGCTACCGTAGGCTATGTGAATGAGGGCCCGCTTTTGCCTCCAGTAAAGCTCTTATCCTAGTTTCCAGCAGGAAAGCTTGGGTGGGGGGAACCCTCTGCCTCTAACTGCCTCCGGGGTGGGCCAAACTGGCACTTGGCCTTGGAGCCCCAGGGCCAACTTTAGGGCTGTGCACTTTCATGGACACACACTATAAATGAATTGTTGACTCTATTAAAACCAACATCAATTTGTGATTGGTAATAGTTAAAGGTTTAATGAGCCTGCGATGAAGCCAGCCCTTGGTGTTTAGAATTTTGAGTACTTCAAATAAACTCAAGGTGGAAAAGGAAGTCCTCCTCTGCTCCCACACGTCCACTGGGGTTCTGGCTCTCGTCCAGCTGCAGAGAGCTCCTCACTCCTGGGTTGACCTGCTCTTTTTTATAGGTGGCTCCAGGAGGGCTGGGAGATGATTCATTATTGGAACAGAAGCACGCTCACCTGCACCCTCCCACCCTCCTGCTCTCATCTCTTGCCGCTAGACAGTTCTCAGGTTTGAGCGTGTAAGCCACGGTGCTCCCTAAAGTGATTATTCAGGTGGCCTTGGGAAATGGGCTTAATTTCTCTGAGCCTCAGCTTCCTTTCCATAAAACGGGGATAGTGACAGTGTCTACCTGGCAGGGGGATAAGGAGGATTAAATGAGATGACGCAGCTCGAGTGGTGGTCCACACCTGTATTCCTAGCACCTGTGGGGGCTGAGACTGGAGGCTCATGGGTTCGAGGACAGCCTCAGCAAGTAGTGAGACTCTCATTAACCTAGCGAGACTCTGTTTCAAAGTAAAAATAAAGTAAGGCTGGGAGTGTGGTTCTGAGGTAGAATGCCTCTGGGTCTAATCCCCAGTGTAATAGATAAATAAATAAATAAAAATGATGCTTCCCAAGGGCCTAGCACCAAGCCTGGCTCATTGGAGGTATTCCATGAATACTGGCCACTATGATTAGCCTGGCCTGAAGAGGGGCAGCAGGGACAACACAATTCAAGAAATGTCCCTCCCTGGAGCAGAAGAGGGGCAGGGCAGATGTGGGTTGAGATGTGCACGCCTCTGAGTCTGCAAATAGGAACAGACTGAAGCCACCTGACCACCTGAGGGACAGGACAGATCTGAGGCCCCGGGCCTCGCCTACCTTGATACTGGGCGCTGAATCCGCGCTGCCGGTGGTTGCCGTCCGACGTGAAATGCAGCCGTAGCCAGTTCTTGCTGCTGATGACAGGGGCCGGGAGGCTGGCTCCGGTGAACCTGCGGGGACAGGACGCAGTGGGGTCAGGGAGCAGATCCAGATGGGATGGGGCCATGGGCATCCAGTAGTCTCTGTCTTCCTGGTGGGCCAGGCCAGCCCGGGCCTGACCCTGGAGGAGGAAGGGAAGGCTGTGCTGGCGGGGAGCCTCTGGGGGACCCTGGGAAGGCTCCTGCAGTGCCTCACTTTAAGATGCCTGAGGGGGGGCTGATCCTTCAGGCCCGGAGCAAGGGCCAAGCATGGCTCCCTTCAGCACAGCCCCTGAGCATCCCGCACTTTCTCGCCTCTAGGTCTTTGCCCCATGCCTGCAGGAACAGACCCACCGGCAGCCCACCTGCGAGGACTCCAGAAGTCCCTTAAACATCACAGCCCCAGGAAAGCTTCTCTATCTTCTTGATTTTGGAGCCACACAGATCTGGGTCCAGATCCAGGCATCCCTGGGGTGGCCTTGGGTCTGTTTCTTAACCTTTTGAATAACAGGAATAACACCTGCCCAAGAGTCTCAGGGCCCCAGGATCTAGCTGGCAATCCCGCACACACCAGCTCACTTAAACAGACTTCCTTCTTGTTTTCTTGGCAGCTGATTTGAATTATGACTCTGCACTGCAGGTATCTGTCTCCTTAAGCCAGTCCCTCCAAGCAGCCCCCGTAGCCCAGTGACCAAGAGGCTCAGGCCCTGGAGGGATCAGCTGTGCGAACTTGGGACAGTGACCTAAACCCTCGGAGACCCAGGGACCTTCTCCACGAGATGGGGACAACACGTGGCAGGGAGCCAGGCTGTGGTGGCACACACCTGTAATTCCCATACTTGGAAGGCTGAGACAGGAGGATCGCAGGTGTGTGGCCAGCCTCAGCAATGTAGCGAGGCCCTCAGCAATTTAGCAAGATCCTGTTAGAAAATAAAACATTAAAATGGGGAGGGGGCTGGGCTGTAGCTTGAAAGTAGAATGCCCCTGGCTTCAATTCCCAGCCCCGCCCCCCCAAAAAAGGTGCGAAGATTGAGTGGGAGAATAGATAATGT
Source organism: Muscardinus avellanarius (assembly GCF_963383645.1). NCBI lineage: Eukaryota > Metazoa > Chordata > Mammalia > Rodentia > Gliridae > Muscardinus > Muscardinus avellanarius. Next base: position 27,555,374 of record NC_137788.1, read on the forward strand.
ACAGAAGAGTAGACTTTAGCGCATCCCTGGCAAGACCAGGCTCTGCGTATTGGTGGCTGCTACCGTAGCACTGAGCAGAACACTTGGTACAAAAGAGGAGGGTCGGGGTCCAGCAGAAAGCAGGTGGCGTGGACAGGAGGCAGTGAGTCCAGCAGCCTGCTGATTGCCTCTTCTCAAGGTGAGGGCCAGCGGTGGGGAAACCACCAGGGACGGGGCAGTGTCCTGGGGCTGGCCTCCTGAGGGCCCATACCACTTCCCAAACAGAGAGAAGACGAAATATCCCTAAACACAGGGCCACATGGCAAAAGCCACTAAGGAGCATTCAGATCTCCAGTGGGGCTATGGCTAGTCTGTGTGAACCCCAACAGAGGACTGCAAGAAAGTGATACCTACCACTTACTCTCTTTTCCCCCTCCTTCAGTCTCTTGCTGATGTCTATGTTAATTTAGCCCAATTGGAAGCCAGAGGGAAAAGGAGGACTACGATGCTTCCCCACAGTGTGTAAATTTCCCCAGGCATAGGGCAGGGTAGAAAGACAAGAGAGAGGATCCAGAGGGGCAGGTGGAAGAGGCCCAGCACAGTGGGTCTTCATAAATATGTATTCAACAAAAGACTTAGCCAAGGGGTTTCACACCCAGCAAAACTGAATTTTTACTCTAATGGAAATGCTGACACACACCACACTCTAGGAATATAACCCATATTGCTGGGGTAAGAACTATTATAGAAACCAATTACTGCATTCCACCAGATCCCATTTAAAATAGTTTATTACAGGGTGAGTCATTTAAGTTTTCTAAGGAGCCACAGATGATATTGTGGGCTTTTCTTCCCACCCACCCCCACCCCAGGCCAGATTCAATTCTATCTCAATGACAAAGCTTGCGGGCTATTTACATACAGGAAGTGGAAAGAGGGAGAATTTTTCTGAATAATTCAGAACCAAAGGCCCTTTATTGCAAAATAGAGCGGGCTCAGGGATGGGTCTCCAGAGCAAGATGAGATTAGTGATGGAGGTCCTGAGTGGAAATCAGAGAGACTTCCCCACCCGTGGAATCATGGAAGAACTGGTTCCTCTTGCCTCCCCTGCTCAGCCTTGGGGAGCCCAGAGGACATCTCCACCTCCCTCTTCTCCTGTGCCTTTACTGAATTCAGGAGCCCTGTCCACTGTTAGTTCCCAGGGTTCATCCTTGCAAGACCCTGCGCTGCCCACATGTCTTCACTCTGTTCCGCCCCCACCCCTTTGGATGTAAATGTTGAGCATTATGGAGTTTTCTTGGACCGCTCAAAGAATTTGAGATCCTCACCAAGCTGTGCCACGGAGACAGTGCCAGCCGTTGCCCAAAACCATCAATAAAGGGAAATCTGGCAGTACGCACAACCATGCGTGGTGGTGCTCGGAGTGGTGGTGCACACTTGTAATCCCAGTACTTGGGAGGCTGAGACAGGAGGATCGCAGGTTCGGGGCCAGCCTCAACTACTTACTGAGGCCCTCTGCAACTTAGTGAGACCCTGTTTCAAAATAAAAAATAAAAAAATAGGGCTGGGGGTGTAGCTTGGAGGTAGAACACCCCTGGGTTCCATCTCCAGTTCTATACACACGAAAAAAGCACTGCGCTGTGATTGGGTCACAGGAGCTCTGGAAGAGTCTCTTAGAGGAAGACAGCAGATCCGTGGTTGTGGGAGCTGGGGCGGGAGGTGCATGTGCGGAGTGCCTGGCTGGGAGGGTGGACTGGAGGGTGCTGGAAACGCCCCATATCTTCAATGAGGTGTTAACTATATGAAATATCCTCATTGTCAAAGCCCCAGAGAACTGTATGCTTAAAATGGGCAATTTTATCTTATGTAAACTCTATTTTAATAGCGTTAACTAAAAACCAAACCAAATAAAACGAACCTCTGATGGCTCCAATACTCAGAGCAAAAGACCTTCGGCTGACCTACGGGGCCTTAAAAAGAGCTGTTGCCCTCACCTCTCCTGCCGCCTCATTATTCCTCCTGCTCTAGCGGTGGGTGTGGGACTCCTTGCTGTTCAAAGCTGGCCAGGCCTGCTCCTGCCTCAGGTCCTTTGCATGTGACCTTCCTGCTGCCTGCTGTGCTGGCTCCTCTCCCAGACCTTCAGCTGCCTCCACCTCACCTCCTCTAGTGACATCAAATGTCACCTCTCAGTGGAGCCTCCAGGTCTGACTCCAGCCTGTCTCTTCATCCTGAGTGTGCATACACACACACTAGTGAAAGAGAAGAACGTGTGTGTGCTATAACACGTGCTGCCTGGCTGCACAGGGAGGTAAGGAAACTTGCTCAAGATCACACTGCTATTAAGTGGCAGAGGTGAGATTCGAACCCAGGGCAGACTGTTCGGAGCCTAGGCACTCAGCCATCGCGTCAGATGGTCACATCCATGCCAGTGTGAAGAGGGCAGGGGAACAGCTTAGGCTGAATTTCCTTCTGCTTCTGTTCCTCCCTTCCCCATCCCCCCAGGATCCTCTTTAATTTCATTCCCTCTTAGAATAATAATTAAAGGAGAGAAACACAAAGAGAGATTCCCCCTTTCGAACCTTTCTGTCCACATTAACTTCACTCTGGGGGGCCTGGGGAATTCCAAGTTCGCCCAGTAAATTGCTATAGCAGTACAACATAAAATGTATTTAAGCAATTACACTCAGTATTTTTTTTCTTTTTTGGTAAATTGACTTCCGTTAAATGGGGCTTCATTAATGGAATCTGGCTTGGGGAGAATAAAAAAAAAATCACTCCCTTTAATGCGTGTGGTTGATTATGGGAAAAGTGGCTCTGAGTTCCTCTGCAGAAAGCCCTAAGCCTTTCCCCTGCTCGTAGGAGGGCTCAGAGCAGACCTTGTGGAAAGCATATCTCCTTGGAGGCTTCTTGTACAGGCAAGATATTGGGGTGCTGAGCTGCCCACCCCCTATGAAATGACAGCAGTGGCTCTCCAGGGATTGCTGGCTGATGGTAAGCCTAGAGGAAGGAGATGTTTAAATCTCAGCATCCCTGGGAACCACTGGTCCATCTACTCTCCAAGCGTACGGTGTGTAAACGCGCTCCGCTTGCAAAGTGGTGCTCCCCTGTGCTCCTTCCGTAAGGGGAGTCCCTGCAAAGCCCTGAGCACTAAGGTTCAGGTGCAGTGTGCCCCCCTCTGAGCAACCTCCGTGCCCCCCTCAAAAGCGTCTGGCCTCTGTGTCCCCAGAGCGCCTTCTGAGGGCAATGTCTCCGTGCACACAGCCCGGGTCTGATTCTGCGCTGAGCTTTCTCTGTATCCCAGTACTGAGCACAAACCAACTCTCCATCCTCAAGGCTGGCTAGGGAGACTAAGAAGTCTAGCAGGTGCCGGCCACCCTCTCTGCACTCCCAAGCCCTCTCCCCTTCTCTTCTGCCATGGGGGGTGGGGAGGACAGAGGGATGCTACCAGGGAGAGCCTTTTGGAAATGCCTTGGTTGTTTGTGGTAAAAGAGCAACAAGGTTCTTTGTTGAAGGTTAATTCCTAACCCCCAGCTATCTCTCACCCATGAAGTGATTTTTTATGGACTCAGCCCTGACACCAAGTCTCCTGAATGCTTTCCAGAATCACTTTTCAATTAGCCAAACTCTTAGGACCCTTGAGATGTCAAGACAAACCCTTCCTCAAGACACTCCATTGGTGCTATACATTTTGCAGGAACTGGTGTCTGCCTGGTATAAACATAGGCTCTCTGGGAAATAGGCTGCTGGGTGCCCTCAGGCTCTGGCTTTGGCTTCTAAGGCTCCTTCTAAGCAGCACTTGGCCACACCTTCCTGCAGGCAGCTCAGCATGGCCTGAGCCACCCTATGAAGATAGCCAGCCTGGTGTATATCTGGGATCGGTGACTGCGCTCCCCAAACCCTAAGCTTCCCTGGTCACTGTGGCTCCTTAGTGCCACATTCTCCCTGTCACCACCCCATCCTCCAGAGGCCCGACCTGGGTACCACCTGCAAACCTCGCCTCGCCTTTGCCTCTGTGGCCCACTGTGGCAAACTCTTCCTTCCCTCCTGACTTCATCATTTCTTACCCAGGCTGCAGATACAGCCTCTGACCCACCTTCCACTCATGACTCCCACTCTGCAGAGATGGGGTCATGTCCCTGCATTGCTTTAAATCTGGTTGTGATGGGTATTGAATAAAGCCCAGATTTTTAAAGATCTTCCCTCCCTGATGATACCTACTCTAAGCTCCAGCCAAATAGAGTGGCTCCTATGTCCAGACACATGACAAGCACGCCACGCGTTTGCGCAGCCTGTCCCCTCTCCCTGGAGCGCCTTTTCTTGCTGCCCACCTGACCTCTGATCCTATATGTCTAGCCAGGTGTCTGCTGCCCTCCACCTTTTACTCTTCCCGGCCCCCTCTGTCTCCTCTGCCACCAGCATGCACCTGCTACTGTCCTGGGCCGACCAAATTGTAAGCATCATTTTTATTTTTTGGAGAGGTTACTGAGGATTAGATCCAGGGGCCCCTATTTATTTTTTATTTATGAAATGGGGTCTTACTAGGATGCTAAGGCTGGTCTTGAACCTGTGATCTTCCTGTTTCAGCGACCCAAGCACTGGGGTCACAAGGATGTAATCTTGCCACCATGCCCAGCTTGAATCTTTTGATGTGACCATGCCCCTTGCTAGAAGGCTAGCTCTGGTGAGCTGAGAAAGGGGCTCGTTGTCCCAGTGTCTCTGGCGATGCTGCACTGTGCCTGGTTCACCGTGCCTGGTTCACGGGACAGACGATGCAGAACAGGGGCCGGCAAACTGTGGCTGGCCGCCTGTGCCTGCAAACAGTCTTACTGGGTCACCAGCACACCTGCGCTGTCTGCGATAGCTCCCATGTTACAGCGGCAGAGTTGAATCACTGTGTGGGGACAGAGGCTTGCCAAGCCAAAAATATTTATTTCCTGACCCCTTAGAGAAAAAGGTTTGCTGACCCTACCACGGAAGCCTCACAGATGATGTGGTTAATTAGTACATTAACATTTAATTTCTAAGTAGGAGGTCATAAAAAGACACAGCCATGGCTCAAACATTTCATTATAGCGCAGAATATTTAAATACCATTTAGTGGCCGATCAGCTTAAGTGCAGAACCAAGGCCTTTCCTCTGAGCACGGGCTAGTTCCCCACATTGTCTGTCCAGATAAATTACGACCATCATGCCACTTGTCATTTATAACTTTGACACAGACCCTCTAGGCATAAAGTGCTTATCCAGCACTGTGCTAGGCCCTGGGACGCCTGTTCAGACCCTGTCTCCATAGAACTTACCCTGTGGGGCACACTGGCCTCCTGTACTCACCCTAATATCTAGAAAGCAGTTCTTTTCAGAGACTCTTCTTCATGGAGCCATTCCAAAGCATTCAATTGAGTTTCCATAGCTGCAACTATATTTCCTCTCACACTCATATTTCATCAGTTTATGTGATGTTTAATTTAAATCACATAATTACAATAACAAGTATGACTGGCACCGGGAGAGTTGGCAACAAACCCAACCAGTTCTCTGACAGTGCGAGACTCAGCTGGTGGTGGCAGTGGTGCCTGGTGTGGTGGGCAGGGGTGGGAGGCGGCCTGCCGGCCACGATGCCACAGGAACCAGTCAGGGTGATCTGCTGAGGTCACGGGGGGCCGGGTGGTCCAGGGAGCTGCTTTGGCAGAGAGTGGTGAAGAGCGCTGGTAAGCTCATACTTTGTGAATTGGTGACTAGCTGAATGGCCGTCGCTTACTTCCGGTGGTGGGCATCTTTGTTCTTCCTCCGCAACTGGGAGAGTGAGAACCAGCTAATCTTTGAATCTCAGATTGGGAAAGACTTCAGAGTCTTCTAGGCCAGATGCCCAGCGGGGTATGAATCGCAAGTCACCATCTTTGGAATGTCTCCCACAATCGAGACCTCCCCTCCTCGCCAGCCAATCTTCCCTGTGCAGCCCCACACGCCCTCCTTTCTCTGGCTACTTCTTCTCATCTTTCAGGTGGGCCAGCCTTGCTCCAGGAAGTCGACCTCCGCTGCCCAGTCTGGTCTGCTTCTACCCTGTGTCCGCCCCGTCCCACTGCTCCCCAGGCTCTCTGCCCTTTCTCTGCTTCTGCCCTGGTCTCACCGTGCATTGGTCAGGGACCAGCCTGAACTGTGAGCCCCCTAGAGGCCGGAGCTGTCTCTTTCGTGTTCCCAAGTCTTTCCTTAGTCCTTGCACAATGACTGACACAGGGAAGGGCTCAGTAAACAGTACTCAATGGAAAAGAAAGGGTAGGCCAAGTGTGCAAATGAATGAGATCCTGATGGTACAAACGGAAGGGATGACTGGGGAAACCAGAGGAGGGGCAGCAAGCAGGTGAGCTAGGGGACAGTGGCCTTGGGTTCCCAAGGCACCCTGCCCCGACCCTCCACCTGGCCACGCTCCCCATTCACTTAGCAGCTGCTTCTCCCTTCCTGGGGAGACCCCAAATGCAGGCCTATCCCCCAGGCAGCAACAGTGGGATCTGGCAATCAGTGCGGGCAAATGTTCCTCCTTTCCCAGAAGCAACTCAATAAGCTCAACAAATTCTCAGAGCTCTTTCCTGCTCAGCTAATTGTGAGCTCCAGGGAACCCACACAAACCATGCCAGGTAAACGTTTCTCCTCCAGATGTGTGGCTCTCTGGAGGGCGAGGGTCGGGGCTCTTGGCTGTGTTACTGGCTTTATTACTGGCATCCTGGGTCTTGTGGGTTGGGCCTGAAGCTCTGGGCTAGAGGGCTCAGGGTGGATCCCACTGGGGTTGCCCAAGCTCTCTCTTTTTTGGTGTCCAGGTTTAAATTGGGCTGTTCTGCTCTTTCCTCAGCCTTAGAATCCTTTGAGGGCCAGTGTCCCTCCCTCAACCCATAGCTCCTGAAAAGAGCCACAGCTGATTGAATCAGAGTGACGAGGCGACCGTGCTGAGCCAATCAGCGGGTGGGGTTTCTATCAGGAAGATAGGTCCCTGCAGCCGGATTTGAGGTGACTGGTGGAGAGAGGTGCTGAGCACTGCTTGTGAGGATCAGAGGGCCCATAGGCCTGCCTCCCCGGGATTTGGGAAAAGGTGTCTGGCATGGCATCATCCATTCCTGCTGCTGCCTCCCCACCCCGTCCCATCGCACTTACTCAACATCCTTGCATGTTTGTCTACCCCCAGGTTCTGCTCCAGCCTGCTGGGGCCAGAATCTCAGCATGGCCCCTACCTTGATCAGCTGTTTGGCCCTTGCTGTGTGAATCCTGTCCCCAAACCAAGTCTTTATTCCTGCAGGTTAGACTCTATTCCTGCAAGTCTCTATTCCTGAGAGCCAGGGTGGCAGGCTCGAAGCCTGGAGGATTCTAGACCTTGGCATGTTAAGTCCTCCTTTACCAGGCAGGCCCAGGGCTGGAGCGCAGGCCCCCCAAGCCTGGTGAGCACAGCACTGACTGCTCTAGCCGGTTCTCCCCCATGCCTAGCTCAGGTCTCTGCCTAAGAGGTGACACCACTTGCCTGGCTTATCCCATATTGCTTCCCTATGAAGAGCCAATAGGTTTATAAAGGTTCAGGGTTGAGCATCTGGCCTCTGGAATCAGAGGTGTGTGTGTGTGTGTGTGTGTGTGTGTGTGTGTGTGTGTGTGTGTTTTGCTAGGGATTGAACCCATCGACGTTCTACCTCTGATCTATACCCCCAGCCTGAATTTTTTATTCTTTATTTTAAAACAGGGTCTCACTAGTTGTGGAGGACCTCACTAAGTAGCCGAGGCCAGAGATGAACCTGTGATCCTCCTTTCTCAGCCTCCCGAGTACTGGGATTATAAGTGTGTACCACCACGCCCAGCGAGAGTCCTGTTTTTCAGTCTAGGTTCCGTTATTTACTATATCCATGAATGGACTAGTGACATAGCTTCTTCGAGTCTTAGTTTCTTCATCTGTGCAGACATGCTCCTGGATGGAACGTGTCCAGGACTATGCCTGACACAAGCGGGTGCCTCGTGCCCCATGAGCTATTCTCCTTCCTTGCTTAGATTTGAGAAGGGGGCAGGGGTGGGATCTTCTCAGTACCTCAAACCCTCCCTCCAGGGCCCACAGGGGTTAAACAGACCCCACAGAAATCAGGTATAGATTTTCCAAGGGAAGCAAGAATGCCTGCAACCATTCTGGTGACAGAACATTACCAGGGTAGAAGTACAGGACAGCCCTGGCCCCAGAGCAGCTGGTACACTTGGCCACCACCTCCCCCTTCCTCGCCTGGCCCATCTCCCTCTTGCCGCTGGCAGACATGTCTCTGAAAAGGAACCTGCCCTACCCAGGGAGGGTGGTAACACAGCCTTGCAGGGGCCTCCGGGGATTATATTTGATAACACTTCCATGCAGGGGGATGTTTGCTGCCCACGTCAGTGTCTGCCTGCCACTAGACTGCCTGCCATTCTGAGCTTAGAGTCATCTGGCCCCCACCCCTCCCCAGCAGGCAGCTCCGAGTGGCTGGAGAGTGGTGGGCCAAGCCCCTTGTGCCCACTAAGAGCAGTGGGGTGTCCGGAAATCCCATGGAGAGACTGAGTGTGGTGACCTCACAGAAGTGGCTTCACCCTCTGCATCCACCATCACACAATGTGATCGGGAGGGTCCAAGGTGCTGCTGTGTTGCTCAGAAAGCTCCTGTGAGGGCCTCGGGACACAGTGGCTGCCTCTCTGGGTCACAGTGCATCTCTGCACAGCAAAGGAGACTCGAGGGCAAAGGAATGAACACATGGAGTAGAAAGCAGTCTGGGGTAGAAACAGCACTTGGGCCCCTGAAGAAGCCTGCCTGGCAAGGCTCAGCTCAGATCTTCCTGGAGAGCTCACCTGGACACGCAACAGACCTGCTTTGGGCCTCTGTTTCCCCATTCATTTAATACAAGTAGCAAAAGCACCTGCTGCAGAGGGAGCTGTTAAGAGGTTAAGTGCAATGGTGCACACAAATGCTCTGGGCTCAGTGCTGGGCACACAAGAAGTACCCCAAACACACCAGGGCCCCAAGAAGCCAGTGTTATATGAGTGCTATCTGTAACCAGCCAGCAGGCTAGGCATTAGCATGGTAGAGCTAAAACAGACAGACCAGGAGGAGGAGCCAGGAAGCAGAAAACCAAAAGGTGGGGGCGGGCAGGGAGAGCTTTATCCTATCATCCATCCCCATCACACCTGGGTTAGTGTCTTATGCTTTGGGTTTCAGGTGGCAGAAATATAGATCAAATTAGCCTGGACTGGGAAAGACATTATTGGCTTCTGTAGCCAGGCGACAGGAAGCAAGGCTGTAGCTGGCCCCAAGAGTGCCCTGGAGCTGGCAATCAGATGCCACAAGCACCTCTCTATCCCTGTCTCTGCTGTGCTGTCTGCTGGTCTCATTCCCTCTGTTGCAAATGGTGATTATCTGGGGCTACAACCATGGCCACCCCAAGCAGAGCAGCTCCCTGACTCAGCTCACCTCCATCACCAGAGGGAAGACTTTTTTCTTCCCTTACTTTGAATCAGAAAACACTCACGGAGGCCTCTGATTAGCTCAGGTGGGTGATGTGCCCATTCCTGGGGCCAAAAGCATGGGCCCTGTGAGGACCTCCTACTTGTTGGGGGACAGTTCTCCAACAGAAGAAATATGCTTAACGAGGGGATGGGTGCCAGGCAGGTAAGACAAAAGATGTCCACTTTTGAAGAAAGCCAGAGGAGAAGACTGACTGATGGGGGCCACTCCCCTGCCCTGAGGCATCTCGGAGTGGGTTTTTCGAGCCTGTGAAGGGCATCCACACAAAGCTATGGGTGGTGGTCCTCCACCACTGGTCTTGTTCTAGATCTGCCCCATAGGCTGCAGAGGCATGCCTGTCTGTTGACGTCCTGTCTGCCTGTCCACTAGGCCACTGGGCTGGATGCTGGTGCCTTATCCAGCTTTGGCCAGTCTCTGCCCTCGGGAGTGGATCCAGGTTCTGCATGGACCCTCAGGTGTGCCCAGAGCATCTGGTGACCAGGAGATGAATTGACAAGGTCCATCTGAAACAAGGACTATGCTGAATGGGAAAAGACTCCCCCAAATGCTTTAAATGTTGAGATTCAGACAAATTATTTTCCTTGCTGCTGGTCACTCCTTGAATCAGCTGGCCTTCCTTTCCAGCCTCTTCCTCTCCTGGGCCCATACTGATGGAGGCTCGAGGCTGTCTGTAGAGGACTAAGAAGTCAAACAAACCATTCAAAGTCTGGCTCTGCCACTCACTGCTGTGTGGTCTTGGACAAATTAGTGTTCTCTCTCTCTCTCTCTCTCTCTCTCTCTCTCTCTCTCTCTTTCTTGGCTTCCATAGATGACGCACCTAAAGTACGATCATCATTTCTGTTAAAGTATCACATTCTCACCTGGTCAAACAGCCTGTCTGACTACTAATGCTTCATGAGAAACCCAGTCTGGCTTCTTCATGGACGGGGAGTCAGGAGTGCGTCCCTGAGATGTTACCACCTCTCAAAAGGGGCTCATCACTGGCCATTGAAAAAGCAGCCACCCAACCCCAGCAGCCCCACAGTTATTTACTGAGAAGCGTGTGTGTGAGTGAATGAACTGGGAGCCCGTAAGAGTGACTTAACTGGTAAGAGAATGAGTGAATTAGTGACTTAATAGCGAGTGAAGAAGAGTGTGTAAAATTGAGTAGCCTGTGCTCCCTGCTCCCTCGTCTGATTCGATAAGTGACCATGTAGACTTTTCATCCTTATTAATACAATCAAGGGTATATAATACAAGAATAGCGCAGGAGAAATCACAGACCAGCAGCTGAAGAAGAAAGATACTGTGTTAGTTTCCTACGGCAGCCTTAACAAATTACAACCGATTTAGTGGCTTAAACAACACAAATGTATTGCCTTATAATTCTGGAGGTGAGAAATCCAAAATAGATATACCAGCAGGCCAAGATCAAGGGTTGGCAGGGCTGTTCCTCTGTGGTGTCTCTAGGGGAAGACTCCTTTTGTCTGCCTGTCTAGCTTCTAGCGGCCACCTTCATGTCTTGGCTTGCTGTCTCTTTCTCCATCTTCAAAGCCAGCAGTGAAGCGCCTTCAAATCTCTCACTCTTATCCTCTGCTTCATCCGGTTTTCTGTGATTCTGACACTTTTTCTTGCCTCTTCTAAGGACCAGGAGATCATATCAGGACAACCTGGATAATCCATACTAACCTCCCAACCTTGAGGTCCTTGATGTAATCTCCCTTTTGCCTGCAAAGTCACTTTTGCCAGGCAAGGTAATGCATCCTCAGGTTTTAGGGCTTAGCTGTGGACGTCATTGGAGAGTCTGTATTCTCCCTACCACAGACACCTTGCTCGGAGCACACGTTAAACCAATGAGTCCTGCTCCACACAGAGAGAGGGCCAGAGGTGGCTTCGGAGTATTTAGCAAACGGCTCTGCTGGGTACTTTGTTGTTGTGGCCTAAGCACTGGGATTTTTCAAAGTGTAGGTGATGCCAACTTGCCCCCCCCCCCAATTTGACAAATGCTTTGACAGAGATACACCAAGGGCACAGGTTGCTACAACTGAGGATCGAATCGGACCCTAGGATTCCTGGCGGTGATGGGCATCGCAACACTGGGTGCACAGTACTATCAGCTGGAAGGTTTTCTAAAACAGACTTTACTTTGAAATTAGAACAGAGTTGCAAGAATAGAACAGAAATGTTATGTGTAACAGCCCCTCACCCCACTTCCCTAAGTGAGCATTCTTATATAACAAAAGGATATGCATCAAAACTAAGAAATCGACCTTGGTCCAGTATGACTGAGCAGAAGGCTTTATTCAGATTTCCCCAGTTTTCCACTAGTGCTTTTGGTTCCAGGATCCAGTCTGGCATCTCTGGTCATGTTTAGTTGCTGAGCATCCTCCAGTCTGCACCAGTTTCTTGAGCCCTTCATTCGTGCTTAAAGAGAACCTATTAAGTGCTCTGTCCCTGAGTGTGGGCATGTCTAGTGCTTTCTTAGGGCTAGGCCTGGGGTCTGGATTTGGAGGAAGGCCACCCTCGGTGAGATGCTGTTTTTATGGCATCAGAGACAGGGGCTCTGTGATATCACAGTGACCCATCACCGCTGCCTCACTTTGAGGTTTTGGTTCAGGGGGTGCTGGCTGGCTTCCTCCACTGTAAACACACTCTGTCCTTTTCCAGCTCTCAAGTCCAGCCCAGGGCCATCAGGGAGGGTGCGTGCCAGCTGCTCTTACTCCATTGTTTCAGCCTGGCTAACCCTCATGCCTTTATCATACCTCACTACTTTTTACAGACATGGTTATAAAATAGGCTTGCTCAAAGCAATCCACTAGAACAATGCAAAGCTTGAATTTGAATTCCTATCTGTCCAGTTCCAAAGGCCACCAAAGAGAGGGGCTCTCACAGTCTTTGAGAAGACTTGCCTAGACAGATTAGTGCATGCATTGTGACCTATCAGTGGGTCATGAGATCAATCTGGGTTGTGTTGTAAATAAAATAGAGACTATAACAAAATATAACCTAAGAATAGATCACACACGTGATAAATATAATTTTGTAAGACTTCTTGTTTCTGTGACCTCTGTGCTTAGCTACTTGTATCCTTTTGATAGAGGTAAAAAGTAGTATCTCACAGGGTTGTTACCAGGATTAAATGATAAATTGATTCACATAACATGCTCAGAACAGGGTGGCAGATAAGTACTGGATAAATATTAAATATAAATGTATATGTAAATGAGCCAGGCTAGAACATGTATTTCTTATTGGAGGTAGCAGTAGAAATGTTAAAAATACTAAACAAACATCTCTAGACCATGGGTGAGCAGATTTATGACCCTCAGTTTGTGGTCTGTTTTTGTAAATAAAGTTTTATTGGCACATAGCCACAATCACATATGTATACAATGTTTATGGCTGCTTTTGAGCTTCAGTGGCAGAACCAAGTGTTTGTAACAGAAACCCTGTGGCTCACAAAACCTGAAATATTTGCTCTCTGGCCCTCTAGACTAATGCTCCTGCCTAGAAGTCTTCTCATATTGCAAGGGTATTTAGATGTCTCTTCCTTGGCCACAAGTCCTGCCATTCCTCTACCCTGGCGCTGGCTCTGCAGACCGCTCTGGGCTCTGTGACTGATGGCACTTGGGTCTTCTGCTTTAGACTGATGCCTACCCAGTGGAAGGCTAGTGACATGGCACTTCGGTCAGGGTCCCAACAGGAAACAGATGGCGATTCAAATCAGAATAATTCAAGAAGTGTTTAATAAAGTGGTGATCTACAAAGGTGAGGGCAAGGTGCAGGAAAGTCATGGGATGCAGGGAAGAAGCGGACTCTGGGGCCAGTAAAAGAGCTGGAGCATCATCAGCCTAGGCAGGAGGGGACAGAAACAATTTCTGAACCTGGAGAGAGAGTCATTTAGAGAGGACACCTAGAGAGGAACAGAGACCTCTAGTCCAGGGAGGAGAGTCAGCTCCAGCTGCCCCTGTGGGAAGGGAGCCTGGAAGACAAATACCTTGATTTTACCTTCTTCCATTCCTGATCTCTTGGGGGTCCCCATTGGTAGAGCTGAAATGGAAACCATAGGCCATGGGGCCCTCAGTATGGCCGTGCGGATCAGCTTCCCAGAGGGCAGACAGCTGGGTGAAGGAGGGTAGGAAGAGAGTCTGGAGGGGCAGACTGACACAGCACACAGGGCATTGACTGGGAAAGCCAGGTGTACAGCCTCCCCATCTGCCCTGGCCCAGGAACCCAGCATCAGCACTGCAAGCCGGTAGTTTGGCCCAGTGTGTTAGCATAGCTCCTGCCTCTTGCCACCTTCTCCTTCTGGATCTGCAGCTTCCAGATGACTATCATGGGACTAATCTTCCTGGATCTTATCCTCACAAGGGGGCGGGGGTGAAGGTTATGCCAAGACACAGATAAGCTATGATCTGTGTACTTGTGTGCCTGAGCAGAGTCTGATTACACATGTGTCGACTTCAGCTACCGTTCTTCCCCTTAGGAAAGATCTCATTCATCTCTGCAGCTTAGCTCAAGTCCAACAAACAGGGAAACCAACCTCTGGCCCCTTGGCAGAAAGCACCAGAGTGAAGAACAAAAACAAAAACAAAAAACCAAGAAGCCGGGCATGGTGGCGCACGCTTGTAATCCCCATGCTTGGGAGGCGGAGACAGGTTTGAAGCCAGCCACGCTGGCTTAAGAGACCCTGTTTCCAAATAAAAATATATATATAAAAAAATAGGTCTGGGAGTGTAGCCCGGAGGTAGAAGGGCTTCCAGGAACCCCAGTACTACCAACAAAACAAAACAAAACAAAACAAAATAACAAGAACGCTAACTACGATGATAAATGTCCCCAGAGTACTCTGTTCCCATTGGCCAGAACCCCAGCCCCCACCAGACAGACACACACACATCCACATGTCTTCTACTGGCATCAGCTATCTTAAAAGCTATAAAACTACATTCTATCACCTGGAGGGACTCCCTTGGCCAGTCCAAACAATTGATTAATGAGAAACTTGAGCTCACAGGGAGAAAGGGTGTGGCTTAGGTACCATGACCACCTGCATCAGAATCTGGGCTAGAATTCAGGACTATGAACTCTAATAAGTTTCCCTTCTTCTTCTTCTCCTTCTTCTTCTTCTCCTTCTTCTTCTTCTTCTTCTTCTTCTTCTTCTTCTTCTTCTTCTTCTTCTTCTTCTTCTTCTTCTTCTTCTTCTCCTCCTCCTCCTCCTCCTCCTCCTCCTCCTCCTCCTCCTCTCCTCCTCCTCCTCCTTCTTATTCTTTTTATTCTTATTTTTTCTTCCTCTTCCTCCTCTTCTCTTCTTCTTCTTCTTGCTATTATTATTATTATTATTATTATTATTATTATTATTATTATTTTATATGAAGCCAAAAGTTGAAGTCCATCTTGGAGCCTTAGCAATGAACTTGGCAAAATGCAAAATCTGATGTGGTCTTGGGAAAGTTTCCTTGTTGGACTCAGCTGCTGAGTAACACATCTGGACCCCAGACCCCCAGAGAAAAGAGTTCTCCCAGGCCAAATGAGGCACAGGCTTGAGCCAGGCAGTCAGCAGTCCAAATTCACATTCTCACCTGTTAATGGCTGTTTGACCTTGACCTTGTTTCTTTTTATGTCAGTGAAACTCAATTTTCCAGGCCTATCAATGTAGCTCTGTCACCAACCACTGTGTTTAATTTAACTGTATTAAATTAAATTTCACATAAGCCAACATGTTGCAGGGTTCAAAGGCCAACATACAACATTTGTCTTTTCTTTTCTCTCCACTGGAAGGCCAGCAGAATATCTGAATGACTTTTCCACAAAGCCAGAAGCCACCTAGTTTGAATGTAACTGCTAGAGCTTTAATAAGGAATGGGGGGATCCTTCACAGGAGAGTGGGGAGCCTCCCAAGGTGCTAAGAATGGTACCGTGATTCTATGGACTCGAGTCTGATTAATAAGACCGCAAGTTTACCCTCCCTCCTTGTCCTCAAATTTCTTAAGCGAAATGAAGAGTTCAGACACACAGCCCAAGTGCTCGGGGTTTTAAATTAGACAACTTTGTCCTGACAGGAACCGAGTCACAGCTGTCATAGCTGATTATTTTTAGAGTTACTACTAAACCCTTTGTACGGTACGAGCTGCCACTGTTCAAGGCAAACAGAAAGACTTCACATTTTATCCTGACAGCTCGGAGCCAACTACCTCCTCGTGTTCATTATTTCCATCCCTCTTTGGAAGGGATGATGAGGCTTCCTGACAGTCTCATAGTGAGAGAGGCAGACCCTAGATACTATACCCTAGGAATTGAAAGCCCCCAAGGCCAAGCCCAGCCCGCTGCTTCTAGGAAGCCAATAAGAATTATTCCCGGGGGAGGCCACTGCTCCAGAGCTTGCTTTGGGTAAACCATCATCTTTCATGAGAGGCAGAAACTGACCTTCGAGTAACCAACCAATAACAGCGACTGGTCTGCACAGGCTCCCCAGGGGCTGGCCGGGATTGGCCGGTGTGTAAATGAGGGCATAGTGCCCTCCTCTGACCCAACAATGCCACCACCACTGAAAAGGGCCGACCCGACGCAGCTCTTACAAACAGAAAAATTCACCGCCAGTGGAGAGTACCTCCTAGATAGCTCCTGGAGTGGAGCGTGGGGACAAACGCCTCTGCTGTCCAAGGTCCTGAGTCCAGGCAAAAACATGATCGCATGAACATGGGAAAAGACATCCAGCTAAGGCCCAAGGTGAATGTCTCTTCTTACATCCACTTTTTGCTGAATTATCGAAACAAATTTAAGGAGCAGCAGCCAAATACCTACCTTGGCTTTAAAGAGTTCTCTAGAAAGTGTTCCGAAAAATGGAGATCCATCTCAAAGCACGAAAAGGCCAAATATGAAGCCCTGGCCAAGCTCGACAAAGCCCGATACCAGGAAGAAATGATGAATTACGTGGGCAAGAAAAAGAAACGGAGAAAGCGGGACCCCCAGGCACCCCGGAGGCCCCCGTCCTCCTTCCTGCTCTTCTGCCAAGACCACTATGCCCAGCTGAAGAGGGAGAACCCTAACTGGTCAGTGGTGCAGGTGGCGAAGGCCTCGGGGCAGATGTGGTCCACAACAACGGATGTGGAAAAGCAGCCGTATGAGCAGAGAGCCGCCGTCCTGAGGGCTAAGTACTTCGAGGAAGTCGACGACTACCGCAAACAATGTCACGAAAGGAAGAGCTTACAGATGTCGGCTAGGAACCAGCGCAAGGGCAGAATGGAGCTGGGCGTAGCGGATGGATCCAGTTCAAAAAAATAAAATGCCATTGAAACGTGTTGCCTGGCCCTGGTCTCATGAGTGGTGTGCAAGCTACCTTCACCACTGTTCTGGGGAAGTGAGTGGCTTGGGGGAGAGGTCGGGACTGGGCAGTGAGCCCAGTGAGGGGTAGAGGGGCAGTAGAGTGTAAATGGCCTGGCTCAGGCAGATGGGGCAAATGGTGTGAAGAAGCTTGGAACCATGGGCCAGTGTTAGGTTCTAAGTGGTCGTCGAGGTTGGAGGACAGTCCCTGAATGTGTATAGGGAGGGGCTCAGGTGCAGGAATACCAGGCCCAGCTTGGAGGGTGAGGAAGAGGATGTCTCAGGATTCCACTCCAGATCCCAGAAACAGACAAGACACTCACCAGCAAAACATGGCATGACTAGAACAAGGTTAGCAAAGGTGTAGGGAGCTAGAGTTCAGGTGCAGCTGTATCAACCCACAGTCCAGAAGGAACCCCTTGAAAGACCAGCCCCACTCAGTGGTCTAGGAAGTCTCCAAGAGTCAGAGGCTGACTGGACAGAATGAAGCCTCTGGACTGCAGCTCCGAGGCTTGGAGCATGCACCCCCAGTGATTATCCTATGGCCTAACACACTGAATTGCTGGTCATCTGTTCCTCTTACCCTTGGTCATGTGCAGCGCACCTATTTCCATGACACTCTATTATCTTATGAACGAGGCATATCAGAGGACACAGCGCTGGCTGGGCTCAGCGGTGGGCCTGTGACCCAAGCCTTTCCAGTCAGAGTGGTTTCTGGGGTATGTATGAAAGTCCCTGGGAAGAACCCTGGAGTCCATGGCCGTTGGTAGACATTTGACATCTCATGGTCCAAGAATGAGGCCAGAATAAGAGAATCCCTTGGCATCCTTTCTCCTGGATTTTAAAGATGAGCCCACATGATTCATTTCTTTTACCCAGGATGGCTCCAGCTAGGTTTTTCTGCTACTTGATAATGATTTGACACAAATGGGATTGTGCTCTAAGTGTCTGTCCCGTAACTAGATTTTTCAGGCAGCGATATACCGTGAGCAACGCTTCATACCAATCAAAGTAGATTGAAATGGAATATTGTGAAATGGTTCTTTTGCCTTCCTGACATCAAAAAGGCTGGGCCCAAATGCTAAACTGATTTTTCTGTCCCCGGGTTATGCGTCCAACAGACTTCCCCCACTCTGCCTCTGACCTCACTTTCCACTCTACTGTGCCATTCCAACTTTGGCTTTCAAAAGTAAAATTACGTAGTTTTGAAGAGTCTCTTAGAACTGCATGGGCCTCTAGGGATGAGGGATAATACAACATAATACAACAGAGTGACTTAGGAGCCCAGGGTCTGGAATCAGAGGGGCTGTTCAGGGAGCATTTGTGTTCTGGGTATGGGGAAGCACAACATGCACCACTGTTAGGCTCCCACCCTGGAAAGACTCTCCTTCTGGTGACAGAGATGGCCTAAATCACAATACATTATCAGGCGCAATGAAGATACACAGCACTGGGGAGGAGGGAGTCACCCACCAAGGCCACCCTGGAGTCTGCTCAGAGGAAGCAGCCTCGCTCTGCTTGGCAACCGCCCTCACACTGGCAAAACTCCCATCCCATTGCCCACAGCCGCACTTCCAACTTGGCTCTGCTTCCCCTCAGCCCATCCTCCACCCTCTCAGGAGACACCCTCATTATCTGCTCCACTGAGAAACAAGAGATCATCAAACTTAAGCACTGTCAGTTTTCTTTCTCAAGACACAAGCCGCACCCATCTTTTCCTCCTGGTCTCGCGTCTCATAGGGAGTGACGCTCCTTCTCTGCTTGCTATGCTCTTCCCCCATCTCTCTCAGGACCCTGCTCCTCACTGCAGGGAGGCCAACACTCAGGCTAACTCCACGCTGATACGGTGGTTCCGATCTTGACACTGGCAGGACCTCGGGCCAGCTTTCCTTCCTTGGAGCCTTGGGTTTCCCATCTATGCAATGGGGATGATGATGCCTGCCTTACGGTTTGTTTCAGTGATTAAATGATGTGATAATGTGCAGGTATGTGGCTCAGTCCTGAACATCTAATGGTACTGGCAGTCAACATGCCCTGGAGTTGATATTCCATAACCCACCCCCTCCTGGTGTCCATGCCCTTGTGTAATCCCTTCCTACTTGATGTGGGCGGGACTGCAGACTTGCTTCTACCCAATAGACTATGGTAAAGGAGATGGGTGTCATGGCTGGACAATCTGTTTCCAGAGGTTCAACTTGCTGATGTGGTAAGGAACTGTGGGGGATCTCTAGCAGCTGAGGGCTGGCAATGCTGGGACCTGGAGGCTGTGGTAACCAAATGAGAGGGGTGTAGATCTTGCCCCAGCAGGGCCACGAGCTGGGAACCCACCCCCAGATGACACCTCGATTGCAGCTGGACCCAGCTGTTGCTGGATTCCTGGTCCATAGAAACTATAAATGCAGGTTGGAATGTGTAAGGGCTTAAACTGTAGAAAGGTGTTTTGTTTTAAGCTACTATATTTTGGGACAATTTGTTACACAGCAATAGATAACTAATACATGGAACTAATCCACGGCTCAGTGAACATCAGCATCCTCTTAATTCTAGAACAGATTTTGACCTTGTTTCTCTCTCTAGCAGCTACCCTACCCATTGTTACCAGCCCTTACAGGTGGCAGGCCTCCCCATCCCCCAGTGCCCCAAACTGGATCCCACTGGTGCCTCTCTGCCATGGTTCCAGAGGGGCCGTCTTGTTCTCAGCCTGAACATTGGGTGCTTGGTATGCAGCAGTTGTGAATTGTGCCATGCTCCTTTCTCAAAAGAGGGCACCCCGCGGCTGTACCCCAGCCCTCGTGCTGCCCCTCTCTGGTTTCCTGTGTGATTAATTATGTGAATGCGGCAGAGTTCCGAGGACAGTGTGCAGTGCCACTGCAGAAAATGAACTCCATTAACAGTCCTTTATGAAAAAAAGACAACAGGAGGGTGTGAATCTGCTGGCTTCTAATGACTATAACATAACGACAGAGGAGGGAGAGGGCGGGCAGGAGACGAGGGAGAGCCTGGACCTGAGATCAAGGAGGAGAGGAGAAGCAGGCTGAAATATGGCTGGGTGCTGCCTTCCAGGCCCACTGGGCTGGGCTCTGTCCAAGGAAGAGGGACGCGGAGCCTCTGGGCCAGCACCGTCATGATGACTGAAGCCCTCCACTCTGAGCCTTCTCTCCTATGTTCATAAATTTATTTATTCATCCAGCAAATTCTTATGTAACTCTTACGCCTGCAACACACCAGTAACCGCTGTGGTGCTCGGAATACAGCGAGGTCCCTAATCTCTTGTGCTCTAGAAAGTGGTGGAGAGGAAAAGCCATCACATAAACATGCCAGATCATGTTTTATTTTTTAATGGTGCCCAAACAATTCTTTGTTCATATATAAAATGACCAAAGCCAATCCCAATGACATGTACTGGGAAGGGGAAGGAGGTGGTAAGATCTGGAAGGAAATACCCTTAAGTATTATGTGCATGTATATTCCTATCAATATATAATTCATTATAGTGTGTAATTACAATGCACCAATGAAAGTATATAAAAAATCAGCCCCGGTGCTGAGATGAAGAGTGACACTGGGGTGGGTGGTCAGAGGCTCTCTATGGGATGCGATTTAGGTTGAGAATTAAAGGGCCGAGGGGAGCCGGGCATGCCAGGGTCTAAGGAAGAGTCCTCCAAGCCTCAGGGCAGTGACTACCTACAAAGGTCCTGAGGTAGGACCCGGTGCGGCATATGAGAGGGACAGGAGGGCGGCCAGTGACTGGAGGGGTGAGCACGTGTTGAGATGCGTCCAGAAAGGTGCAGGCCACAGCAAGGCGTTCATCAGAACACCTAGGTGTAGTGGGGAGCCCCAGAGGGGCTTCAGCAGGGCAACCCGTGCGCATCCATTTTTGATGTCTTGTTCTTATCAAGTACCCGTGAGGAGACGCTGACCCCTGCGATGTCTATCAGAGAAAGAGGCAAGTCTGAAAGATACTGAACCCTGGATGGGGTGACGTCATCAGGCTGAGGTCACAAAGGCACTGGCGCCTTTGTCCTGGGCCAGTTTTCCCCACTGGAGTAGAGACCGTGAGCTTCCTCTTGGTATTCCTTGGAGTAACTGTAAGCTACAAAACGGGGTGAGGGGCTGGAGGACTTCTCTGTGATCCCTTGTCCCAGGAATGCCGGTGGGGGTGGATGACAATGTTCCAGGGAAACACTGCTTCCTGAGGCCTCAAATGTTCTTTGGGACCACTTCCACTACTATATATTTCCAAAGTGGGTGACACTGCCCCCTGGGGAAATGCTGGACCTACCTATCTAGAGGGGGTGGGATAGTATCCTTGGGTATAATTGTAGGGCAGCAAATAAAAAGCAAAGGAGCAAGCCGGGAGAGGTGGTACACACCTGTAATCCCAGTACTTGGGAGGCTGAGACAGGAGGATCAAGGTTTGCAGCCAGCCTCAGCCAGTGACACCTTGTTTCAAAATAAAGAATACAAAATAGGGCTGGGGGTGTAGCTCAGAGGTAGAATCCCCTGGATTCTATCCCCAGTAATAATAAAGAAGGGGTTGGAAGTGCCCAGGGAGGGGCTGAGTGATTTTTTTTTTTGAAAAGGGGACTATAAGCCAGTAAGTTTGGGAACCTATGACACTAGACCAATGGTTCTAACTCAGCATCTGCACAGAACCATCTGCAGGGCTCATCAGAGCTCTGACTGCTCCCTGTGCCTCCAAGCTCCACTCAGTATTTCTGGGAGCTGGAGCTGTAATTTGCATTTCTAAACATTCCCAAGTAACTCCCCTGCTGCTGGTCCCAGGCCCCCCAGAGCCAGGGAAGGATTCTTTTCCCTCTTGCGACCCCTCATTGACTTGGCGAGGAGAGGAGGTGGGAGGCAGGAGCCCGGCTGCCTCCGCTCACTCCCTCCTCTTCCCTCTCTCTCTCTCTCTAGCTGCAGAGCATTTTCAGGTCTGCCTTCCAATCGGTTCATCAGCAATAAAGGCGGCTCACTGATCCTCATCTGGCTCCCCCTGCGGCTGCCAACTGATTGGACACTCGAGAGGAAAATAAGTATATTTTATTTATTGGGTTTCCCTCAAATCCCAACAGAGGAGTTGATCCCCATTGCAAAGCTATCGATTGGCTTCTGGGCCACAGAACCACACTGGGCTCTCCTCCTGGGTTTTAGCCTCCACTAAAACATCCATTGTCTGGGGGCAGAGGGGTCCACTTCCCAGGCCTGTGAGGTCCGTGGGCGGGCAGGGCGAGGCCCTCAGGCTGAGGTCACAGAGGCACTGTCCTGTCACGTGATCCCCGTCACACCTCCACAAAGGATTCCTGTGTGCTGAGAACCAATGAACTGTCAGGACGAACCAATGAACTGTCAGGACGTTGCTGTGAACATAGCCTCACCTGTGAGCCTCTGAGGGGTGCTTTAAAGAGGAAGAGTAATAAAGAGGCCAGTACAAGCAGGAGAAACAGCTCAGCTCAGCTAAAGGCCCAAAGGGGTTGGACGTGTGACCGTCTGGGCTGGCCCTGACCTCTGGGCTAGATGACCAGTCGCACCATGAATGTCCAGTTAGGAGGCCATCCCCTTGTTGCAGGCGGCTAAAACAACTTTCCCAACCTGTTGTTCAGCCCCAGCCCTTCTATGTGCCAGCCGGCTGAGCAGTTTCTAAGGTTCTCCCCTTCAACCGTGAAATGTTGGAGCAGTTGCTCTTCACCTCTGGGCACCTGGCATGGCATAATCAGGCCAGCCACGCTGTCCCTGAGCTTTGGGAGTGCTCCCAGCAGTCCTCACCTCCTGATACTTACACCCTGTGGAACCCCTCCCCTTGAGTGTGGGCTGGACCCGAGACTGGGTTCTGAGGAATTGAACAGAGCAAAAGTGAAGGGATGTCGCTTCTGATATCAGGCTGTGAAAGCCTGCGACTCCCTCCAGGCTTCTCTCTCACTTGCCTGGTGTGTTGAGAGTTCACATGGCAAAGGACAGAGAATGAACTCCAACCTACACTCAGTGAGGAACCAAAGCCTACTGCCTGTAAGAACCAAGATCTACCAGTAACACAGGTGAGCTTGGAAGGGGATCCTTCTCCGGGTGAGCCTGGAGATGCCGGCAGCCCCAGGGGACAACGCAGCCTTGTGACAGACACACCCAGTTACTACTGACACACAGAGACCAAGAAATGTTGGATGCCACACTTAGGCTTGGTGGGATTTGTTACAAATTGAAATAGAGAATGAGTATTGGTCTCAGTATCCAAAGAAGGAGAGTGCCATGACATGCATCTAAATAATGTGAGATAGCTTTGGAACCAGGCAGTGGGCAGAGGCTGGGGGTCCTTTCAGGAGATAGTTAGAGACATCTTCAGTTCCTCAAAAGCACTGTTCATAAAAATCTGGACTTTGAGGACACTATGGGGGTGGAGTAGGGGCTCAACAGAAATGCCACTGGATCCTTGCTACAGTAACAGAAAACCCTTGACACTTGTCTGTGCTCCTATGGCACAGAGAATGTGTGTCTGATAAACCTGGCCATCTAGCTAGGGATCCATCCAATCAAGATAGTTGATACAATTTCTTCTTGATGCCTATGGGGAGAAGAAACACTGTCCAATAGAAAGGAGACTGGTTTTGAAAGTCTACAGTCTCCCAAGACAGCAGAGATGCTAAGATTAAGAAATGGCTTTTGAGCATTGTCAAGAGGAAAAGGTGGTCTACAGGAGAAGCTGAAGGTGTGACTGGTAGCTTTGGGTTAAGACCTCAGAAAGATCAAAGGATCATGGTGTTATTAGGTCACACAAAGGCTCTTTAAAGAGACCAGGGAGCGGGGCAGGGTGGTGCAGGCGAGACAGGAGGATCATAGGTACAAGGCCAGCCTCAGCAATAGAGGGAGATCCCTCAAAAAGTTAGGGAGGCCCTATTTCAAACTGAAAAATAAAATAGGGCTGGGAATATAGCTCAAAGTAGACTGTCTTTCAGTTTAACTTCTAGAACCAAATAAATAAAGTCAGGCTGGGCCTCACTAATTAGACAGGGAGGGACTCTTGGAAGCATTAAGAGATATCCCTTGAGCCGGGTGTGGTGGCGCACACTTGTAATCCCCGCACTTGGGAGGCGGAGACAGGAGGATCACACACACACACACACACACACACACACACACACACACACACACACACACACACACACACGAGGTATCCCTTGGCCGTCTTAGCAAGAGACCCAGGAAAAGAAGGTTTAGTTCAAGCAAATGTGTGGGTGTGGCTTTTGCACAGTGGGGATCTCAATGAGATTTACAGGAAACACAGAGCTTCTGAGCAAACTATTATCAGAAGAAAGACTGACAGCTGAGACTGAAAGGGACAGAGATAGTACAAAACTTAAATAAAAACATTTGCTCCCCCCAAAAATTCTCAGCAAGAAGCAAGCTGAAGATCCGAGGAATCAGCTTAAAACACAGGCTTCCTTTTTTGGAAAAGGAAGGCCAACTCTAAAAAGGAACCAAGAGCTTAGAAAGTGGAGCTAAGGGTCATGAGATCGGTCCTGGGCTTTGAAACCTGATCAGGAAACTTCCAGCATTTTTGTGGATGGATTTCAAAATTGTTATGGGCCAGAGACATCTTTGTACCACATATTTACCCCTTTATGAATAGGAACATCTATAGATAGCCCTTACCCCGTGCCTATCCTACCACTGTATGTTGGGTACATGGGAGCAGAGAATTTGTCTCTAGCTTCAAAAATCCAGAGTAATAGTTTTCTAGAGCTTTTCCATAAGGAACTTCTTCCGAGAGCTTCATCTACACCTGGACCTGATTCAGATGATGGCAGTCTGGGCTTTCATTGGATTCTGTCAGGGGAGGAGACATTTGGAGACCTGGGGAAGGAGTGACTGAGTGTTGCAGGTGGGAGGGGCAACAGTCATGGGGGCAGGGGCAGGCTGTGGAAGGCAGCTTCGAAGTGAATTCTAATGAGCCGTGTGTGTCCTGTACTCACGCCCTTGTGCGAGCCCCTCCCCTTGCGTGTGGGCGCAACCCAGTGACTGGCTTGTATGAGCAAAATACATGAAAGGTGGTGCGGAGTCGCTTCTGATATTAGGTTGTAAAATACTGAAACTTCTCTCTCTTTGGCTTGCTCTGGTAAAGGAAGCAAGTAGCTGTGCTAAAAGCTGACCGGTGGAAAGGAACGGACGGTGGTCTTTGGTCAACGGCACTGAGCAACCAGCAAACGCCATAGCCTCCTGGGGAAGTGTGGGGGCAATTGTTCCCCCTCCCCGGTGGGCGTTGGAATGACTGCGGTCCAGGAGACCCCTTGATTGCTGCTGTGTGAGGAACCCTGAGCCAGAGAACCCAGCAAAGCCACACCTAGATGCCTAACACACAAAGTATTTTAAAAAGGTTGTTTGAAACCGTTTTCAGGCAATTTGTGATAGTCATAGATACCTAAAACTCCCACTCCAGTGTCCTGTTATACTGCTTTTTACCCCTAAAATTACCTTCCCCTCTCTAGAGCCCCAGGGTCTTTTCACCTGCACTTTCAGGCCAGGATTATCCTTCCTACTTTTTAGGTATAGAAAGCTTCTGCTTGTCTTACAGAACCCAGGCTAGATATCCCTTCCTCCAGGAAGCCCCCTTCAACCTTCCCACCCCCACCTGTGCTCCCCCAAAAGCTTTTGTGAGCTCCATACGTATAGTGGAGGTGATGAGGACCTGCCTTATTCATCCCTTGTGTGCCCTAAAATCTGATGCGATGTATCACACAGATTAAAATAATAATAAAGAAAACTTTTGCTGAGTGCCTATGCCATAGCTGATGCTTTTTTTGTGTGTGTGTGGGTCTGGTGATGGAACCCAGGGGCATTTGACCTCCAAGCTACATCCCCTGCCCTATTTTTTTCTTTATTTTGAAACAGGGTCTCACTGCGTTGCAGAGGGCCTCACTAAGTAGCTGAGGCTGTCTGCGAGCCGTGATCTTCCAGTCTCAGCCTCCCAAATGCTGGGATTACAAGTGTGTGCCACCACGCCCGGCAAGCTGATGATTTTTTAAAGATGTTTTTTAGTTATCTTAAAAAATCCAGTGAGGTTGGTACCTTTTTTCATTTTGTTCTGTTTTTGTGGCCCTGGGAACTAAACTCAGGGCCTTGTGTGTACTGGGCAAGCGTCCCACCAGTGAGCTATCAGGAGGCATTTTATTTATTTATTTATTTATTTATTTATTTATTTATTTATTTATTTGGTGGTACTGGGGGTGGAACCCAGAGGCATTCTACTTCCGGGCTATACTCCCAGACCCATTTTATATTTTATTTGGAAACAGGGTCTCACTAAGTAGCTGAGAGCCTCACTAAGTGGCCGAGGCTGGCTTCAAAACTGTGCGATCCTCCTGCTTCAGCCTCCCAAGTGCGGGGTTTACAAGCGTGCTCCACCACGCTCGGCTCTCGGGAAGCATTTTAGACACACCATTTTGCAAACAAGAAACTCAGACTCCAGGTTAAGTGCTCGGTGTGTGCTTGCTTCAAAAGAGACAATTAGATCACAAGAGCCAGCTCGTTTCTCTTGTCAGGCATTGATCGGTCCCCCTATTCTCAGGAGCTCTTTGCAAACTTGAGTAGGGCCAGAAGGTCCCCACATACCTAGGCCCATACTTTTATACTCAACTGGTTCCACAGGTAGGTGTTTCCAGAGAAATACCTGGGTCTACCCCTTGGAGCCTCTGCGGAGAGGCTTGGCTGGCACCCAGAAAGCCTGCTGTGCATGCGGAACCACATCTCCGGCTCTTGGCTCACAGTGATGCCTCTGGCTTGCAGGCAGAATAAGCATTTTCCTCTCCTCACACCCTGTCATTACAAACCATGTAAGTCCCCCAGCACCCATGTTAAAACGAACAGATGTGGCTCTGTATTCTTAATGCATTATCTGCAATTAGCAGCAGTGGGCATGGAAGAACTCTGGGGCCCCTGGGGCTGCCCCTCGCAGATGCAGCTGCAAGCACATTTGTGTTCAAGAATCTGGCCGGCTCCTCTGCCCGAGCCACCCCGGCAAGTGCGGGAGGAAATTCCCAACTGCAGGACACCTCTCTACTCAGCCAGGGAGCAGCAAGGGGGCTGCTACGCCCAATCTGCAGCCACTCTCTGTGTCCTAAACATCCCAAAGGGATGACTTCTGCCTCCATGGGAGACCCCAAAGATACAGGTTTGAAGTCTTCTGTGTGGAATTACGCTTTGTGATATGTAGAGGAGCAAAGCCATGGTGCCCAGGGGTAGTATGAGAGGGCCTGGAGGGGGCCGAGGAGGCAGGGCTCAGGGGGCTCCCCTGCTCTGTCTCAAAAGTAGAATGCTAATTATTAGCATGTACTGGGCACTTGCTATGGATCAGGCCCCATTTTGAAATGCTTTCTAGCCAAATGTGGTACTGTACACCTGTACAGTACTTGGGAGGCTAAGACAGAAAGAAGGATTGCAGGTTGAAGCCAGCCTCAGCAACTTAGCCAGACCCCCAGCATCTCAGCGAGACCCTGTTTCAAGATAAAATAAAATTAAAAATAGCGCTGGAGGTATAGCTCAGAGGTAGAACTACTACTCTGGGTTCAATCCTAGAGAGAGAGAGAGAGAGAGAGAGAGAGAGAGAGAGAGAGAGGAGGAATTTCTAGGCATCATAATATTCAATAATAGGGGCAATGTCCACGCACCCCCTCGCCCCAGTGAAAGGCCACCAGGAATCCACCTGCAGTTGAGCAAGTTTGGCGTGTTGACTGTGGCAGTGACAGAAATGCATGTCAGCAGAACTGTGGGTGTCTTAGTGATAATGTGCGAGAAAGGATGCACTGCAGGACTGTGTGTGTCAGGGGGACCTGGGGAGGGACTGAGGAAGCAGAGTCGGGGCCTCGATTGAATGCTGCAATCTGCAATCCTAACTGCAACCGGATACTCTGCACACACCATCTAGAAGGCGGGCAGAATGAAGGGAGGCTGGAGTTGTGATTGGTTAAGAAGCAGCCATCAATCCCAGAAGTCAGAATTGGAGAGTGGGCCATTTCAGTCATTTTTAAATTTTGGAAAGGGTTCTTGTTTTTGTCTGAGTTCAGACCTGGTTTGGGAGTGGACTTGATTTTGTCTTATTGCATCATGGCAGTAGAGTGTCCTTGCCTGGTGTGGACACTCTGTGAATTATTCACGGTCACTGGAAGAGCCCTGAGGCCTAGAAGTAGGTGCAGGCCAGCTCCCAGCAATCCAGGGCCCGCAAACTGGGCTGGCTTCTGGCCGTCAAGGGGCTGCTGTTCTCTTTGTCTGTTTCTTGGGTCAGTTTAGAAAAATAAATTGAGGCTCAGAGAGATCAAGAACCATGCCCAAGTGGTCACAGCTGGGAAATGGTGCTGAGATCCCAGGCTCAACGAAAACTCTAGAGAGTAGCAAGAGCCATCAGGGGGCTGGCAGGGATGGACTGTGGCTGAGGATGTGATAAGAAAGGGGGTCGGGTTTGGAGTCAGACATCTCCACCTTAGGAATCTGTCCCTGCCACTTACCCGCCACCTGTCCTTGGGCGATTCTATGAACATCAGAGATTCAATTTCTTCTGGTGTACGATAGGAATACAAAAGAATTCTCCTTGGTTTTATTTTGAGAATAAAATGAGAAGATGTATTATGAAGCACCTAAACATAGATACTATTCTGAGCACTTACCATGTACCTGCCAGGCACGCAGGTTCTAAGTACCCCATGTCCACTAACTAGATTAACACGGCAACCCCGCAAGGCAGATTCTACTACAACCTCTGGCTTGAGAGTGAGAAGATGGAGGCACAGAGAAGGTAAGCAACTCATCTGAGGTCACACAGCTACTGAGTGGCTGAACTTGGACATGCTGGCTACAGCACGTGCCCACCTACACTCTGCTGCCTCTTATGGTGGCCCTGGGGCTCCTTCCCTTCCAAGCTGGTCTAAATCCTGGTCTTCCAGACTTCAGTCCCATTGTGATGGAGATTTAGTGCCTAGAATTCCCCAGGCCCCAGACTTGCGCTAGTGGATGGGTCTAAGTCGCTTGCTTGGCTCTGGTTCAGAGAGCATTCATTTCTTTTCAGAAGGTCAAAATGTTCCTGGCAGGATAGATAATATAGATTCAGGTTGCTGCGGTCAATAGATCAAAAAAAAAAAAAAAACCCACAGTATTGCCTTTTGGTACTTCCACTCCTTTCAGTAAGTACTAAAGTCAGAGCAAAACATTGGAAAATGCGTGAAAACTACAGAGGACGGGGATGACCTGACGTTACTGCTCAGCCCTCTTTTGGCAAGTGGCAGCTGAGAGGAAGTGGGTCAGACCTGGCTGGTCTGCTTGCATCCTGAGATGAACGGGGCTATCGAACGTGGCTGTGGTGCACCGCCCAAGGCTGACTCAGCAGTGTCTCCTCCACACTGTTGAGTGGGCTCATGGGTTGTTCACAAGTTCGGGGAGCATGGGAGGCCAGGGATCCTGGGCTCAGGGTTTCCAGGAACCAAGGTTCTTTCTGCCTCTGCTGTCCCCAGGTTTGGCTCCACCACCACAGGGGAGAGACGTAAGGCTGAAACTCACATCAAAATTCGCTCTGCTGTTTGATGCAATCCCAGACCATCAACTCTCAACCTCTTTGAGGCTCATCTGTTCTTAATTACATTTCCAAATCCCAAGGCATTACGACTCTGACAATTGGGGGAATTTAGCTACTTAGAGGATTCATAGTAATCACAGTAATCCTGGGTATTTACTGAGCTCCCTTTTGCAGGCTGAAAACCAGATCAACAATGCCGTGGTGGTGAGGACAGCCTAGAATTGCTCTCGAGTTCTCTTTGCAGAGCTCTAGGCTCTCTAGCCTGCATTATTCTGTTTAGCTTGAGGAGCCTGGATGAAAAATAGTTCTCTCCATCCCTTCCTGAGGGAGAGAAGAGAGAGGTTAAACCCAAGCAGAAAGTGCTCTTGGGTTGCTTGCTAACTTCTGGGGACTGTTCTCTTTGCTTCCCCAACCCACTGCCAAAGGGTAGGCTGCTGCAGCCCTGCTTGCACTTGCTGAGCTTGCTCCTCCCTAGAGCCCACTGATTGGACAAGGAGTGGCCACGTGACTGACGATCAGAGCCAATCAGATTCTTTCTCTTGATCTTTTGAGTAAGAGCTGTGGAAATAGAGTCCATCAGCTGAGTCCCTAGAACTAGTCAAGTAGCTCTGTGGAATCATGTGACTGGCGCACAAGCCCAGAGAGGGAGAAAAGCCCCACAGAGCATCTGAGAGTTGCTCTCCAGCACTTTCTGTCCCATGTATTTGTTCAATAAATCCTCTGATCCAAAGCCAGGAGCTATCCCAGGAGTCCATGGAAAGTAAGACATTGGAAAAAGCCCGAGAATCCTGCTTTGTTTTATTGGACACAACATACACCAATCTCCCAACCCATAGGGGACCAAGAATGAGGACCAGAAACCAGAGCTGTCGTCAAGCAGATGGGCCTCCTTCAGCAGGAACTAAAGCCACTGCCCCACAGGCTCTGTGTCTACACTTCCCACCTAATGGGGACAGGCGCTGCAGGCCTGGTAGAGTGGCACAGTGGCCATCCCAGAAACCCCTGCTGACTTTTATCAGAAGCCAACATGGGCCTCCCCAGAGCTGCCAGCCTGTTGGGTGCAGCCAACCCTGACCTCTCCAGCTTGAAGGAGAAGGACCACGCAAAGTCCCTGCAAGGAGCCATTGTTATGACACAGCGCAGCCATCTGCTCCCCCCATCGATCTGACAGCCGCAGACAGAGGCCTGGGGAGCACGATTCGACGAACAGCTCTCATTGATCAGTTCACCTGCGAGACAGCAGCCCCACTGTGTCTGAAAGACACCCAGGGAAGGTCGGAGCTGGAAGGGCATCTCAGGCAGGCCTCAGGACAGCACAGGATCGTCACCAATGGTAAAAGCAAGCCCCACAGACGCTACTGAGATGTGACCTTTCCAGACTTCAAACAAGGGATCCAAACAGCTCCCATTGTTTATGGAGCAGCCTTGAGGAGAAAGAAGGGACTGTGCTTTGTAGCCCTCTGTTTCCCACAGGGAGGAAGGCAAAGAGAATACGTATTTATGTGACTCTATTGGGCTGAATCATAGGCTCCTGGACTGAAAGGAAAAGCATGTTCTTACCACCAAGGTAGCAATATGTTGTCACTCAGCCAGAACCCCCACCATCCTTCCACCAAGGGCAGAGACAACAGCATTGGCTCGGCTGGGGCTTCTAAATGGAGTGCGTGAGACTGTGGCTACCAGGATGCCCCTTTTGTCCAGCCTCTGCTTAGCACAGTTGTCAGGTTGGTCTGTCCTGGCCCCATGCCAGGGAGTCTCCAGGGGCGAGTCATCAAGAGCCCCTTCCCTGCTTGTCAAATGGAGTTTGCTCCCTCTGGCCCCCATCTAAGGTGGCAAGGATTTAGCTCCCGGGGTGCTGCAACTTTGGTAGTTAACTCGCCACCTAGTTGTGGCCCATCTGCTTGACAGCTCTGGTCTCTGGTCCTCATTCTTGGTCCCCTGTGGGTTGGGAGATGGGTAGAACTCTTTTTGGGTGGCTGGGGCTTGGGTTCATTCTCTTGAGGTTTCAAATTTATCCTCCCCATTTCCCACAAGTGTCCCTGAGCTAAATTGGCACAGACACCCGAGTCATGCACCTGCCTGGTTTCCTTAGACTCTGCTTTCTGAAAGATGCCAGCCCAGGTGAGGGTAGATGTTAGCTTACTTCATTGGATGGTTGATACGGGGAGCAGTCTGTCTGTCTATGACTCCTGCTCTGACCAGCATCATCGTAACTTTGTAAGACTGAGCTTTACAGTGAAGAAAGAAATGGGTTTGAACTCTGCAAACAATACTGATTGATTGCATGGACTTCGGGAAGTTACCTAACCCCATTCTTCTGGGCCACATTTTCCTTACCCATATAAAGGGGATATTAGAACCTATTCAATACATCTGGTAAAAAGTAAATGAGAGAATAAATGGGATAATGGACATAACTCAGCACAGCACATCACACCTGAGGCTAATATGTAACATTCATTGAGGGCTTTCAATATGTGAAGTTCGGTGCAAAGTGCTTTGCAAGCACTGCCTTATTTAATCTGCACAATAATCCTGTGAGATCCTATTATCCCAGATTTTTAGATGAGAAATCGGAGGCTTGAAAGGTTAAATAAATTGCTCAAGGTCAACAGCTGGCTGGTGGATGAGCAGGCACTGGTTGTGACCTTGTGGAGACTGGAGATTATGATTTATGTAATTTACTGTCATCGTACAATGTCTATTATATAGTAGGCACTCAAAATGTGTGTTGAATGAATGTGCGGCTCCCAAGTAAGTGCCCTTTTGTATAATTGGGTTGAGTGCTCAGCTCTGCCAACGTATTTCTTTTATTTGTGTGTGTGTGGGGCGGTGACACTAAGCTGTTTTTTTTAATTTCTGCCAGTATTGGTGTTCTTATCCCTAGTATGGCTCTTACTGGATCTTTTATTTTATTATTATTATTATTATTATTATTATTATTATTATTATTGGTGGTGGTACTGGGGTTCCTGGAAGCCCTTCTACCTCCGGGCTACACTCCCAGACCTATTTTTTACATTTTCATTTTGGAAACAGGGTCTCCTAAGCCAGCGCGTGCAGCTGGCTTCGAACCTGTGCGATCCTCCTGTCTCTGCCTCCCAAGCGCGGGGATTACAAGTGTGCGCCACCACGCCCGGCTTACTGGATCTTTTAATAAATCAAACCTGGCATTTCAGTGAACACATTCCCACACCACCTACTCTTTAATCAGAGATTAAGAGATATGAACTCACAGATTCAGCACTTTGGACAGAGCTAGGATGTGTGTGTGTGTGTGCGTGTGTGTGTGTGTGTGTGTGTGCGCGCGCGCGCGCGCGCATGCGCTAATGTGAAATCAGTATTGGATTTACATGTTAAAGCTATTTACATTAAACGTGTGATCCACATATGGGAAAATACTGCACTCTGCACATCTAGCTTAGTTGTCCTGGCCATTTCTTCCTTTTTTTTAGTCTATGAGCTGAGGAAAGAGTCCCATAAAGATTTTATGAGTTCAAGAGAAACAGTACTGAAACAGAACGTATTTCAAAGGTGTCGCTCTGAAGCTGCGACATGTTGTTTAAAGAGGAAGAAAAGCTCATCTTGGTGGTATTCTTATACTTGAGTAAATCCCAAATATTGTAGAATATCCTGTTAATGCCCACTGGATGAACAGCTTCTTCCATTTGGTTAAAATCAACAATGTATAATGTTTTATCAGCGTCTCTGGGCCCATACTTGGAACCAGTGAGAAGCAACAAGAAGAATATGATCTTAAAGCAAATCTATAGTCCACTGAGATTCTATCTAACTTTAATTAGAATGTCAGTCCTCAAAAATACAAACAATAATTGCTGGCAAGGATGTATAGAAATAGAAACTCATCGACTGTTGGTGGGATTGTAAACCAGTACAATCGCTATGGAGGTCGATATAAAGATTCCTCAAAAGACTAGGAATAAGCTGGATGTGATGGTGCACGCTTATAATCCCAGCATTTGGGAGGCCGAGACAGGAGGATTGCCGTTCGCAGCCAACCTCAGCTACTTACTGAGGCTCTTTGCAACTCAGTGTTTCAAAAATAAAGAATAAAAAATAGGGCTGGAGGTGTAATTTGGAGGTAGAATGCCCCTGGGTTCCATCCCGAATACCACAACAAAAATAAAAATAAAAATAAAGGACTAGAAATAGAGCTGGGTGTGGTGGCGCATGCTTGCAATCCCAGTACTCGGGGGACTGAGACAGGAGGATCGCCATTCGCAGCCAGCCTCAGCTACTTAGTGAGATCCTCTGCAACTTAGTGAGACTCTGTCTAAAAATAAAGAAGAAAAAATAGCGCTGGGGTGTAGCTTGTAGGTGGAATGCTCCTGGGTTCTATCTCCAGCACCACAGATAAATAAATAAATAAATAAATAAATAAATAAATAAATAAATAACTAGAAATAGAACCGCTATATGACTGATATATACTACTACTATTCAGCATCTTTCCAAAAGAATTAAAGTCAGGATACTGTAGTGATATGTGCATCTCCATGTCCATAGCAGCACAATTCACAATAGCCAATTTATGAAAGCAACCTAGGTCTATAACAACAGAGGAATGAATAAAGAAAATGTGGTAGATACACACGATGGAATTTTACTCAGCCATCAAGAAGAACAGAAAGATGTCATTTGCAGGAAAATGAGCAGAAGGAGAGAATATCATGCCGAGAGAGAGCAGCCAGTCTTGGAAAGTCAAGGGCTGTACGTTTCTCTCAGATGGAAGCCAGGGAGAAAAGAGGCACATAAGGGACTTCAGATCATCGAAGGGAGAGACCAGCAGGAGAGTGGAGGGAGACGGGGAGGAAGGTGGGGAGGGGAAAAGGAGAACCGAGAAGGAAACAGTGCGAATAATGCGGTGTCCATACATGACGGCATCACTGCCCACGTGACTCACACGTGCGGGGACACAGGGGAGCATGGTGGCCTGGGGAGGAAGTGTGCCACGTGCGGTGTGCAGCTGTGTTTGTCTCACTCGGAACCTCACTGTGACATATACGTAGGGGGCATGCATGAAGAGCCAAATTAGGACCCTTTCCCCCATTTGCATTTAGACAAGAAGGCAGATAATGACCGCGCTGAGATTTTCATACTTGGGGAAAAAATGTATTCATGAGCTGGGCATGGTGACACATGCCTTGTAATCCCAGTAACTGAGAAGGCTGAGGCAGGAGGATGGCGGGTGTGAGGCATGCAAGTGGGAACTTAGGGAGAACCTATTTCAAAAGAAAAATTAAAGTAGGGCTGGGCATGTAGGTCAGTGGTAGAATGACCTTGCACTCAGTCCTCAATACCACACACACACACACACACACACACACACACACACACACACACACACTGCATTTGTGATACCCAGAATGGGCCACACACTGTGCTCAATGTGGCAAAGAAAACAAGGGACATTCTCTGCTGCCAGTGACCTCACTGGCTGCTGGGGAGAGACACGGGCCCATATGCAGCACACTAAGCTCTGAGACAAGGGTTATGAGAGAGACAGGTGCAAGAGCTTGCCAGCTGGGGACCCGTTTCAGGATCCTGTGGGGTGTCTACTGTCTTTTGTCTAACTGACAGACTCCTATTCATTCTTCAAGAACTCTAATCTGTGAATCTTTTCCTGACTCTCCAAGGCAGAATTATTCTACCCTCCTCCTGAGGTTCCCACAAAATCGTGGAAAAAGTGGAGATAGCAGGCATGAAAAATAAATAATTACTCTGGGTGTGGTGGTGCAGGCCTGTAATCCCAGTACTTGGGAGGCTGAGACAAGAGGATTGCAGGTTCAAGAACTCCTCAAGTAATAAGACTCTCATCAACCTAGCAAGATCCTTGTTTCAAAATAAAAATAGAATAGGGCTAGAGGTGTAGCTCAGAGGTAGAATGCCCCTGGGTTCAGTTTCCAGCATCACACACACACACACACCCACACACACACACACATATGTAATTATATATATGCGAAGTGTTCTGTAGGGCAGGAAGCAATTGACTGTTAAGGAGGAGGTGAAGATGCTTGACTTGGATCTCAGGAAACATGGAGAAGGTCATTCTGGATGGGGGAAGCAGAAAGGATAAAGACCTGATGGTATAAGCAGCCACGCATTTTCAGAATGCCAATAGCTTTGGGGTGGTGAAAGTGAGATGTGTGGGGTGTAGGGAGCTGGTGGTGATGGGAAGCGTGGCAGAGACGAAGGTGCTGAGTTAGCATGAGGTCATCTGCTGAGGGAGTTTTCTCTTCGCCCTGCAAGCAGTCAGAGGTACCAAAATGGATTTTAAGGGGCTGGCGGTATAGCTCAGTGGCAGAGCACATGCTCAGCATGCATAAGGCTCTGGGTTCCATCCCAGCACTACATGCAAAACAATACACTTTAACTTTTACTGATTTTTTTCTGTATCCAGAAAATAATATAGTTTGTTGTAAAACTTACAGGAGCTACAAAAGAACATAAAGAAAAAAATACTTCAATACTTCATTCAGGGCTAAGAATGTTGACATTATTCCTTGACTTATTTTCCTCTTTATGACTATTATATATGTGCACATGTAAAACTTTTAGTTTATAGTATATATTC
This sequence comes from Muscardinus avellanarius, assembly GCF_963383645.1. NCBI lineage: Eukaryota > Metazoa > Chordata > Mammalia > Rodentia > Gliridae > Muscardinus > Muscardinus avellanarius. The sequence continues at coordinate 27,591,311 of NC_137788.1, forward strand.
AGTTTTGAGTGCTGATTTTTTTCACTTAATATCATGCATTCGGCATTTTCCAACTTCTTTGAGTACTCTTCGCAATTATAACTTTAATTTCCACATGTTTTATTAGCCATATGCTCTACTGTTTATTGAACCATTCATGGTGGACAGACTCAACTTTCTTTTCCCCTCTGTGATAAACAACACTGCGGTGAACATCCATGTACACTTCATTGACATGAACCTCTCACTGTTTTCTCAATATCAATTCTCAACAGTGCTATGCACATTTGACATTTTAATCATCACTGCAAAATTACCTTCCCAAGAGGCTGTGCCAATTTATAATCCCACCAACAGGGCACGAGGCTCAAAGAGGTTAAATGACTCACCTAAGATTAAACGGCTTGCGGAGTGGGCAGCTGGGAATCAAATGTGGGCACTGCATCCACAGGGCCATGGCAGAAGTCTGGTGGGGAGATGGAGAATGGGGTGGCTAGAGGTAATTGAGTCTGCAGGACTGAATTTGACTTGAGGGATGATGGACGGTCTAATGAGACAGCTTCAAAGGATGGCCTTCAGAAGACCACACCTGTAATTTCATCCCATCTCTATTGCTGCCTATGTCATGACTCTTTCCACTTGAGAGTGTGCAGATCAAAGAGAAATGGAGCATATCTACCGCCATCTCCACTGGTATGCCTTTGGAGTCTCAGGTGCTGGGGTGGCATTAGCGGGAAGGGCACATGAAAAATCTGTCTGCTCTTCTGAAATTTGGTTCAAGGAGAAGCCCTTCTCTGAAGCAGTCCACACTGGACATACCTTTCACTCAACCATAAAGAAAACTAGGGACTGGGGGTTGCAACTTTTTTTTCTCATAATTAAGAAAAGACTTGATGAAACATAAAAGATTCTGGTCCCCTAGCTGGCTCAATGCTCTTACTTTGAACTACTAGCCAACTTCATGGCCTCAGCTGCAATCACAGAAGACAAGGACCAACACAAGGAGTAGACGTGGGGAGCCGCTTGTCAAGACTCCCTGTCTTAACACCGCAGGTTTGATGGGGATTCAGATCACGTACTCCAGCCCACTCTGTAAATCCCCCAGTCTCCAACTAGTGTTTGTCCAGCTTCTACTTAACCTCCAGCGCTTTCCCCAGGAAGCTGTCCTCTCAGAGAAATCATCATGCTGAGCCACAATTTGACTTCTTCAGCTCCCCACTGGTCCAGTTCCTGCCAATTATCTAAACCTCCTTCCATAAGATGAACATTGAGTTATCTGAAAACCGGGGCCGTTTTCCTCGAGTAGGTGATATGTTGGTGTGTAAATGTCAGACAGACCTGGGGTTCCAATTTTGACTTTGCCAGTAACCAGCTGTGTGTCCTTGGGCAAGTTGTTCAATAACTCCAGGTCTCGGACCGTTCCTTGGATCAATCAGTGATGGTGCGTTGACCTCGCTGGAGAACAGTGAGGACCAAATGAAATGTCAATAACATGGTGAATGGTAGGTGGTGAATGGAGGTTGGGGCCCCTCACAAAAAATCTCTTCTTTTTCTTTTGTCTTTTAATATCAATACTGGGAATTGAACCCAGGGGCATACAACCATCCCATTTTATTTTACTTTATATAAAATAGCAAGCAAGTTGCTGAGGGCCTTGCTAAATTGCTGAGGCTGGCGGTGACCCTGCATTCCTACTAACTCAGCCTCCCAAGTGTGTACCACCAACAAGTATCTTTTTATAATCAGAATTTCTCAAAGGTGGTCTGTGACCTATGGCATCAAGATGACCTAGTGCAAGAGTTAGGATTTAGGATGTCCCCCTGGCCCTAAAGGAAACAAGGTAGCAATGTTGGAAGTGGAGCTTGGTTGTGATCTCATCAGCCGATAACCCACTGGATTTACTGGGTGGTAACCAAGGCAGGGAAGGTATGGCTGGAGAAGGTGGGTCCCCCGGGTGCTTGGGATTACATATGCTCTCCTGCTTCTGGACTCTGCGATGTGAGGAGCAAAGCCTTGTGCTCTCCTTTGCTGCTTCCCACTGTCCAGCCTGAGATCCATGGTCCCCAGTCTCACATGGATCAAACCCCAAATCTCCTAGAAAACTATGAGCAGATGAGTCTTCCTTTTTCTAAGTTATATGGTGGCCAGTTATTTGGATTACAGAAGTGAGACCGTTGACTAAGACACCGAGGATAAGTACTTTGAGTGGAGACTGGGTCATATTCCTAATCTACAAAGTCATCTTCTATGACAGTGGGGTCTAGAGACTTCTCTTGTTTATTTCAGAGCAGTATCCGGGGTGCAAAGAAGTTAAAAGGCTTTAACATGTATGGGGGCTCTCCAAGGGCTTCTTGGACACTGATCCCCTGACCTGGGGAATGGCTCCATTTTCGGGGCATCTTCCTCATTTTCTCACTCCCAGATGGACACCTTCCCTCCTCGTTATGAGCTTTGGCGCATAGCACTGGAAGGTACCAGGAAAGGCCCGTGTGGGTCAGGGCTTGAATTATTTCTGTACTTGTCAATAAAGATGGAAGGATAGACAGCCCTTGGGAGGGGTAGAAGTTGCTTGAAGCCAATCAAACCAGCTGGTATTCTGGTTTGATGGACGATGGAGACCTAGCATTTGCTCTGCACACTGGATGTCAGCATGGCCAACGATGGTCTCTCAGGAAGCCCCAACATGGCCCCGAGCACCCTCCTGTCCTCCTGTCCTCCTGTCTGCCTCTTGCTCTATTGTCTCCCATTGTCAGTTGGCTCCTTGTACCCACTTTTATGCTGATGGTTCCCAAATATCCACCTGCACGCCCTAATTTCCTCCAGACCTCCAATCCAGTCGTGGCATCGCTCTACCTTGGTGCCCTGTGGATTCTGCAGCGTAACATGCCCCCTCCCTCTGCTGCCTCCTGCCAGCCCAGCCATCAGCCACTCAAGCCGGGAGCCATGGCTGTTCCTTCTCGTCACTCCTCAGGTGCGGATCACTAACACAGATGTGCTCTTGTTACATTTTCTGAGGCTCTTAAGTCCTCACTCCCATTCTCCCCTGATATTATTTAATCCAGACCTGGTCCTGTCTCACCTGGGCAACCACAGCAGTGAGCAGCTCCTGTCTGAGCTGCAACGGTCCCTTCGCCCTGCTCTGTTCTCCAGCAGCAGCTCAGGTGTTTTCTCAAAAGTGCACATCTGGGCATGTCACTCCCCTGCTATGAACCTTTTAATGGCTCCCTATTGCCCACAGAATAAAATACAAACAATATGGCCTCTACCCATGTCTCTAAGCTCGCTCTGCTCTCAAATCTTCTAATTTTCAGTTACCTTCCCAGGCATAGAATCTAGGAGCTCCCCCTTCTTCCAGGACCCTGGCCTGACCAGTCCTCTTGAAGATCATCCTTTCTGATCTCTGCCTCTGCCTCTTTTCTTATTGTTTCTGCTCCCAATTCTACCCCTGTGTAAATTCAGCATGGATGGACAAGAGAAAGAGAAAAAGAACAACGATTATCATAATTATGTCCCACACCTGTGTACTCTCATTCACTTCTCATTTTCTATTCAATGTCTCATTTTAACTCTCACAATATTCTCATGGGACAGAGACAGAGGAAGAACTGAAGGCACAGAGAGGTTAGGTAACTGGCCCAAGGTCATGAAATGGTGTAAGTAGCACAGATGACTCTTAAGCCCAGAATGTCTGACGTCCAAGCCATATCAGAAAACAACATCTAAGAACATGCACAATTCAGGTCTATTTTCAACAGTCTATGCAGGAAAAGCTGCTCGGCCTGAACAGAAACCCCTTAAGATATACTATGCTCAAAACTCTAAGGGCCCAGCCTGGCTTAAGTGAAAGGCAGCGTTATCTACCGCGAGATGATTCGGACAACAATGAACTTAAAGCCCGGCTGCTACTGAAGAATATCTGCTTCTGAACTCAATTTGGTTCAGTCCAATCCAATTTAATCCAGTGCAGCTATCCAGTGCCCACCACACACCCTGTAAGGGCCGCTGTGAAAGGTCCCTCTGGGGAAGTCAGAAGGAGCCCAGGCAGGAAGTGGGGTGCTGGGAGCCAGGGTTCAAAGTGGGGATCTTGTGGGCAGCCCTGGAGCTTAGAAAAAATTACCAGTTCTTTTCCTAGTCCCTGGTCAGTTTTTTAATTAGCAGGTAATTAGAGTTGTGAATCCCGTGTCCATATTTCCCATAAGATATGTGAATACAGAAACCACCAGTTTGGTCTAATAAGCATTCTCAGACATGAGCCATCTGAAAAAAGATGGGACTGCTGAGTGGTGGAAGCCACGAGGTCTAGAGACAGGGAACACAGCTCTGAACTGCCCAGCGAGCCCCTCTGCACAGGGCGCTCGTGTTAACTTTTGGAGTCTCAGTTTCCTCATCTGTAAAAGGAGAGTTAGAACAATGTCTGCCTCATAAGATCACTAAAAGGGTCAAAAGATACAGTGCTTATAAAGTTCTTGGCAAGGCCTCAGTTCTTGAAAAGAGTAACCAAAGGGGTTATCTGATACCCCTTTTATTCTGGATCCATTAGCATGAAACAAATCATAACTCCAGCCCCTAATCTGATTGTTGACTCTTACTAAACGCCTCCCAAATACATGATTGAGTGCAATGTAGGACTTAGAAGTGGTAGCCAGCTGGAGGGCCCCACATGCTAAAGCAGGTTTGGATTCTAACCCATGGGTGGCAGGAGCCAGCAAAGGGTTTTCAGCAGAGTAATGGCATTGGCTGGGTATGGCCATCCGCAGGCTCTCACCGGGCCAGACTAGAATATGGACTCCAGGGAGCAACTCTGGAGGGCAGTAGAGGTGTTGCGACCGACCTTGGTGTTGCAGGTGTGAGAGCACCTGACTAAGTCAGTGGGACAGAAAAGGGGAAAATAGATGTTTAGCAGGTAGAACTGGAGACTTGGTAACCAAGAGACGGGAACAGGCAACAATCACCCTGCTCTGTGCAATGTCCATACAAGAAAGGACCCAGCTGGCGCATCTCGAGACAGAGCGATGGCCTCTCTAGAGCCCCTGGCCATGGTTTTCTTCGGGAATTCTGGGCTTGCTGATCTTTCTTTGCAGAGGTCTGGCCGTAGGGTTTGGGAGCAGCCGGCTCACAAACCGGGCCACGGCAGGCAGCCCAAGGGAGTTTCTTCCACATAAGAGGCCTCTGAGTTTACAGCTGGGGCCAGCAGGCAGCCTCGGGAAAGGGCTTCCCCCTTGGCAGGCAGGCCTCAGCTGAGGGACAGAAGTCATTCCTAATTGCAGCCTGTTTCTCGGGGGAAGTCTCCAAAGCTGGGTAGAAAATAAAAACCTCTGAAAGCAGCCCAAATAAAGGGAGGTGACTCCTGTTTGTAGCTCCGTCCTGCCAAGTGCCACCAGCAGCACATTTTCCCTCAGCAGAACTGTGGAAGGTATTAGTTGAGAAGAGAAACTGAGACCCAGAGAAGCTACATTTTAAAAATATGACTCATGGTGGCACACACCTGCAATCCCAATACTTGGGAGGCTAAGACAGGACGATTGCAGGCTTGAGGCTAGCCTCAGCAACTTGTTAAGACTCTCAGCAATTTAGCACAAGACCCTGATTCAAAACAAAAAATAAAAAGAAAGGGGTGGGGGTAGAGCTCAGAGGCAGAACACCCATGGGTTCGATCCTCAGAACCACGAAATGAAAGGAAATAAATAAAAACATGGCCCGGTTTTCACTAGAGGAAACTGAATCAAACTCAACCCAAACCCTGACTCCAAAGCCCCTTCTCTTCTTTCTATGACCTATTTCATAATGCTTACGTTTCCAGGTCCCACTTCTTAGACGTTCGCATCCTGACAGTGGCAGTGCAGAATGATCAAATGCTTTTAGAGAGCGATTTGGCAATGAGAATCAAGAGTCTTAAAAAATATCCATTCTGGGAATCACTCCTAAAGAAATAATCATAAATTCAGGGGAAAAAAAAAAGGCTTTGCACACACCAAAATGGTCTTTGGAGCACTATTTATAACACGAACAGCGAGAGACAGTCTTAATATCCACAGAAAAAGAAACTGGTTAAGTAAATCGTGATATATCCATGGAATGAAATATTTGAGAGCAAAGGTTTATAAAAACAGAGGAAATGTGTATGCTGTCAGTTTGAAATGATCAGGAAGCAAAGCCACACATGCCGTCATCCAGAGAGGGTGCTGGGAGCTTCTCAGACCACACGGTCATTTCCAGTGTGGCCGGTTTTCCATCTAGTCTCCATCAGCCCCTTCCAAATCATTCCAGAGTGAAAGGAAAATAATAATAACTTCATTTAATTTGGAAAATATATGACTTCTCAGTATTATCTAGAATGGGGATAAAAATGTCTCTAGATATTTTGCTGCTTTTATTGATCTGTCGTAGAGAATTTAGTAACAAGCGGTGCTTGCCTTTAAATTCCTCTTAGGCAGAAATCCTGGAGTGGCCAAACCTATTACTCCTCTTTTATACAGTTATGGAGGCAGTAGCTGGGTAAAAAGCCCAGAGCGAACAAAATAAAACAGAAAAAGATAAAAAAAAAAAAGCACACATATTGGAAAGGAAGAAACAAAATTATGTTACTTGTATCTAATAGGATTGTCCAACCCTGAAAATCTAAAATAATCAACTTTTAACTTATTTGAACTAATGAGTTTAGTAAGAAATATACAAAAATCAATAGCTTTCTTATTTACCAACAATAAACAATTAGAGAATGCAATGGCAAAATGGTCCTATTTGCAGTAACAAGAAAAAGTATGAAAACACCCAGAAATTGAGCGAGAGATTTACTAGACCCACATGCTAAAAACCATACAAGTTAAAGCATTCAACTGATCACTGAAAAAGACTCGGACATTGAGGCGCATCCAGAGTCCTGGAGAGAAAGACTCACTTTCATAAACATGTCGACTCTCCCCAAATTAATCTACAAATCCAGTAAAATTCCAACAAGAACCACAGTGGTATTTCTTTGGGAGAAAATCTGAAAAAAATTACTCTCAAACCCACCTAGAAAACTAAACGCACATGAATGAGAAAATGTTTAAAAAAGTAATAAGAAGGAGGAGATCTTTTTTTCCTGCTGAAAAACTATAACTACTATAGAACTATGGTAAAGTTAAAATGATATGCTCATGGCACAGAAATAGTAGACAAATCAACTGTAAGAGAATGCCCAGACAGCCACGGAGAGATGTGACCTTAGTGTGTGATAAAGGGCTATCTCAAATCAGAAAGGACAGATGTGAGAATAATTCAATAATCATCTGTAACTAAAATCTAGACCTATAGCTCAAACCTGGCGCAAAACTATGACTCAGACAGTTTAAAAAGTTAAGAAAAGGTAAAACTCTGAGCATTCTAGAAAAAAAGAGAAGACTAGTTTAATAATTATAACGTAAAGAGGTATTTCTCGACAAATCGCAGGAGTTTCATGCAATCCAACTGGGGGGCTGAGTGATTTTATCACATAAACATTTAAAATTTCTTCTACGAGGAAAAATAAAACAAGACTATATGACGAGTCACTGATGGATAGAATGTTTTACAATATATATTAATATTCAAAATATATAAAGAGCTCCTACAAATCAATAGGAAAGACACACACAGCCCAACGGAAAATGGAGTTCAGATAGAGAATTCAGAGAATAAAATAAAAATTTCCACAAACACATGAAGAGATTATCAGCTACGCGATTAGTTGTAGAAATCAAAAAAAGAATGAGATGGGTTTTTTTGTTCACTTCTCTGTTGAGAACAGGTCTCACTATATTGCCCAGGCTGGTCTTGAAATCCTGGGCTTCAGTGCTCCTCCTGCCTCAGTCTCCCAAGTGCGAGGACAATGGCAGTGCCTCTGTTCTCAGCTGAATGGGATGTTATTGTTCACCCACGGAGATGGGTAAAAATAACCAAAGTTTACTTCAGGAAGGAGTTAGGGAAGTAAGCCGGTCTCATACATAGTTGACGGAAACCTTAAAATGGCACATCCTTTTTGGAATACATTTTGGCAGAATCTAAATTTAAAAATAATGCATACTTTGACCCAGAAATTCCACTTTAAGGAAACTATCCTGTGACTGCTTCTATGCGCACCTGAGTTAAATGCACAATCGTGTTAACTGTAGCGTTGTTTGAAATGGCGAGAGAAGGCAGTATTTGGCGATTGGCAAAAACAATGGGACTGCTGTATGTTGACATAGAAAAAGACCTAACATGTAATTTAAAAACAAGCTGCAGAAGGACGCATTTGTGTTCAACTCCCATTCAGTGGGTGTGTGTGTAAACGCAGCAGTACACAGGTCTACGCAGCTATATACCGATTGTTAATAACATTGGTTTGTGGGGAGGACAATGGAGTTAGCATACATAGAACCTAAGATTTTTATTCTATCCTCTTGGGTTTTGCATTCTTCACAATGTGCATAAATTATTTTTTAAATAACAAAAGTGGATACACACCACACTCCACACACATGCGCACACGCACACACGTGCACGTACACACATATACATCCCATGAATAAGGCTTTTTAAGTTAAAAACAAAGTTGTACCTAGAAAAAGATGGAAGAAAACGCATCATAAATCTTCACGCATGCGAGCTTACCTAGTGTTTCTCTGTTTACTAAATTTTCTTTGATAATCATGCCTTACGTTTATAATGGATATAAAGAAAGCAAATCCTTTTATTCTTTTTAAATTCTGTTTCTTTTTTTGCTAGAAACCAATTTGGTGAAATAATTGCTCTTTCCCTCCCTGCAGAGGAGAGGCGGGTCGGGTGATTCTGAGGCAGGGAGTGAGGCTCCGCTTACGCGGGGCCTACGCTGACTCGAGCACGCGTGCGGGGCGTGAATAACCCAATGCAGTTAGGAACAAGAGCAAATGGGTCTCGTGAAAGGGCTCACGTAAGCTTGCTAAAAATGATTAATGGGGTGTTCCCAGCACAATGGTATGTGTGCCATAAACTGATGACGCTTTATTATGATTGTGAATGGATCATCAGGTTATCCATCCATCCAACCTCCACATCAGTAGAAACATCTGGGTTATGTCTCTGCCTGGGATAATCTGAATGGCTGAGGAAGGGAAAGGAATTCAAAGAGAGAACTAAAATTACTTAGAAAAAAGAAAGGTGGGGGGTGGTTCTTACTGAGCACATGCTGTATACCGTTTGTTTCCTAAGCACCATTCTGAGTATTATTGTGCCTCCCTTGTGGATGGGAATACTGAGTGATGTATCGCTGGCCAAGGCTGCCCAATGGTTGTCTGAGTCCAGGTCTGGGGCCTCCCAGGCAAAGAGTGTGAGCAGGCAAAGGAGGGAAGAGAAGCAGGAAGGAACTTCCACCCAAAAACTTTAGAAAAGAATGTGTCTAAACCTTGAGCCCCTTTCTTTCTCTCCAGGCTGAGTTCTGAAACATCTCATGGTGGTTCTAGAAACTGATGAAGGGAAAGCTGGGGCACGTCTAAATAAATCCCCGGGTGGGCGGTCCTGCTCATCTATGCGCGAGCTCTTTGTGACTTCACCTCCGGTGCCTACGACCCGGGAAAAAACGCGACTTCACTCAAGCACAGCCTGGAAAAATAAGCCTTCCAAAAATATTTGAATGTTGTTTGCAGATTCTCTCATGTTTCAGTAAATAATTGGTGTGTTTGTTTGTGTGTATGTGTGTTGTGTGTGTGTTTTACCTAAATCCATAGAACTTACCATTCTGTGACTTTACAAACCTGGCTTTACATCCCTAATTCCCAAATCTCAATGGCCAATTGCTAAGTAGCAGAGTGCCTTGCCCTTCCCCAGCATCTTCTGGTAATTGGTTCTGGGTCCTGAAGGCTGCATCCTCTTAGAAGGGCAGGAGACCACAAAAGACCCTCAGTCTGGGTCTATCCTTCCTCTTGCCCCGAGGGGTCTTCAGGGCTATTGTGTGATGCTGGGGGGATGGGGAGGGCCACAGCAATGGACTCCCTGAATGACAGCTTTGCCCTAGCCTCGTACCTGCTCTTCAGAGCCATCGTCTCCTCTGGAGGATTCCGTGGCTCATCAAGGAAGAAGGAGAGATGTTTATTCCCAGGGTCATGTGTAGTGCACCTGAGCCCCAGGGTCACGGCTCTGTCATTTCATCTCCACACCCCTTTCTACACCTTCACATCTGTAGCAGGTGCAGCTAGAGCCACACCCTGAATCCTTGGTCTTTAGGAGGGAGGCCTCACTGCCAGCTACCAGCATTTGTGTCCCTGCACCCAGGAGCTTTTTATCCCTAGGCCACTTTGCCCAGGCAGACAGCAGCCTAGAAGGGCTGCAGAGTTCATAAATAACCCTCCCCCAACCAGGAGCAGCACTCATTCAGTGACTTTCAGAGATTAGTACATCAATACCCCAGCTTCCTCATTCCCTAGGTGGGACAATTTTTTTTTTTTTTTTTTTTTTTTGGTGGTACTGGGATTCCTGGAAACCCTTCTACCTCTGGGCTATACTCCCAGACCCATTTTTATATTTTTTATTTGGAAACAGGGTCTCTTAAGCCAGCAAGGCTGGCTTCAAACCTGCGTGATCCTCCTGTCTCCACCTCCCAAACGCGGGGATTACAAGTATGCGCCACCACGCCCAGATAGGTGGGACAATTCTAAGACTGATGTCCTGCAGACCTCAGTTTCCAGAGTTTCCTGTGGGATTCTATCCCTCACCCCCACTGTGGGAGCTGTGGGATCACACAGGCTGCAGTGGCTGCTGGCCCTGTCTGGATAGCATCGTTCTCTATGAGTGTGTCCTGCACCTCCCACTAAACTATACACTGGAACCCTTGTCTCTGGTCTGCTTTTTGGAAACATACACCAGGACACAGCTTGATCAGGAGTAAGAGCTCCAGGAGCAGATGCATGACAGAGCAGCCCTGCTCTGAGGCTTCGGCCCGGGTGGGACATCCAGGTCACCTCCTGGGTCCTCATCTCTTGCAGGGCAAGTCTTCTCAGGAAAAAGCACCCCCATCTTCTGCAGAATCCCAGTCCTGTTCTCTCAAGAGTTCCAGGGAGACGAGCTGCCTTGGTCCGCTCAACCACATCATCAGCCTCGTGTCTCTGCACTCCACATTCACATCAGAAAAACGGGGTGATAGCTGCCCCCAGCTGGGGTTAACGGGATGGTAGGAATGATATCTATCTGTATATTGTGTGCCAGACACACTGCTTAGGGCTAATTTGAAATTCACAGCAGCCTTGACAGATACACATTATTATTCCCAACAGCTCTGTTTTAAAGCTAAAGAAATAGAGGACCAGAGAGGCTAAATTCCAGGTCCAAAACTTGGGCCTAAGCCCAGTCTGACTCTACAGCCCTCTAGGAAAACAGCCTCTCCTCATCAGCATCTAAGGCACTCCACACAGTGTGTGTGTGCGTGTGTCTGTCTGTGTGTGTGTCTGTGTGTGTGTGTCTGTGTGTGTGTGTGTCTGTGTGTGTGTCTGTGTGTGTGTGTCTGTCTGTGTGTGTGTCTGTGTGTGTGTCTGTGTGTGTGTCTGTGTGTGTGTCTGTGTGTGTCTGTGTGTGTGTCTGTGTGTGTCTGTGTGTGTGTCTGTCTGTGTGTGTATGTGTGTGTGGTATATGTGTGTGTCTGTGTGTGTCTCTGTGTGTGTCTGTGTGTGTGTGTCTGTGTGTGTGTCTGTCTGTGTGTGTCTCTATGTGTGTCTGTGTGTGTGTGTCTGTGTGTGTGTGTTAAAGACAAGAGAAGTGCATATTGGCCCTGTGTGGGGTACCAGGCAAAAGTGTGAGTCCTAGCAGGCGTGGGCCAATGGTGGGCCATGCGGGCTGAGAGCAGAATCTGGGTGGGAGTTGTAGAGCAGGTGAGGTGAGGTGAGAGAGGTTTAGGAGCTGGATGTTAAATTGATGGAATCTTAGGTAGGACCAGAGGTTGGCCGCCCCAGTCCCCGTCCCAGCAGCAGGGGCTGTGGAAGAAGGTTCAAGGCTGCTTTCTGAGCCTCTGGGGAGCTGTGGAGACTGGTGTGGGGAAATGACTTAGGTGGCCTTGGAAGAGAGGCACACCAATGAGTGTCCCTTCAGAAAGGTTTAGAAAGGGGGTGCTGCATCCCATTCCCATTTGGGTTCCCAGACACAGGCAGACTGTCTCCAGCCCCCAAGGGCTTGGAGGGTGGTGAATGTTGAATAACTTTGTGGCCAGATCTTCTGAGGCCATGAGACTGGGCGGTCTGAAGCTGTAGGGCACAGAGGTCCCGGGGTCTGACCCTCCTGCCATCTCCCCTCCCGGATGGGCCCGCTGCCACCTTGACCCCTTGACCCAACCCCCTGGTGAGCTCCTTTTCTCTCTCTCAACAGCTCCCACAAGTCCCTAGACCCCAGAGGCCAGGAGCTCCACGGGTCCCTAAAACCAAGCTGGGTTTGCTCTTGTTAAGTCACGGGATAAAGCACTTTACATATTAATCAGGTTAGGAATCTGAGAGCACATATCAGGGGATTGAAATATGTAGATTTTGATGATGAATTCACGCTCATCAGAAAACCAATGAATCATCCTAACTTCATTATCAGGAATTATTTGATGGGGGAATTGGCAGGGGGGAGTGGAGGGCCAGGCAGGGAGGCAGGGGGAGAGGATTTCTTGGTTCTCAGCCCAGACCTCATTCTCTTCCAGCGTGTTTTTACAGCAGGACAATCTGTTTCTGGGAAGCAGATCTGGGTCCTGCACGTGGCCACATCCTGGAGGCCTCTGTGAACCCCGAGGAAAAGACCAGGGGAGGCCACACCTGAGGCCCAGAGAAAACTGGGTAGAGGCATGAAGAACCCTCCGATCACAATCACCCTGGGCGTCACTCCTGTAATACTAAGTCCCTGGGTGACTTGGGTAAATCAATGCCACCTGCCTGTGCCTCCGTTTACAAATCTGGAGAATGAAGAAGATGGTTATCAAGCAATAAAACTTCTGGGGCTGGAGCCGAGGAGTGGGGTTAGAACCCCTGAGTTGTAGGCTCCCTGCGTGCTGGGCACCGTTAGGTGCAGGGCCCAGCTGAGAAGACACACTTTGAAGAGTGGAAAGAGGTGCTTGTCATCTTAAATAGGTGCTCAGGGAAGGCCTTGCTGAGGCACCTCAGAGGTCAGAAGATGACCTCAGAAGTGACAGCTGCAAGAGGTGAGGGCACAAGTCCTAGGAACACATAGGGAGGGAGAAGGCTTTCAGCTGGAGGGAACAGCATGCCTGGTGTCTAAGAAATAGCCAGGGGCTGCAGGAATCAGTAAGAGAGTGAGAGAGGGGGTCAGGGCCCAGGGATGGCAGAAGGCTCGGGGTCAGAGGTCAAAGTGATACTGAAAGACGGCGAGAAGAAGAAGAACCACGGGTCAAAGCGGATCCTCGATGAGGTCAGCTGAGGCGCAAGACGCAAGCAACTAGAAGCAGGACGGGAGCCTGGCGCCAGGTAGGTTTCTGTGGACGCAGACCCTGCGGGCGCTGCTCTGGTCTCCTCAGTGCGGGAACACCTCAGATGCCATGGAGATTGGTCTGTCTGACTTGAAGGGCTTGGGTTTCCTCTGTCACTCACTTGCTCAGTGATCCCGGGACTCAGTTTCCTCATCTATGGAATGAGGCAGTTGGAAAACACATTCTCTACAGAACTTGCTGGGATGCCGTTATTTCTCCAGGTCTTCTCTTCCGCTGGATGAACTGAGCTTCAGCTGCCTTATTTAGGAGTGCAAATATAAACCTGCGGATGTGCACTGTGCCTGTCTACACCGTAGGGACAGGAGGCCCAAGCTAGGGCACACCTCTCCCCACCAGGCACAACTTCCTTTGAGGGCACACCTCTCCCCACCAGGCACTGCTTCCTTTGGGAGCCACTGAGGACACCCCGGGTGATGTAGCACCTGGAGGCTGAGCCTCCGCTATACTTTAAACTTGTCCACATCCCCACCTAGGACAAAGTGAGTGAATTCACTCCAGGTGGAGTGCGGGAACAGCTCTCTCCAGGACACCTCACAGAGCCTCCTGGAGAAACATGCCAAATGAGGTGACTCCGGCTTGACAAGAGGTGTGACTATTCACTGTCTGGGGGCAGGTGCATTTATAGTTATCTCATTTAAGCTTCCCACAGGCTCTTTGGAAGAGGGGTTCCCTCTCATCCCTTAGATGAGTAAGCCCAAGTTCAGAAGTCAGCTAGCCCAAGGCCACGAAGGTTCTTAGGCTTGCTCCCTTCCTTCTTTCCTCCCTTCCTTCCTTCCTTTCTTTCCAGAGTTTGAGATCAGCTCAGGGCCTCATACCTGCAAAGCAAGTGCTCTACCACTGAGCTACACCTCAGGCCCCAGCCGCTTTCCTATAGTTCATCCATTTACTCTCAATCCTTACCCAAGCCCTGGGAGATAGATTTGCAAAGAAGGAAACTGAGCTCAGAGAGGTACAGCAACTTGCCCAAGCTCACACAGACTGCACACGGCAGAGCCGGCATTTCCTGCCTGCCCACAGCATCGGGTTGCTTAAAAAAATGCCATTTCCCGCTCAGTCCTGATCAAACATCCCTCTTCCCACAGTCCCCCTCTGAGCTGCGGCTCTTGCTGAAGGGATACAGTGGAGTCATTACCGGACTGCGAAGAGATAAAGCATTGCAAATTGAATGAGAAAATCTATTTTCACATCCTGATGAAGACGTAACTGGCCCTGTAAGAAGGGAATTGTTCTGGAGAAACTCACAGCCCCCTTTAAAAAAAAAAAAAAAAACTTGGAGTTATAGCTTTAGAAAAATAAGAGCAGCTGACTATCACAGATAAAAATGCCCTTTTGCCTAATTGGATCTTTAATAAGGAATCCTAATTAATTCCCCTGAATAGAGAAGTTTTCCTCTGGTGTTATCGCAGCCCCTGCGCTGATGGGGCTGGTTATTTCCAGATACAGAATAATGAATCCTTTCCAGCCGGGCCAGGAGTCGCCAGAGACTTGTCAACTTCCTTGTGAAGGTAATTACTTGCTGAGGCACCAGGGGGAGGTGGAGCTGGGGAAGGGGCTGGGGTGGGTAACCATAAGCCGAGGGGTCCAGGGACCCTCAGGGGCACTCAGGAGGGCACAGCCTCAACAAGGGGGGGTGCAGAAGGTTGGTGCAGGAAGGGCAGAGGCCGGGTGAGCGTCAGGGATGTCATCCCCAACTCAGAGCAAGGCATGAGGGACACCTGGGCTCCGTGCAAAGCATCACTGGATGGAGCCTGACAGATCCCAATAATTGTGTGAGGCAATCGGGCTGCAGACACCAGTCGGGAGCAGGCCTGCCTGCGACTCTTCTGGCTGGGGCAAAGGCTGGGCTGTCATTGCCTGGGGACTCTGGTGGCACCATGAAGACAACACTAAATGAAGCAGGTTATCTGGACAACTCAGGCCGCAGACCAGCAATAAAAAAGGACGTGGTTAAATGACACCGGCCATTTGTCTACATTGACAGGGCTCTCCTGAAAGGGGCAGGCTGGTGGCAGGCTGTCCCCAGCTGGCTGGCTGGGGAGGCATCCAGGGAGCTGGCAGCAGGTAGCCCCGAAGCCTCGAGGAGGCCTGATGCTACCACCAAGGGGCACAACAGCAAAACAGCAGCAGGACGAAGGAGCTGGCCCAGAGTGGAGGCCACAGCAAGAGGCCTCCCCGGGGTTCCCAGGAGACACACAAGTTCTCCCACCCCCGAGATCCAGGGTGGCAGAAAGAGACAGAGGTCAGGAGAACAAGCAGGGTCCAGTCTACAACTCTGAAGCTCTGTGACCTTGGCCACATGGCCCCGAGGAACCCCAGTTTCTTACTGTTGCTTAGAGCAAAGGAAGCAGGTGCTAGCGGGCACTCCACAAATAGCCCTTGTCCTTTCTGCTCCCAAGCCTCCCAGTGGCACAAACATCACCTTAGGGCACAGATGCTGCTGGAGGGGAACGTGTGGTATTGTGTTTATACATGAAAAAATTAGAAAGTCTCCACGAACCAGGCCTCAAGTTCCAGCGAGCTAGGGAGAAGCTGCGGGGACTTGCCACCTGCCTCATGAAACTAGGGCATAGAAGTTCAGAAAGGGGAGTGACTTGCTCAGAAGAGTCAAAGCCACAACTTTCTCCCTGTACCCTTAGGAGGCTGCCAAATAGCCCTGGGATCTCAGAGCGGCCTGGTCACAGGAGGAACAGGAGAACGTGACAACCCCCTGCTGCAACCTCCACCCTGGGCCGGCCTGAGGCTGCCTCCCTGGCCCTTCAGCTGCAGAGGCTGGACCACAGCACCCAGAGCCTGTGGAGGGAGCTCTGTGCTGCTGGCTGCCTGGAGCGCATGCTCGGAAGCCGGAGAGCAGGGGGACTGAGGGGCGGGGGCCTTTCCAGGTGCTACAGCCATACAAGGTCAGAGGAAAGACACACGCAGGATTGAAAAGCTGGGCCTGTTCAAAGTCTGCCAAGCCAAATTATTTCTTGTAACTCTATGTAAGGCCCTGAGAGGGTAAGTTAACCGAGGTCACACGGGTAGCTGGCAGAAGAATTGGTATCGGAGCCCGACTTTGACACTGAAAGCCAAGTTCCACGTTATCTTTCTTGGTGTCAGAACAGAAAAATGAATCAGAGCCCAGAGTAGCAGAAGTGGGGTGTGCGTGGGGGGGGGGATCAGGGTTTAGAGTCCAGAGGAGGCTGGTGTAGACGCTCATCCCTGGCGACTCACATGCTCATTGGCTGTGCAACGCTTAGCAGGGTTCATGTCTTGGTGTCTTAGCTTTTCCACTTGAAAAAGAGAGATGATGGTGCATTCTTCACCACGGTTTCATAAGGATGAATGAGATACTGCACACTAAGCATCATGCCTGACCCACCGGTGCTCTAGAACATGGTAGCACCCCTGGCAGTTGTGGGACAGCGGGACAAAGGCAAGTGAGCAGAGGCTGCGCACCAGTGTCTGCTCCAAGGGCAAGGGGTGGTCCTAGGAAAGGCTGACCTAGGATCTGCTGAAGGAGCCAAATGGGAAAACCCAGCTAGAGAGGAGAGCAGAGGGAGGAGGAAGTTAAGTCTCTGAGACGCAGTTTCTTTATCTGTAAGATGGGTATACTAATACCTAAGTCAATGGAACATGGCTTATAATGCTGTTCAATGTATGTGATGGTCTCAGTTCAATCATAGGCGTGATCAGTAGATATTTGCCTTTGTGTTTATCTGTTTTAAAAAATAAATGTCACAGCCAGGTGTGATAGCACATGCCTATAAATCCATGACCAAGTAACGGGAAGCTGAGACAGGAGGATCGCAGGTTTGGAGGCCAGCCTTAGCAACTTAGTGAGACTCTTAGCAACTTACAGAGACCTTGTTTCAAAATTAAAAAATGAAAAAGGGCTGGGGGTGTAGCTCAGAGGTAGAATGCTCCTGGGTTCAATCCCTAGGGCCAAAATAAAACCCCCCAAAAGTATTATGTATATTTATGGTAATCAATGTGATGTGTTAAGATAAATGGATAAATGCAGATACGTATCTCAAAATGGAACAAACTGACCAGTCCATCCTCTCACATAGTTACCCATCCCCTGCTTCTGGCAGCATAAGCCAGGCACAGAAGAAATACATCGCACTATCTTACTTATATGCAGAATCGCAAAAAGAAAGCCCTGGCTGGATGTAGTGGTACACGCTTGTAATCCCAGCATATGGGAGGCTGAGACGGGAGGATCATGGTTCACAGACAGGCTCGGCTACTTAGTAGTGAGGCCCTTGCAACTCAGTGAGACCCTGTTTCTAAATAAAGAACAAAAAATAGGGCTAGGAGTGTAGCTCGGAGGTAGAATGCCCCTGGGTTCACACATACAAAAAAGGCCCTAAGTATTACATATATGATGAGAGAGAGAGAGAGAGAGAGAGAGAGAGAGAGAGAGACCCCAAACAGTGATGACCAGTATGGAGGATTGGGAATGGGCAGGTTTAGGGCAATGGAGACAAAGTCCTACCCTCTGTCACTGTCACTTGGCTCTGCACTGCGGTGCACACTGGGATCCCACAGTGGGGGCTTTAGAAATACTGATGCCTGGTCCCACCCACCCAGGGCATCTTTCTGACTCATTGTTCTACAGCATCACCTTGTCACCAGGAGGGTTCTGATGGCCATCGGGGCTGCATGGAAGCCTGCCTCCCTCACCTCTCTCTGACCCAGGGGTCAACATCAGTGGGCCCCTCTGCTTTCTCTGAGTCTCCCCTCAGCCAGGTCTCTGACGACCAGAAGAGGAATCTAGAGAAGAGGAAGATGGAGCCACATGCAGGACCAGCTTTGAGGATGGAGGCTGCAGGCTGCGGGTTCCGAGGGGACCTCAGCGCTTGAAGGGTGCAGGCCTGACCACAGGGAGTCTGTCTCGCCCTCTGATTGCCTTTCCTCCTGTCTCTCTGTCTGGGGCTTGGAGGCAGGACGCAAAGAGAACTATAAGGACTCCTGGTGGGACAGGTGGTTGGCAAATTGATTCCCTGCCCACCCCGGGGCGGTTGCTCGTCACATCTGACCCGCTGGTCGCGGGGCCCGGCCATGCTGCGCTGTGGCTCCTGCTGAAAGTGAGGGGATGGCTGGAAGTGACGTGGCTGCAGAAGCTGACATCAGGTGCCAGACAGGCATTTGCTTAGCAAACTGGCTAATTTTAACCTCTGCCTCCCAGACCAAAACTCCTTTGAAGGAAAGGAATAAAAAAGAAAGTGATATTTAACACATTTCTATTTCTGTGCCGCACAGTCTCGCTCCGAGGTTGCAAGCTGGAGCCTAATTGATTTCTTAGTCAAAAGGGGACAAAAGACAAAAAGGAAAAACAAACAACCGAGAAACCTTCCCTCACTCACGCTGCAATCAAACCTCTCCAGTCCCGCCGACCGCTGAGCGTTTTCTTCCTTTTTTACTTTGTTTTTTAAGACTGGCCAAATGACTTGCATAATTTAAGATCTTTTCTAGCACTGATCAGCCTTCTCTGGCCAAGCAGTTTGCTGATTAATTATTAATCAGACTGAGTTTAGGAGGAGTAATCAGCAAGAGTCATTGCTAATTTGCAAATGTCCCCCAGGAAGGTTATTACTTAAAATACTCGGTAGAGAGTTTCCATGTTAACCTTTGTGACTAGCCACAGGACCGTGTTACTGGCTAGCTGGGAACAGATCTGTCCTCCACATAACTCAACCCTGGAGACCTACTATGTGCCAAGCCCTGCATTTGAGGCTTTTCGTAGGTCCACAGACAGTGGTGGGGAGGAGAAGGGTACAGCAAAAGATAAATACACCAGTGAGCGCAAAAATACCAGGTATTGACAAGTGCCTGAAATAAAAATAGAGAATGAGGGTCTACTTTACACGGCCTGGATAAGGGAGGGCATTCTGGGAGGAGAAATTTGAATTAAATTCTGCATTTCAAAAGAGCCAGGTCTTTTTTTTTTTCTTTTTTAAGCTTTGAAGGGAAAAAAATTGATGACTTTTTTTTTCTTTTTTTGGCTGTGCTGGGGACTGCACCCAGGGCCTTGATGAACACTGTACCTCGGAGCTACATCTTCAGCCCATAGCTGAAGACTCTGAAGGAAGGGAATCTTAAGCCAGTATGGAGACCCAGGAGGGACCTGCTTAGCCCATCGAGGGACAAGATGGAAGTGAGTTCAGCCACTGGCCAGGCACACTCTGAAGTCAGGGAGACAGCAGTGATTACACAATGCAGTCCTGCTGTAGGATTTTATGTGAACTGTGATGGGGAGCTGTTGGCCTTAAATAGGAAGAGACCTGACTTGATTAAAAATCCCAAGTCACTCTCACATGGAGGGGGATTAAGCGGGGAGGGAGTGTAGAAACAGGGATGCAGGACACCGAGCAGCCCAAAGATGCTGGTGGCACAGAACAGGTAGAAACAGTTTCCTCTTAGGAGTAGAGAGATGTGGGAAGTTGAGGAGACAGCTGAGAGAGGAAGAGATGACAGGTAGGGAGGGGATGAGAAGTCCAAACTGAATAGGAACAAGCCACATGTCCATCAGTAGACAAGTAGGTAAAGCAAATATGGCATAAACATACAACAGAATCAGCATTAAAATGAACTTAAATTCTGACACATGCTATAACATATGTGAACCAATAAAACATATGCTAAGAGAAATAAGTCAAAGAAGAGAACAGATATTGTTGGATTCCACTGAGATGAGGTACCTAGAAATGTCAGATTTATAAAACAGAAAGTGGGCATTGGCTACTAGAGGTTATTACTTAGTGGATCTGAAGCTTTAGTTTAGAAAGGTGAAAAAAAAATGCTAGAGATGGTTAGTAGTGATCCAAAGTGTTTAATGTGACTAAACTGAACACTTAAAATGGTTAAATGGTAAATTTTATGTTATGTATATTTTATCACATTGAAAAAATAGACGTCTGCTTTGGCCATGTTCATTCTGAGTTTCCTATTAATATACATGGAGCTCAGAAGACCCATTAGGGATGAACTTTTAAGTTAAATGCTTTAAATTGAATGCTATTGGCATATACATGATATGGGAAAGCAACCTGTAATTGGTTGAGGTTACCTGAGAAAGAGGAGAAGAGGAGGGTCCCAGGACCAAGGCTAAGTCCTAGGGAAGAAAGCAGAGGAGACTTAGAAGAAATGGCCATAGCGGCCAGTGGGCTGTGTGCTTTTATGATAGCCAAGAGAAGGAGACGGTTTGAGAGGAGCAGATGACCAGTGCCACGTGTTGCCAAGATGCCACGTCAGAGGAGGATGGAGACATGGCATTAGTTTTGACCACTTGAAAGTCACCAGCGAGGTCTGTTTTAGTGGCAAGATTGGGCAGGAACTTAGAAATGTCTCGGTACTGATGGTGGCTGAGAAATTGGAGGGCAGCTGATTGGAATGGGGACAGTGGAGATTTTGGTGGGTGTTCTTTTTGTTTGGATTTTAGATAGCAGATATTAGAACACATCTCTATGCTGTTAAGAGTACTCAAAAAAGAAAAAAAATGATGATGCATGAAAGAGAGGGTGCATTGAATAGAGAAGTCTGGGGGAAGATAAGATCTGGAGCATAGGTGAGGGGCAGGCCCTTGACAGGAGCCAGGGCAGCTTATTGGCTGAAGCCCAAGGTATGGTAGAAAGGTTGGATTACCAAGCATTTAATCCACTAATCTGCATTTCCTGGCTCCCTTGCAGCTAGTCTAGACCACATAGCAATTTCTGATCAATGAAATACAACTTGGAAGCGATAAGTTTCCTATCTGGGCTACAGTAATGTAAAGCTCATGTTGGGTTCTCCATTCACTTCCCCTGCTGTGGCTTCGGAGAAGGCCACATACACCAGAGGGTACAGCTACCAGATGGTGGAGTCCCCCCTTGAGCCTGGATATCTACCTGTGCATGACCACAATATTGTGGCTACTGACTCTGTGGCTCTGAGCAAGTCATCTCCTGACCCATGACATATGAGTAGAAAATATTCCTTTCTGTTGTTACACTGATGAGACTTAGGGTTAAAGAGATTCGAAGAAGGAAGTGGCAAGAATGAGACCAGGGTGGTAGGCAAGGGTTAGTCCAGAAGGGTCTTGTATGCTCTATCAGGGGCCTGGATTGTATTCTGTTAGACAACAGAAGATGATTGAAAGCTTTTGCCTGGGGCTTAGTGTGTCAGAGCTGAATTTTAATTAAGCCATTCTGATAGCAGTGGGGAGGAAGAATCCAAGGGTGCAGAGATGCTGGGAGATCAGGAAGGAGGCTATCAAAACCCACAAAGAAGAAAAAGATGATGGGCTGAAGTCAGGGAGTGGCAGCAAGGATGGGAGGCATGTCGCAGGAGGTCCATCGGGATGATTTGGCAATTAATTGAATGGGGCTGGTGAGGCAGAGATTAAATAGGGATGACTGGCAGGTTTTTAGATAATTAGATAGAGGGTCGTGCCATAAACTACAGATAAAAACAAACTCTGGCCATTTTAGAGGTCAATTATGAGCAAAGTTGGGACAGGTTGAGCAGGAGATATTGGTGGCATATCAAGGCGGGGCTGTCTACCCGGTGCTATAGTTTGATGCTCAGAGGGGAAGCTGGGCTGGAGAGCCAGACTTGACAGTCAAAACAAACAGGTGGTACCTGAAACCACGAAAGCAGGTATGAATACTCAGGATGAATGTGAGAAATGAGCAGAGCCATAGAGCAAGAAAGGAGCCTTGGGGACATCAAAGGAGAGAGGGGAGGAAGGACTGGCCAGACAGGTCCAAGATGAGTCAGAAAGAGAAGTGTGAAGGCGGAGACAGGCAAGCTTCAACAGGAGGAAATCAAAATACCGTACTGGGAAATGTCCAGGAACATGGGATAGGAAAATAGCATCCGGTGTTGGCAGTTGAAAGTGGCAATGTTTGGGGTGGGGCGGGGCAAGGGTGTTCTCTGTTGATGGAATGTGAACAGTTTGAGGGGAAGGCTGGGCGTAGTAGGTGGGGAGTGGACAGGAGGAGGGGGCATGGAGCAGCAGCATGGACCATTCTTGGAGATGCTAGGATGGGAAGTGCCCAGAGATGCTAGAGGTCTCCCTCCTCCATGCAGCTTCCCTGTCTTGTTCACATGAACCCTGCCCTCTCTCTTCCCAAATGACTCAGACAGTTGGGGCCAATACATTCATTTTTCTAGTTCACTGGATTGTCAAATGCTAGTTTTCTATCTAAATCCTGCTTCCCTGGTGAGCCCTCGGGATCGAATCCAAGCACTGGTCCAGGAAAGCTGAAATTACAGGAAGTCTGAGCTCAGGAAAAGAACCGCAGACTCAGGCCAGTCCTTAAAATCTGGGAAGAGCTTCAGGATGCAAGAGAAAGACAAAACAGAAGTCAGAGGCTGGGTCAGCCAAGAGAAGAGTGAGCCGAGCAACCTTGGTGGCCAAAGGAAAAGACAGAGGCTCGAACATTCTGAATGAACCAGCGTCTTTCCGGGAGCTAGGTCTTGCCAGAATGAGGGGCCTCTGGACGGGCTCAGAACAACTCCTTCCATCTGTCTTAGTCGCGCCATCGAGCATCTGGCAGCATCTCGGGAGAGGTCGGGACGGCATTTTGTTGTCTAGTGCCCTTCAGTCCTGGCACCGGCCTCCTTGCAGATGAAGTGCTTAGTACAACCTGTTGTGCTCAGTTGGACCCGCGGGGGGCAGGCCGGCTGCTGACCGACCTCAGCTTCCCAAGCTCAGAGCAGCAGAGCGCGGGCTTGAGCAGAGCCCTGTGCCCACCGCAGGCGGCACCGCGCCCTTCCCGCGCCACCTTCCCGTCTTTTCCTCAGAGCGCGCTCTCACCCACGGAAGCAAGGAAGTCACGTCGGGCCCGGCCCTCGTCCCTGCAGACAGGTTGGCGCCAGCAGTGTGCCGGGGCACTAATCCTTTCCTACCACTCGGCTGCGGAGCTTGTAATGCTATTTCCAACTCTGAGAGATATGGGAGATGAGATTTTAAAGGGCTGGTTATTTATGGCCTGGCTCCTGATGGATATAACAGATGCAATTTCATGGGCTCCATCAGAACAGAACCGTTTCTTGGAGTGGCTTAGAGCATTGGGATGTGGCAGAGAAGGAGAGGGAAGTGGGGGCGTGGCACACCCAGGGAGGAAGCACGTTCTTCCTCCTTCGCTCACCAGCGAGGAGGGGACAGGCTCAGCATCCCTGGTCACGTAACAGCTCAGGTTTTCACTGAGCATCTCTGCCAGCATGGGACCAGGCCCACACCACTTCCATGAATGAAGTTCAAAGGCTCACAGGACACAGTGATCATGGGCCTTACACTCATTGCTGGGACTACGGATCCCAAGTTCTTAATGGGGGGGCTCCTTCTGGTAGGTCAGGTCTCAGCATAAGCCCCATCCCCTCAGTGAGGTCTCCATTGATCCTTTTTGCCTTAAAACAGGCTCCACACTGCTATCACACCTCATCCTGTTCATTTCTTCTATGGGTCATCCTAGATATATTTTAGGTTTAGTTGGTGATTATTTTGTCAATGTCAGTCTTCCCCCAATAGATCTTAAATTCCACAGAACACAGGATGTGTGGTGTGTGTATTCCCAGAGCCAATCCCAGGGTCAGATCAGAAAAGGGCTGCAGAGAGCACATGTAAAATGTCTCCACTAATGTAAAAAAAGAACTGAGCTTCAAGTGGCAGTTCAAGGTCACATCCAGGCCTGACAGGCAATGACCAGGAGTAGCCGCAAGGCACAAGCACAACATGAAAACACCCAGATGTAACCAGGATATGCCTTGAGCCACCAGCACCAACACCTAGCAACCTGAGGGCCACGGCCATCAGCACCAGCACCGGAGACCCAACACCTACAGCTGTTTCTGCGGCACAGCCTCGCCATTCTGCCTACTCGTTCTGACTATGTATAACCAGGTTAACACTGATCTGGCCAGCCTGGCCAGCTGTTGGAATTCCTTAAAGTTCTAGTGGAAAACACAGGCTGATTTTCTTATAGGTTAAAGTCAGCCGAAGACCTGGACCAGACTCACAACTGACCCAAACCCAAGACCCCGACTTCCCAACTGGCTCTCCAGGTTGTATTAATCCTTCTTTCCCTTCCCTTCCTTTCCCTTCCTTTCCCTTCCCTTCTCTCCTCTTCTCTCTCTCTCTCCCCCAGTCTCTCCTCTCTCTCTCTCTGCCTGCCCTAAGATATCATAGGTTGTGTAAAGTGTTATATTTGTGTGGAGTGTTAACAAATAAAGAAACTGCCTTTTTTTATTATTGCAATAAACATTCTTGAAAAGAAGAAGTCTGCCCCAGACGAGGCTGCGGTCTGACTGAATCACGTATGGCGGGAAGATGGTGACAGGCAGGGCTGGTGAGGTGATGGAGAGGATGAGGGCGATCTGCTGTGGAACGCTAGCCGGTGCTCATCATGAGGAGGACTCCCCAGGGTCCTGGGGAACACCACATTTTGCAGATGTGGATGGCAGGTTCACCACCCTGCATCTAGTGTCCTGGTCTTCCTTGCTGTGGCCTGGACTTTCCTATCTTTGTTCATTCTGTGCTGGAGGAGGACACGAGCACCCACTCCTTACCCCACCATGCCCAACTCCATCTCCTGTGTTCCCCTGCTCAGTAAGGGACCCACCACAGTCATCCCTCAGAAACGCAACTGAGCATCATCCCGCACACCTCCCCTGCCTCCGTCCCTCCTTCCCAGTGAAGCCAGGCCCAGCCGATTCTGCATCTGATATGTTTTTACGTCACCCCTTCCTCTCTCCCCCCTCAAAGCTCATGGTTGGGCCATCTCTTGACCCAGTGGTCACAAACAAGCCTTGTAGCTGGGCTCTGGACCTGCTAGTCTGACTCAGGTAAAATGCAGTGTGATGGACTCACTCCCCTGCTTAATGCCCCTCTGCACTCTGCACGGCCCAGGGAATGCCCTCTGGGTACAAGCACAGGGCGAGGCTAGGCCTGTCCCTCCTGTCTCCCCTCTGCACCTGGCTTGCGATGCCCCAAACACACCACAGGGCTCTGTCCTGCTCCGTGCTGGTGACAACTCCCATCCACTCCTCAGTTCAACTCTCAGGCCATTCCCCAGGGACTTGCATATCCTAGTGCTCCCGTCAGGGGCTCCATCACCTCAGGAAGACTGACAAGGCTCTGGAGGGCCATCTTAGTTTTCACCTTCCTAGTATCTAGGATTTCCTTGGTGGGCCAGGCCTACTCCATTCCATTAGCATGAAGTCTGGGTGGGGCTGGAGGTCACATGACCTGAATTTGACCAATGAGAGTTCCCTCTGGCTCGAGGGGGTTGAGGGGTAGGCATATAACTGAAGCAAGAGGCAGCAGGAGAGATGCTCCCTTTCTGTTGGGATGGCTAAGACAGCCAGCCCTAGCGACTCGATGGAGTCACCTGAGCCTGCTCAGGGAAAGCCTGCCTGAGGATGAAGGTAATGCATGGAACAGCAAAGCCTTGGGAGGGGAAGAGCATTATTTGTCTGCCTTGATCCAGCAGTACCTGAAGCCAATTCCTGGGCTTTTCAATTACAGAAACCAACACATTCCCTTTTATAGCTTGAGTTAGTTGGAGGAGGGTATCTATTTCTTCAACTGGAAGAATCCGGGCTATTGCATCTCTCTTTTCAATGCCTGGGGGACCTTCTTTATACCTCTTAGAAAAGTACCTACCATATGAAATTGTAAAACATTTAATAATATTCTGCCTCTTGGCTCTGACTGTGAGCTCCTGGCTGCAGCCTGGCGCGTGGCTGTTCCATAAACATTTGTGGAGTGAATAAGTATCTCCTGAGGGATCCTAACTGAGCCTTTGTCTGTCGCACCTAGTTCACCGAAGGGTCTCAATAAGTGACTGAGCAAAATAAACAGGAGGAAAGTAACAATGGACATAAATAATCTAAAGCGATGGTTTCGTGAAGTGTATACGAACGAACAGATGAGCGGACGGTTATGCTCAGCGGATCCCGCAGGCGGGTCGTTCTCATCGCAGCTCTAGCTGCATCTCACGCCCCTGAAAGAACTTTCTAGTTAAAAGTCCCTGAGATCAAATGTTTCCAGTTGGTTTAAATTCCATGCATAAAATGCCTAATAATTAAAACAAGGTCTCTCAAAAGGAGATACTATCGGCTAGCAAAATTTTCAAACTGAACTCTAAAGGAGAGGGGGTCTTTCTTATCCCCCACTTACAACAAGAGCAAACACATGAAGGGAATCCCTCAGGGTCCCCCGAGGTAGAGAGGTGGCGCAGGGCAGAGGATTCCAAGGGAAGCCAGAGAGGCTGCTGGGTAGAGCTGCTTTCTGGGGAAATGCTCTCTTCTAAAACTGCCTGAGCTTGTAATCCCAGCATTTGGGAGGCTGAGACAGGAGGATCACGGTTCGCAGACAGCCTCAGCTACTTAGTGAGGCCCTCTGCAAGTCAGTGAGACCCTGTTTCAAAATAAAGAATAAAAAATTGGGCAGGGGGTGTAGCTCAGAGGTCAAATGCCTCTGGGTTTCATCCCCAGACCCACAAAATAAAATAAAATAAAATAAAATAAAAAACAGCCTGAGTCAGGGGTGTAGCTTAGTGATTAGAGTGCCCTGAGTTCAATCCCCGGTACTGCAGAAATAGAAAGGAGAGAGAAGGAGTGAGAGAGGGAGAGAGAAAGGGGAGAAGGGAGGAAAGGAGGGGGGAGGGAGGGAGGGTGGAAAAAGAAGGGAGGGAGAAAGAGCCTGGAGGGGCATGCTTATAATGCTAGTACTTAGAAGGCCGAGGAAAGAGGGAAGTATGGAGACCGGCCTCGGTAACTTAGACCCTCAGCAACTTGAAAAAGTCCTGTTTCAAAATAAATAAGAGCCGGGCGTGGTGGTGTACGCTTGTAATCCCCGTGCTTGGGAGGCAGAGACAGGAGGATCGCGCAGGTTTGAAGCCAGCCACGTGCTGGCTTCAGAGACCCTGTTTCCAAATAAAAATGTAAAATAGGTCTGGGAGTATAGCCCAGAGGTAGAAGGGCTTCCAGGAACCCCAGTACCACACACACACACAAAAGGGATGGGGTGTAGCTGAGAGATAAAATACACTGGGTACCAAAAAAATAAAAAAAAAAGACAAAAGCACAGCCCGAGTATCTACCCAGCGCTCAGAGGCAGGACTGGGATGTACAGGTTGTTAGAATGAACTTTCATCTCTCCTTCATGGGTAGGAAGCTGCCTAGGCCCAGAGGGGGACACAAGAGCCTCTGTTCCTGGCCCTGCACAGAGCTGGCCTCTAGGGCAGCTCACTGGCCAGGCTGGGGCCGGCCTGGGCAGAGGAGACGCCACGCACACTGGGCCTGCACAGTGCAGCTCCGGGAAGACAGATGGTCTCCGTGAAGCCTCTGCCCTGCTCTGACCTTTGCTAGTGTGCCCTCCAGTCTGACCCAAGGCTCCCAGAAGTCTACCTCATCTGGGTGTCAGGCAATTCCCCCGAGGCTGGGTCAGTCGGGGCCCCAGGCTGTGCCTGTCTGTTTGGTGAGATGCCACCATGCTGGTAGGCTTGGACAACAGCCTCCAGGGTGGCACTCAGAGTGGGACCCATGAGGCTCTGAGCAGCTAGAGGGGCCTCAACTTGCTCTTTTCCCTCAAAGATGAGCCCCTGGCCATGGACCCTTACCTCAGGATGAGCCAGACATCAGTTACATGCTCAGCGCTCTCAGCATGCCCTCCAAGGGTCAGTATGGGCCCCACTTACAGATGGGGAAATAGAGGCTCATGGAGGTCAGCAAAGATCCAAGATGGCCAAGAGGAGGATCTGGGATTTGCAGCCATGTCTAAGTGCCTCTCAAGCCTGCTGCAGCTCAACACCTAACCGCTTCTCCCCCATGCTCCTGGGAGGATGACTGGCTTCCTCCCTTTTCTTTAGCCCAAAGGCAGACTCAGGAGAGCCTCAGAAGGGAGCAGGGTGTTGGCTCTGCTCTAAGGGCTTCTCAGTGTCTCCCTCCTCTGGTTCCCTCCACCAGTGGAGAGGTAGCTCTGGCAGACCAGTAAGCACTTAGTGCTTGCACAAGCTCCTGAGATCCATGTCTCCAAGGATTAAGAGCATCTTCTGCATCCCCAGCCCCAGCCCTCAGAATGGGCCCTGGGTCTCATGATGAACTTAGCAACGGAGAAAGCATTTTCCTTTGATCTGCTGGGACGGGATGGGGTTATGCAATGGTCAGAGCCAACCGACTGCTCAGAGCAGGACAGAGACCCCCGAGCAGTGGTGTCAATGAGAGAAAATCAGGCCTCTAAACTGAGTTCAGTGAGCTGGAGATAAAGGTGTGTGTGTGTGTGTGTGTGTGTGTGTGTGTGTGTGTGTGTGTGATTGACAAGGCCCTGTGTACATGCTGGTGACTTGGAGGAGTTATGACCACACTGGTCATTTGGCTGTGTCTGTGTGAGTGTGTGTGTCTGTGTGAGTGTGTGTGTCTGTGTGAGTGTGTGTGTAGTAAGGGAGCAAGAGCAGATCTACTGTGTGGATTGTCCAAGCCCAGCTTTTGCTCATGGCCAATCTCATACACAAAGCAATTAACTCAGGGAGCCCAGCACTAAACTACCAGGGATTCTGAACACCCCAGAGCTGCCGGGCTCCGTGCTCACCATAGTGACAGACTCTTTCTGTGCAAAACGTACAGCGCCAGGTTCCCAGAGGCCGGCAGGGACCAGCCATGCAGGAAAACGAGTCCACGGAGGGCTCAGGGGATGGGCGCGCTGCTGTTTCAATGAACTACCGCCCCATCCTTCAGGGTGTCAGCCCAAGGTCACCAAGTGATTACTTCCTGCCACGTTTTTGGCTGTGAGTTGTCTTTTGTTTCATGAAATAATGTGCTGTGGAATCGGCAGGTTTCCCCCACAAAGGCTCACGTGGCAAAATACAAAATGATCAAACCCTATGTTTTCACAATCCCCGTGAAATCCAGACCACTGCAGCCCCTAATTTAAATCTCTCCTGTGATTTTCCCCCACTCAAGGGAAGAGAAGAGTATAGAAAGTGAGTCGGGAACATTGTCTGCCCCTCCTTTTCTGAATTAGTAAGGAGCTGATGTCTGGTAGAGAAGGCGGTGAATCTTTTTCTCCCAAAGGGGTCCCCTGTCTTTTTTTCTCTTTTTTTCCCCTTCTTTGTACTAGGGATTGAGCCTAGGGGTATTCTACCTCTGAGCTACATATCCTACCCTTTTATTTATTTATTTTTATTTTAAAACAGGGTCTTGCTAAATTGCTGGGGGTCTTGCTAAGTTACTGAGGCTGGCCTTGAACCTGCGATCCTCATGTCTCAGGTTCCCAAGGACTGGGATTACAGATATGTGCCACCACACCCAATGGTCCCTGTCCTCTCAGTAAGTGAAAGGATGCCCAGCTATTCAAATCCATCTCTTCTAACAGGATGTGTTATCTTTCTTTCTATGCCTGGGCATGGAACTCAAGAGAACAGTCTGAAATCTTAGTGTATGCTAATAAAAGCAGTATACTCATAAACCAGCAGCATCGGATTTTCACAGGAATCCGGGGATCCATAAAGCTAAGGGGCGAGGAGAGAGCGACTCCTTCCCACACATACGTCCTGAGCCTCCGTGTTTGTTGATCCATAATTGCTATGCAAGTATAAATTAGAACAACAAATGCATCCTGCCTGGCAATGGTGACACCGGCCCTGTAAATAATTATAATTTAATCTTATAGCAAAGGGTTCTGAATGACTCCCCTAACGATTTCCTCTGCTTAATTCCTTCCCCACTGAGTGACTTAATAGGAAAAGGAATACGCTTTCAGATTTGTTTCAGTCCAGAAGTTTGGACAATGTGTAGACTCACACCTGGGGGCAGAAGCTGCAGGAGGCCATTTGGCCCAAGGATAAACAAGTGCGTCAAACAGGCCTGGAGACTGAGAGGGAGAGAGCCAGGAAGACTATCCATCTTGGTGTCTGTTTATAGAAGCAAACATTTGGGAACCATCTAACAAGAGCTCTGGGAAGTAAACCATGCCACAGTCTTGGGAGGGAACGCCACACAGCCACGGCCACCCGCAGACACGGTGAGCTGTAGCCTACTGTGCTGGCTAAGACTGGCTTTGGAGTAGGACTCGCCTGTGCAGAATCCCAGCTCAGCCCCTTACTACCTGTGTAGCCCCAAGCAAGGAGCATAACTGCTCTGGGCCTTATTTACTTCATCCGTAAAGGGAAGAAAAGGATGCTACTGACTTCCTAAATTTTTTAACAGAGCTGAAATGAAATAGTAGCTGGCCTGGTACCCACTGGCAGTAAGTACTCAAGTAGAACTGGCCTGGTACCCAGTAAGTACTCAAAAACTGATTTTCTCTCGCACCTATTACATATTGGAGGGTATCTGTGATGATATGGGGGAAATATTCATGAGGTCACACTAAGTTAAAAATACATGACTACAGACATAGTCATCCTAATTTTGTAATATTAAAATATATAAAGTATACATATCAAATATTAAAATAGCCAGCTAGCTTGATCTAGGACAAGCAAGAAACACCAAAGGGAGTACAACAAAATTGTGATCATTGTTATTCATGTCTATCTTTGTGTGCTTTCCAGAGTTTCTACAAGGAAAGTACACGTCTTCCATTTGCAATCAGAAAAATGGGTATTTGACATAAAGAGGCAGGGTCCGAAGGTCTCTAGGCCAGTTGGTCACGGGGACTCCAGTTCAGAGAAGGTTCATCTAGACCTCCATCCCTCTCCTCTTGGAATCACTTGTGTTGCTCCCAGGCTAGTTCACAGAACATCAAACTCCATGGAGCATTTTAAGTCTTCCGTTCCTGTGTATGACAAGCCAGGACAGTAGGCTACAGCTCACCGTGTCTGCTGGGTGGCCGTGGCTGTGTGGCATTCCCTCCCAAGACTGTGGCATGGTTTACTTAACAGAGCTCTTGTTAGATGGTTCCCAACCCTCCATCTGGGGTACGAAATGGCCCAGACGAGCTCTCAACATCCAGGTCTCCTGGCTGCCAGGTCGGCTTGCCTTGCCCTACACCAGGAAATAAGCTCTCAAATTATACTGATTCCCAAGTATGAGTCTATATTTGGGTGGAGTCCATGCCCATTTATCCCTCTCACATAGACTTGGCTCCTGATGTAGGTTATCTGATTTTCTCGCCTGGTGGATGATCGCCCCTCCAAGGACTGTGTCTCGCTTGACTTGTGCTTCTCCCACCAGGAGCCCTGACACACAGGAGGCCTGTAATCTCTGTGTCTCCTCCTCTTGTTTTCTTCCTCACCCTCCATTTTTCTCTTTCCCTGACTCCCTTCCCGCCGCCATTGACTGCTGTGTCCCTGTCCTTCCTAGACACCCTCCTCCCTCACTCTTGCAGGAAGACTCACTTGATTCACTTTCCACTTCACCCAGACCTGGTGACGCCCGCTCCACCCTCCATCCCATGTCCCGAGCCTTGCCTTCTCCTAGCAGCATGCAGCAACCAAGGCTACAAAGACCTGGCCTTTGCAGAAGCACATCTGGACATACCCCTCCACTGGCTCCTGATGTGCTCACAAAGCCCCTGGCATCCTCCTGTCGATAACACAGCAGCAGTGAGAAGATGAGAGAGAGCTCCAGTGTTCTAAATGCCATCCGCCATGGGCAAGGCTTGTCACCCACAGGCAGCTGGACACTTCCCTGAGCCAGCCTCAGCCTGGGCGCATCCTGGGAGTCCTAGTCTGTTAAACACCAGGCAATGAAGGCTGACAAATCTTCAATCGTGCATCTGTTTCCTAACATGCCACCATCTGAGAACATCCAGGAAGGCACCAAGGGAGAGCCAGCACTCTGCCAGAGCCAAGACAGGCAATATTATAGTTTGTATCTGGAGTGTCGCTAAAATGATCACATGTTGAAGCCTGGCCTCAGGTGCAGCAGGGTTACAAGGTGGGGTCTCAGGGGACTGTGTCTCTCTCTGTTTCTCTCTCTCTCTCTCTCTCTCTCTCTCTCTCTCTCTCTCTCTCTCTCTACTTCCCGGCTGCCATGAGCTGAGCAGCTTTCCTCCACCACATCCTGCCACCATGACTCTTGTATCTTGGAGCTCACTGACCATGGACTGAACTTCTGAAACCATGAGCCAAAGAACCTTCCCTCCTCTAATTTCTTCTGGTCAGGAATCTTAGTCACAGTGACACAAAAGCCAACTGACACAGGGAGATCCGTCCCCTGTTCACACACCAAGACACAACCCCTTGCTGCCCTTTCAAGGCCCTGGGAGTAGGGAAAGCAATCGTCCCTTAAGGGTCTGGTCCCTTTGCTAGATGTGTTCCAGAGGTGGAACAATATTTTATCAAGTTTTAACAAGACCCTGTCCATATCCTGAGATCAGAACATTTTTAGTCTTAATACAAGTCACTCAACTGAGATCCGTTATGAAATTCTTCAGCAAGCACATGTTTCAAATCAGACCTGGAAATCTCTGCAAAAATTTACCCCAGCTTTAAACATATGCAATGAAATCTCATTAGGATGAGAATAAAACTCAATAGCAGAGAGGCCCTTGCTGAAGGCCCAGGTACAGCTTCATAATTCACAGTCGCAGGGGACAGGTGAGAAGGAAGGAGGCCGGGCGGGGCACTTACCAGAGGGAGGAGCCTTCAGTCCCTGTGACTTCCAGAAAGTCATATCCGTCCTCCAGCTGGAAGTCATTAAAGACCAGGGCGATGGTGTCTCCCAGCTCGGCCAGGATGGTCCATGTACAGTCGGCATTGTTGTGGTATTCTGAAGGGAAGTGGGGGCTGGAGATGATGCCGCTCTGGCCCCGCAGGGTCCCGCCACAGGCATCGTCCGCTGTGGGCACAGACAAGAGGCTCATGTGAGTGGTCTGGTTCCCAGGCCTGGCACTCATGCTGGGCATCACCAATGACAGGCAGGAAGGGTCCCAATGTGATACTCAGAGACTAAACACAGGATTCTGGTCTGAACTGGCCAAGTAGAAATGCTACCAAATACCTCTATAGTCCTTCCTGGGTGCCAAGCACCATTTGGAGAATTTTAGATATTAGTGTCCTTATTTAACAGAGAAAGACAATTCAGGCATAAAGAAGTTAACTTGCCTTAAGTCATACAGCTAATGACTCACAGAGCTAATATTTGAACTCTGTCCTAGGGAGCATGTTCTTAACTACAACCCAAGCTCTACCATGACCAGGAAGGAGGAAAAAATCAGCTGCCCTGTGGATTTCCTCGGTCACAACTGAAGTGAACAGAATGCTTCTTCCCACTAGATCATAGTAAATCTGTGTGATAAAACACTGGTACTGGGGATTGAACCCAGGGGCATTATACTTCTGAGTTATACTTCCAGCCTGTTTTAAATTTTATATATTTTAAATTTTGAAACAGGGTCTCACTAAGTTGCCGAGGCTGGCCTTAAACCTGTGATCCTCCTGTCTTAGCTTCCCAAGTACTGGTGTGTGCCACCACGCCCAGAAGACTATGCTTTTTTTTTTTTTTTTTTTGGTACTGGAGATGGAACCCAGAGGCATTCTACTTCCAAGCTACAACCCCTGCCCTACTTTTTATTCTTTATATTTGAAACAGGGTCTCACTGAGTTGCAAAAGGGCCTTACTAAGTAGCTGAGGCTGTCAGTGAACCTTGATCCTCCTGTCTCAGCCTCCCAAATGCTGGGATTATAAGCGTGCGCCACCACACCTGGCTGAGACAATCATTCTTTCTATAAATCTGACCGCATATGTCAGGCACTGCTCTGAGTGCTGCGATTCAGCTGTGACCACCACAAGGCCCTGGCCCTCATGAAGCTTGCTTTCTGGCCTAAGGAATAAAGACAACTCCAAGATAAATAATTATTACCAGCTCGCCGGATGTGGTGGCGCATGCTTGCAATCCCCGCGCTTGGGAGGCAGAGACAGGAGGATCGCGCAGGTTCGAAGCCAGCCGCGCGCTGGCTTAGGAGACCCTGTTTCCAAATAAAAATGTAAAAATAGGTCTGGGAGTGTAGCCCAGAGGTAGAAGGGCTTCCAGGAACCCCAGTACCACACACACACACACACACACACACACACACACACACACACACACAATTATCACCAGCTCATTTGCCAAATGAGCTGATGATAAATGCAGAGAGGTTGGGGTGGATTCCAAAGGACAGGAATATTTCAGAAAGGGCCAGCCGGCAGGGAGAGCCTTGTGAGAAGTTGACACTTCAGCCAAGATCTGATAGAGGGACAGAGGGAGCCACGTGCTTATCTATGGGGAGAGCATTCCGGGAAGATGGACAGCAAATGCAAAGGCCTGCTATTGCAGAGCCTGGCTCTGTTGGAGAAAGAGCATCAAGAGCCTTGAGGGGCTGGACCAGCAAGAACCAGGAGGAGAGTGGTGGGATGAGGTTGGTGGGGCTGATGATGGCGGGCCTTTGAGGCTGCCCTAAGGGCGTGGCTTTTACTCTGACTAAGATGGAAACAGACAGAGGCTCTGAGCAGAGAGCGATGACTTGGGTGTCGGTCAACACAATTCCTTGGGCTGCCGTGCAGACAGCAGACCAAAGGGGCGCCTGAGGAGGCCACTGGGAGAATCCAGGTGAGAGACCATGCTGAGGGGAACCAGGTCTAACAGGGAGCTTGGCTATGCCCTGGCTGCAAGCACTGCATGCAAGAGCTGTCTGCCTCCTGAGCTGCGGGGGATTGGAAAGGGCAGGAGCCGGGCAGCTGAGTCAGCCAGCTTGACCCTTTTAGTGCCTCCCTAGCAGCCCTGAGTTTAAAGAGACAGGCAGAGGCAGGAGCTGCACCGTGAGGAGCCTTGAAAGCCAAGCAGGGGGCTGAGGGTATGTCTTCCTTCTCCACTCCCCTCCCCTCCTCTTCTGCTGCTCCTGATCCGGCTGCACAGGCCCAGGAAGGAGGAAGGGAGGGGAGGGAGGCAGAACCGGCCCCACTTGGTTTTAAATCCAGTTTAGTGATGCTATTTATTTGTTTTATCAGGTTGCATGGTTGTCTGGCCCCGGGTGTCTCTCTGGCAGGAGTCTAGGAAGTCTGATTTCTGAGGCAGGGTTTGTCTACTTTGGATGTAAATAAATGTGCCGCCAGCCTGACCAGGGAGATAAGCTGCTGGACAGCCAGCGGTGTCGGCCCAGCCAGCACCGGGCCCGCCATCTTTGGCCCCATCCACACAGGTGAACAGACTGTAGTCCTGGCCAGGACGGCGGGGTTCCGGAGACCTTCGTGAAGGAAGGGACACTTGCCGGCACCTTGAGAAAGGAGCAGAGGTGTGCTGGAAGAAGAGGGGAGCAGTTCCCCAGGCCAGGGGCCCAGCCTCTCTGGAGCGGCCTGCAGGCCACCGGGGAGTGTGCATGTGCATGCGTGCACTGGGCCACGGCCTGGCAATGGGCGGCGCAGAGGTCAGCTCTGGGTGTGGGTTCTGCCAGCAGGTGCCGGGGCTTGTGGGGTGGGATGGGGTTACAGAGAAAAACATTTTGGATTTCAGCTGGGAGTCAAGTTCACAACTGGTTAAAAAAATGACTCTAGTTCCAAGTACTGGGCAGATGGCATGAGTTGAGGCTGGAGAGGAGAGCAGGGGAACCATGAAGTGGATGCTCTGGGCAGTGGACTTGGGCAAACCATGGTCGAGGGAGGGAGGAAGGGAGGGGGAAAAATGGACCCAGGAGGCAGCTGGGAAGGGGAAGGCAGACTGGTGACTGAGGAGGGACGGCCCCACGTCAGCCTCCTGATTCCACACTGAGGTCAGTTCTGAGGATGATGGAAAAGCAGTGCCCCACGGCCCAGACCACAGACACAAGGCCTGATGTCAGCAGTGGGGTGGAGGAGCAGACAGGGAGCACAGCAGAGGGAAGGGCAGGTGGAGGAGGGAGAGGAGCCAGGGGAGGACTCTGTGGGAAGGGAGCAGGGACCCAAGAAGCCACAGTCAGGGCAGGGGGGTCCCTCTCCAGAGATCTTGTCTACACAGTCTCAGTTTACCTGGCCCCGTGCATACAAGAGGACAACAGGGGTTGGGTGGGATGCAGGGGGGTGGGGGGGAAAGACGGGGTCTACTCAGCCCTGTGCCCTGTGCGGCCTTAGAGCCACCCAGACACACATACTACATCCTCTCAAGCCAGCCAAAACAGCCTCGGCCTCTCCTCCCCAGCTCCCGGCCTGGAGCCTCTGCCCGGGCTCAAAGTCTCCTTCCTCCAGCCTGTCCACCCTTCCTGAGGGCTGCTGGAAAGCACAGGGCTGACGACGGCGCCACCTCTCCACTCCACGGGAACCTTCAATAGCTCCCACTCTCACTCAGGATCAAGATAGGTTTCCGAGGACCTCTCAGGAGACCTCACTCAGGCCAATCTCTCCCTCCCTCTGACCGCACACCAGGCTTCTCCCTGCAACAGGACTTGTGAAAGTTCTGTTGTCTCTTTCTGGAAACTTTTTTACCTCTTTGGGCCAGCCTAGACCTGCCTCAGCTTTTAGGTGAGAGTCCAAAGGTCACTTCTTCTAGGACCTTTTAGAGACAGACTCTCCTCCCCCATCTTATGATTTCAGAGCTCTACATACTTTCCTATAGTTAATTATCACTCATATTAACTGGTCAATTATGCCATTATTTATTCAATATCAAGACGGTAAACTCCCTGAAAGCAGGGGCCAGGCCAGTTCTATCTCCAGCACCTAGCAGGCCATCAAAAAGTATCTAATGTGCAAATAAATGAAACGGGAACCGGAGCCCAGAGAGGTTAAGTGACTTGCTCAGGCTCCCACAGGAAGCGACTAAGCCATCAGGGCCTTTCCAGCTTCCTCATTTCAGCTGGTGACTTCTGGGGATGCCACCCTTGCCTCTTGGGCTCCTCTGACACCCCGGCTTACTTGAGCACCCTCCTATTTTGATTGAAGATGCCGTAAAAAAGCTGTTTAGTGATTTTCCCACACTTTAAAAAAGGCATCGTATTTTACAGTTACAACTTCAGAGTCATAAAACACAACCTTCGGCTGACACGGCAGTCCTAAAATATTCATTTGCGCTTCCTCCTTCCCCGCGACGGGCCTGCGGCACGCTGCGAAATCACACGTATTCCGAGTGCAGGTGGGTTGTGCTGACAGTCGCCTTTCTGACTTTGTGGATTTTATTTATGATCATCTTTAGGTTCTACTGAAATCCCTCCAATTAACCATAATTTTAGAAAACTCTCCGTCAGTCTCCTCTGCGGTCCGTTAATTCCACTGTGATTCTCAAGTCTTGGGTGGGGATGGAGCACCCTGCACATTCCACCTGTGATCCAGGCCATGTCCAGAGCTCCATCTTGGATGTGCAAAGGCTCCCGGGTCCTCCGCATAGGGCTCCCTCCCCACACCCCCAGGCTCTGAGGAAATGAATGGCTGCTAGACCCTGGAGGACAGGCCGCCATCTTGGAACTCAGAGGCAAGACAGAGAGAGCCAGGCAGAGCCCCTGGAAGCCACAGCCCACCCCACCCCATCTCTCTTCCCAAAGAGCTCCTCCTCCCTGACCGCACCACGGCCCAGGAGCCCGTTCAGCCCCTTACTTCTCTCTTCTCGGGGCCTCTGGACTCTGCCCTTTATCCTCATCTTTAGAAAAGGCACTCCTTTATACAACTGGGAAGGACACTGCCATGCCACCAGCCCAGGCTCCTTCCAGAGGTAGCACCCCCAGGGCCTCCCCGGGGATGGATACAGACAGGTCCTTGCAGCTGGTCACATGGGCCTTCTCCATGGAGCTTTCACCTGGGCCACTCTGGTTAATTTTTACCTGTGTTTCCTCATCTAACCCTCAAACCCCTTGGGGAGAGGGCACAACACTCCCACTTTACGGAGGAAGAAACAGAGGCTTGGTGAATTTTGAAAACTGTCCCACAGCCACATAGCCACCAAGCGTCAGAGCTGGGATTTGAACCCAGGGCACAGGGACTCCAGAGCCCCAGCAGTACCCCCTGCTCCTCTGCCTCTTGGGCCAAAGTTGCCTTGGCACTGACCGTGCTGCGCATGCGTGGGCAGAGGGGGTAAGCCTGGGGCCAGGCCGCCATCCTAAGGTTGCACACAGGCCCTGCCCCAAGGCACTCAGGTCCTTTCCCAGGGGCTTCGCTCCTGGAGAGGAGAGCCAGACCTCTTAAAGCTCTCCTGTTGCCTCCTGAACAGAGAAGCAAACCCCCAACCTCTCACCCTGCACACACAGCCCTGTCCTCTCCACTCATCCCCAATCTGCTTTGGCCAGGTGGGACAGGCTCTTCATTCCTCTAACTTGTCAAGCTCCTTCCTACCTCGGGACCTTTGAACTGGCGACCCTGGTGCTGGAAATGCCGCTCCCCAGGTCTTCACCTAACAGATTCTGTCTCTCATTCTGGACTTGATTCACATGCCGGCTCCTCCTACCTCTCCTGGTGGCTCCCCCTAAAGTGTCCTCACCACCGGCTACTCCATCTCCTCCCCGGCTCCCATCCCCACCTGCAATCTGCTTATTTGGGTCTTGTCTGTTTCTGTCTCCTGGTTGCTAGGATTTGCCCTCGTGAGATTATGGAACCTGGTCTGACTGGGTCATCGCGGCACTTCTCTGTATCGAGGGCCACATCTGGCACAACATAAACAGTCTATTGAGAAGGTCTGGATGGAGGACTGGCTGGCTCATGGAGAGAGAGAGAGTTGTTGAGTCACTGAGTGAATGAGGAAGTGCCAGCCCTGCAAGGTTGCTGCTTCTATCCCAGTTGGAGACCCAGAGAGGGCCCGCAGCTGGCCACACAGCTGTGAGATGGCTCAGCAGGGGCTAAGGCACTGTCCAGGCAGGCACCACTGTCTGACATTCCCCGGGGTCCTCACCCTGAGGCTAGAAAGTTTGGAACGCAGCTGGGCACTTGTAGTCCAAGCTTCTGCAGACCAAACGCCTCCTCCCTTGAGCCTTGTGCCCCCCGCAGCGCCCGGCTTGAATCTGTGGTGCCAAGGACGCCTCGCTCTGGCCTGTTTAATCTCCACACCTGCGTCTCAGACCTCATATACCTGAATTCCCTTCCTTCCTGAAGGCTCCTCTGATCCAGAGCCAGCGTCCCCAAAAGTCAGAGGCTGGTTTGAAACCCATATGGTCCTCCTGGTGGATCAAAGCTCAGCATCTCCCTGGGACCTCTGCCTTTTAAAATGTGCCCAGAGTGGCACAAAGCAAAGGGAAGTGCCAGGCCCTGACCACTGCCCTCTGCCAGCTGGCCCAGGCCTCAGCGAGCCAGGACCCTGGGGTGGGCCTCTGCGTGGTTAGCCCCACCTGCTCTGCACACACACCCATCCTAGCTGCTTCCTATCCCCCCCTCAGGAATGCACTGTGACCCCAGGCTCTGCCCACCTTTCAGGGAGGTGCGCTGCACTTCCTGGAAGGCACCGGCGAGCTCGGCTCTGCGCTCTGCGCTCTGCGCAGGCAGCTCGGATTGAGATCACATTACTCAGAGATATTGGGTAGGTGGGGTCACCCAGGCCAGACACTTCCTCCTGGGGTGTGTCTGCTTCCAGGATCCTGACGGGGAATTAGACCCATCCAGCTGCCATTCATTCAGCAAATATTTACAGACCACTGCCCAGTGGATGAAGTCCATCTACCCACAGATGCCAACCCGTGGGAGGAAGAAAGGCCAGGAGACTGCTACTCCCTCCCGAGCACAAACCCCTCAGCTCTGGCACGACCGAGGCTCCCGACACAGTGCAGGTATATGGTGAGCACCCTTCGCCTGAGGTTGGCTCGGCCACCGATGGAAAGAACACTCTGGAAAGTCCTGTTCAGGAATGTTCTGACATATTGGGGATGCTTCTCAGGACAGCCACTCAGCTTGTGGTCAATTAGGACAGAGGAATGGGTGTGAGGAGCACAGGAGGCCGTGGGGGCCCAGGGGCCAAACAGCCACTTGAGCTGAACTAGTGTGTCCCAGCCCCTTGGTCAGCAGGGATCCCCTCCCCTGAAAGCCCTTCTGAAGGCAAGACTCCTCGGGGCCTCACTGGCTCCCCTAGTGTTCTGGGGGAGCGTTCTCTGTGTGGCTTAGTTGGGAGCTACTTAAGAAAAAACAGAGGTTGAGTAGAAAGTCTGGTCTGGAGATCTTTCTGGAAGGGCCTTGGGCTCCAGGCTAAGGGATCAGAACTGGACCCTGTCAGAGATGAAGCGCCCCGAGGAGATTCTAAGAAAGTTCACTCCCGTGTCCTGTGGGGATGGACTGGGGCGTGCATGGCCCTGGAAGATGGCAGTCCACAGAGGGCCGCCTGGCGTGAGGCAGGTGGGAGCTGAGAGGCCTGGACTGCAGCCAACGCAGAGGGACGGCCGCTCTCACGCAAGGAGCAGGGAAGACCAGAGCCTAGGACGCCCCTGCTGGGCCTGGCATGGCCATCTCAGGTGGAGACCCTCTTCACCGAGCACATAGAGAGGGGCAGGCACACAAAGGGCAGGTTGGGAGAGTGCAGCAAGGGTGTTCTCACAGAACACTCAAGCACATCAAGGAGTCTAGCAGAGCAGAGTGACTTCCACGCGGGCCTGAAACTTGGAACACCTAGAAGTCATGTGGTAGATGAGATTCCAGAAGAGGCAAGAAGTTTGCAGAGAAGAGGCCAGGCTGAGCCCTCCAGCATTGAAGGGAAAGAAGGAAGGGGTAAAATCAGCAAGGAAGAGGAGGACAGGACCATCATGAATAGAGAAGTGGGTGAGGCTTGGGAGAATCTTGCCACCAAAAGGCACCCTGGCTTCTGGATGGCACTGTGACGTGAGTGTGGGTGGATGGTATCACCCCAGCCTGCTCCTCACTAAAGAAAGGCCACACTCGCCACCCCCCCACCCCATGGCCAGATGCACAGACACTGGCCTGCAGGGACACAATCGGATTTGGCAAAGGAAGACCTCCTCCACAAGGCGGCCCTCATCGCTGATCCCCAGCTAGTGGGGTTGACAGAAAAAGACACCTTAGCATCCAGCCCCATTGCTTCTTTGAGGGTGAGGGTTCTCTTTGTTCTGGAAAACACCACCCTGGGCTTGAACATCTTGGTTAAGGACGTGAGGCATCCGGCAATAATGGAGATGATAGAACCAAGGGAAACCAGGATTTCGATCCTAAGAAGGAGACTGAAGGGCTGAAATGAGGCCAGGCATCGGGGCACCAGGGGGGAGGGGCTGAAGAGGGAAGTGAGGGTGTGATACACACGGGACATGGGAGCCCAAGACAGAGGCGGGAAGAAGCCTCCAGGGAGAAGGGGCTGGAACACCTTCAGACTCAAGATTGCTCACTTACATTTATTTATTTATTTATTTATTTATTTATTTATTTATTCATTCATTCATTCATTCTGGAGATTGAACCCAGGAGCATTCTACCTCTGAGCTACATCCCCAGTGCCAGTATTTTTTAATTTTCTACTTTGAGATGAGGTCTCATTAAGTCGCCTAGGCTGACCTCAAACCTGCAATTCTTCCACCTTAGTCGCCCAAGTACTGGGCACGCTTAAAGATTCATTCTTTTGCGCTGCTGAGGTGCGCTGCCACGATCCGTCAATAGCCAATGCGCTGCATGAAAATTTACCTTTGTATTTTGGGCTTTGGGTTTTATTTTCTGGGGGGTGGGTCAAGAAAAGTGGAACAAGTTCCCAGACTAAGTGGGCAGGGCAGAACCCAGGAAGTGAGGCTTGGCGGGCCGGGAGTTCAAATCTAGAGAAGGCTGGAGCTAATGAGGATTCTTAAAGGTACTGGGAGGAAGGGCAGATTCTCCACACTGGCATGGGCTACTGATGGGGATTCTACTGCAGGGGACAGGGTGACACCGCCCTCTGCATTTAAAACTTGGATGGCATTTGTTTTTAGTTTTTGTCTTGAAAAGGAGGGTATGATATCTATAGTGCTGGCAAGAGACCTGGTTTATATTTTACAACTTAAATTCTCAAGTTCATCTACTACCATATTTCCTATTCCTAGGATCATGTCAAGGTTCTGACACCATCCTTGGAAGATCCAAATGCTAAGAGTAATATCCTCAGGACAGGGCATGGGAGAGGAGGCTAGCGGAGGTACACATGCACCTGTTCCAGGCGGTGGTTAGGCTACACTGGGCCACACACCTGTGCGTAGGGGCCAGGGTCTCATCTGGTTCGTCCAGTCATTCCCAGCATCCATCTTCTGAGTCAAAAAGGTCCTGACTTAGAAAATGGACCTGAGGATGGGACTTAGGAAGGCAGGGAAGAGGATTCTGCTCTTCTTGGGCTCCACCAAGAAGAATCAACATAGCTGTGGCAACTTAGATTGATTAGTTCTGGCTTGTCTGTTGGGAGGGAATTCACAGCTGTCTCCGAACTCCAGCAGGTAGGGTGCTATGATTGATTAATTATGTCTGCCCTGGGAGTGAGAAGAAGGGGAATGGGCATACGTGGTAATTTTCATCCTCCTGTCAATAGTAAAAAATATGTGCATATGGCAGGAGGAGGGAGCTGCTCAGCCCCGGAGCTAGTCTTTTGAGAGTCATTGCAGAAGCGCTTCCTTCCTCCAAGAGAAGTAAAACTCAAATCAAAGAGGGAGTTCCTTGTTCTGAACATTTCTCAACTCCTTGAAATGCTCCTCCTGGGTTGATAACTGGGTGTTCTGTATCCATGGAATTTAAAGATGAGAGTTTTGGAAGAAAAGAGCAGTCAGCAGTGTAAGAAGCTGTTGAGAGTCAAAGAATACGAGGGTCCAAACAATTCCCCTCTGACCTGGAGACTTAAGCTGAATACAGGACAAGGGCCAGTGTGCGGGGAGGGGCGGCGGGAGGGGAGATGAGCCCAGTGGTGCTCCCCAGGCGCGGGCTCTGTGGGCGGCAGGGAGGGCTCCCACCGTGGGTGTGGTAGTTCTTTTGGAAGTGATTAAAATTTTTAGCGTGCAGCATAATGCCTGTCTAGGTACATACTGTAGTGTATGCAGATGCGTGACATGTATTGGGAAGAGATGGAAAGGAAACAGCC
This sequence comes from Muscardinus avellanarius, assembly GCF_963383645.1. Lineage (NCBI taxonomy): Eukaryota > Metazoa > Chordata > Mammalia > Rodentia > Gliridae > Muscardinus > Muscardinus avellanarius. Next base: position 27,634,594 of record NC_137788.1, read on the forward strand.
CAAATCATGACTAAAGTAGATACATTTTTATCTCTTCTCTATTCTACATTTTCTAAGCATTCCAGACTGATTGTATATCATTCTTTTTAATCATCAGATAATAATCACTGGAAATGAATTTAGAAAGAAGCTTGGCTATTATGAGCGTGGTGGGGCAGTGAGGAGTCTGGGAGCAGGGTGAACTTTCTGGACGGCCTGGCTTTCTGGAACTGAGGAGGTTTCCAGGACATGGGACATTAAGAGCTAAGACAGGGAAGCCCTTGGAAAAACAGGGACTAGCCAGCTACCCTGGCTGGGAGGCTTTTGGAGGTGGGTGTTGAGGTAAATAGGATTTAAGGATATTTGGAGGCTGGAAGGAAGGAGCCATTAATGTGGAGAGAAGTTGAATTTATAAGAAAAAGGAATAATTGCCAGTGTGAGGTCAGTTTGAAAGCTGCTGGGGATGGAGGAGAACCAAGGCCTCCTCTGAGATAGGAGGGCCAGCAGGCAGGCAGACTGGCTAAAAATAAGTTTGCTGATGCAGGGGAAGGGAATCCTGGGAGTGCACACCTGAGGGCTAAGTGGGTGGGCGGGCTGAGGAGCTCCTGAATGCCTGGAGGCCCTGAGGCCCCTCAGGCTCACTGAAGCAGGCACTCCACACCATGCGCTGCTGGGGTGGGGGTAGAGCTCCCCCTCCCCAGAGACGGGACCCCCACTGGAAGCCCCCGCATCCCCTCCCACCCTCTCTGGCCACCTACCTCTGCAGGATGGCAAGGGGAAGTCCCAGGTGGCACTGTTCTTGGAGCTGGCGTGGCAGGTGAGCACGGCATGGCCCTCCAGGAAGAAGCCAGGGTTGCAGCTGTAGCGGACCTTGTCGCCCAAGTTGAAGGTGGAGCCCTGCTGGATGCCGTTGGGCAGCCTCCCGGGGTTCCCACAGGTGTGGCTGGGGAGAACTGTGAGGAGAGGGAGAGAAGAGCCAGTGAGCTGTAAGGAGGAGCCACACACTACATCTCCAATGAGACATCCGGGTCTTCTGCTTTTTCTAATGCATCGACCTGGATACTAATCATGTCCATCCTGATCACTAGAGGCGCAACGTCAGGGAGAGCATTGTAACCTCTCAGGCATGGTGGCCCTGATTCCAGACTCCGCCGAAGGGCCAGGGAGCATAGCACAAGGTAGTCGTTCAGTAAGCCTTTCTTTCCTGTGTGTTTTTCCCTGCAGCCAGAGGGGTCCTGAGGCCCCCTGGGCTTGGAGGGATTGGAGGGTTTGGTTACTGCTGGAATACCATTGGAGTGGGAAGACAAGAACCTGAGTTGTCATCAGCCTGACTTCTTTAAAGGGAAAATTGGGAGCTGGGAACATGATGTTCCCAGAGAGAGCAGAGGCAATCAGGGCCAGTGTTCTTGTGGTCCAGAGGAAATGGTCTTGGTCAGGATGCAAGAGCATTGCGACCTTCCATGAGGAGGAGGGAGGATGCACCTCTTCTCTGCCCGTGCCACACCTGTCTCACCTGGCCTAGCCCCCTCTGGTCTCTGGCTTCCTCCCAGAGTAGGAACTGCCCGTGCCCTGGAAGTCACACCTCTTCATTCCAGGACAGCCCCACCTGCAAGGGCGAGGGCCAGGGATCTCCGCCCAGCCCGGGCCGCTGCTCACCTGGATCCACCTGGCAGTTACCTGGGACACTGAGCAACTCTCTGTGTCTTATTTTCTCATCATCTGAGAGATGGGGGTGACAATAGCACCCTCCTCAAAGGGTTTTCATGATGATTAAGCGAGTCAAGGAATATAGTGAATGCAGCATAAGCAAATCTAAGCCCCAGTCCAGTGGAAGGTGTGCCCACTTAAAGGCAGCATAAGGGTGTGGCAGAGAAGCAACCGAGGCAGGGGTCAGAGATGACTTTGTGGAGGAAGTGACATCTCTGCAGACTCCGAGAGATTAGTGTGAGTTAGCAAGGCCAGCAAGAAAGTTTCAGCTAAAGGAAAGAAGGTAACAGGGCTGGTGCAAAGGCCCTGCGGCTACAGAACTAGGGACTCAGGAAGCCTGGAGTGAGAGGGTGGGGTGTCAGTAAGGAACTGACTGGCAGGCTAGACTCCAAAGGCTCCCCAAGCCCTGGCAGTACCCCTTTTTCTGCCCTCCTTGCTTTGGGTACCTATCTTCCTGGACCCCTCTCCACTAGCCCTGATGATCTCAGCACCCTCCAAAGGCAGCCTTTCTCCCTCCTCTTCCCCCTCTCCCTCTCCCTCCTCTTCCTTCTCTTCCCCCTCTTCCTCTCCTCCTAGGAGGAAGAACCACCTTGGTGTTGAGCAAAACAGAAGGCTTACTTCAAACCACCCTGACCTGGGTCTGAAACCAGAGGCTGGCATCGTCTCATTCTGCATGGCCATGACTTCTTTGAGCCTTAGTTTCCCCAACTGAGAAAGGAGTGAGCACACAGACCTCTTCAATGGCTGAGGGGTCTGCCACAGTGCCTGGCACATCGAGGGTGCTCCAAAGATGCCAGGAGTTCTCATTCCACTGGGCCAAATACCCTAAGGGCAAGAATCTGGGCTGCTCCCAGATGTATCCTGGAGCTAACACGGTGCCTGGACCTTGTAGAGCAGATTTGGGGTTCATTAACTAGTTGTTTGAAGAGTTAATTCACTCATTTTTATGCAAGAAAAATGCACTGTGGGCCAACCATGCTTGATGCTGAGAATATCATGGCTACCTAGGTGAGGAAGATCTCTAATTTCAGAGGCTTCTGTTTTTGTGGGATGATCTTATGGACCAAAGAGTTCTTCCTTCCCATTTTTCATCTCTGATGAGAGAGATGACCATATAAAAGAATTTACCTCTATTGTCCTGTCTGTTGGCCCAGCTTAGTATTTTCTATGATCCTGTGCTACAGGACCACTGGTGTTTCCCATAACCCCCTGCTGCTTGCACACTGTGATACCTTGCCACTGGCCCATTTGTTGTTTATCATGATTCCCCACTGCTTGTTTATTTAGTTTCCCATGGTGCCCTGCTGCTTGCTTACTTGGCATTTCCCATGATCCCTTGCTGCTAGCCCCTCAGAATTTCCCATGATCACCTGGTGCTGGATTACTGGGCATTTCTCATGATTCTCTGCTGCTTACTTATTTGGCATTTCCCATGTTCCTTTGCTGCTGGCGCCTTGGAGATTCCCATGATCCCCTGCTTCTGTCTTACTGAGCATTTCCCATGACCCCCTGCTGCTGGCTTATAGCAGCTGCAGTAACTGATATGTGGGTTTGTGAGTGTTGAGGCTGGGTGGGGTGAGCCAGGTAAACATTTGGAGAAGAAAGCAAGCTAAGGTGAGGGGAGGGAGCCAACGGGGGGGGAACAGACTGAGAACTGGTGTAGAACTAACGTTTCATTTTCCGCAACAAGATGCAAAGACCCAATTTAATTAAATTACTAATGTCAAATTTTTAATGAACCTGCCTCTGCTTTGGGCTTTCTTCCTTCAAAATTAATGACTGGAACGTCACTATAAATAAAAGTTGATTCTTTTTAAAAAGTCACTCTTAAACGCTTACTGCTTTTTACTTAATGAGCTGTTCATAATCAGACCACTCCAACTTGGGGCTTTGGTTGGGACTTGGGTGTAATGAATGGGGCCTATTTCCAGCCTCACCTTTTTTATTCCAAGCTCTTATCCCTAGAAGTCACACTGGTGAGTGGAGAGTAGGGAGACTTGAGGCTCGGGGAGTTCTGGGTTCAAATCCTAGCCTGGGCTTCTCCGGCTGGATGAACTTGGGCAGTGAACTTCACCTCTCTGGACCCTACTTCTTTATCTGACAGTGGGAACACTTTTATTTATTTATTTTTTGCCTGGATGGGGGCTGTATCCATGTGCTAGGGCTTCTTTAATAGAGTGCCACAGTACTGTGCCTGGGTGGCTGAGAGCAGCAGAAGTGTACTGTCTCACAGTCCTGGGGTAAAGAGTTCAAAACTGAGCAAATGAGTAGTGGAACCTTTTTTTTCTTTTTTTACTTCTGGTGGCTGCAGGCACTCTTGGGTGTTCCTTGGCCCGCGGGGGCACACTCCAGCACTCCATCCTTACACCATATCCTCCTGAGGTGTCTGTCCAGATGTTCCCTTTCTGTTATGGCACCAGCCACATCCTATTGATCTCATCCTAACTTGACTGTCTGCAAATACCCCATTTCCAAATCAGATCACATTCACAGGCGTTGGGGACTAGTCTTCCACACATCTCTTGAGGGGACACAATCTAACCTATTGTGGAAATTAAAATTAGATGTATAATCCCCACTACCGAGTGTCTGATATGTTTTCAATCTTGGGCCAAAAGTTTATTTGAATTCATCCTGAAAATGAACTTATAGGCTATCTACTATCCTCATCTCATACGTGAACCAATGGGCAGATGGAGCTTCAGTAACTTGCTTGCCAGGGTCCCACAGCTAGACAACAGCAGAGCCGGGTTGTGGATCCATGTCTGGCTTCATTGTTCAGTGTTCTTCAGTGGCATGCAATATTCCTTCTGATGGGGGCAAAGCACCCTAGCACATACTGGATGCCTAATAAACGAGAGTGCCCTTTCTCCTTGCATCATCTGATGGGCAGTTACCAGTTGTCTGGACTTAACAGGCTGATTTCTTCCAGTCTGTTTGCCAATCCTATTCTGTACTTTTTTAATAATGTCAAGGGCGACATTTAAAGTGTGGTCTATTGTTGTGTGTCTAATGAGCAACTTGCTGGACAGACATAGGAGATTGGAGATAAGCCACAAAGAAAAGCCTTTCTGAGGCACAGTGTTCTTTGATTTTTTTTTGTTTTGTCCATGTGTTTTTGGCACAGATATTATAACTGTTCGTGCTCTCCTGTCTGTAAAGCTTCCCTTTGATTGCTAACAAAATGAAGAGTGGGATATTTACATCCAACGCAGCCCGGAACGATATTATTAAAACTGCCTGACATTGAACAATTCCATTGTAGATTAGCTGTGGGGAATTTTGTCCCTTCTACAAAGCCCAGCTCTTGCCAATCAACATAATATTCTCCGTGATTGTGTGACAACGACTCTCCTCTGTGGTTGGAGTACAGCAAAGGCTGCATCATGCCTCGTTTTATTTTTAATTTGAGGCTCTGGCTCCCATATTACAATGAAGAGTCATTTATGCTCTCTGGACAAGCACCCTCCATATGTTTTGATTTCTTATCTTCCATCAAGTAACACGCCTCATCTCCATGGCCAGATGACTGGGGCAAAGTGGCAGGAGAGCTAGAAGGAGGATTCAGGAGAAAGAGCTTTTCTGCCCACAACCCTCAGCATGCAAAGAGTTGGAGGCATGCGTGCGTGCATGCGTGTGTGCCTGTGGTTGGGGTTAGCGCACAGGTCAAGAGGGAGACAGAACTGTCTGTGCTCACCATCTCCAACTCTGCTCAGCTCCTCCGATAGTCAGTACATATTATACTCACATAGAACTCTATATAACACATACTTATATAGAAATATAGGATATCTTTTAGTATAAATTTAGTATAATATTTCAAATATTATGTAGTTAACTATAAGTTTGCATAATAGATTTATATGTAAATACATGTCTTTTACTATACCATTTACTATAATCTATTTTATATAAAATTAACATGTATGGTATAGTGAATGTTTGATATATTATTTATTGTTTGTCTCACCCTACTATGAAGTACACTCCACAAGGACAGGCATTTGGGGGTTTGTTTTATTCATTGTGGGGTCTTAGTTTTCAGAACGGTGCCTGGTATATAAAAATACCTTGTAAAAAGTTTGTTCCATGACTTAGTGATCTTATTTAATCCTCCCAACAACCTATTGGAGGAGGTGCTATTACTCCTTGTTGAGTGACCATGGTTGCCCAGGAGGCTGAGACTCTTACCTAAGGCCAACAGCTCAGTGCAGGTGGTAGGGGGCAGATGCAGAGTGGTTTCCCATCGGTGCTGGCTCCTGAGCCCACGGGATGCCCTTGCCCACTCATGGTTATCTGAATCGCACTGATCTTACCACGTGAGGGTCTGTGGTGACCTGAGTACCTCCTGACAAAGGACTCACTCATTCTCCTGGGGGAGGACCTGGGTGATAAGCAGGCTGTTGGCCTTGAGCCTGGTCCTGTACATTTCCCGTCACCCATGGCAAGTCAGCAGACCCCGGCCCACCAGGCTCTCCCATCCAAATCAGCCTCAAGCCTTGCAATATGAGCCTGATCTCAATGCAGCCTGTAACATCAGGGACACCTGGGGAATTTGACAAGGACACGAAAATCTAGACTCTATCCCCAAACCTATTAAATCAGAATTTCAGAATTTGAGAAACAAGGTCTGAAGCCAGGTATGGTGGCACATGCCTATAATCTCAGCTACTGAGAGGCCAAAGCAGGAGGATCGTGAGTTCAAGGCCAGCCTGGGCAACATAGCAAGACCCTGTCTCAAAATAACAAATAAAACCCAATGCAGTAGGGCCTGGGCTTCTCCTGGAGGCTGTCAGGCAAAGACGAGATTGTAAACAGCTTGCAGCCACCTCCTCCTACGCGCCATGTCATGAGCCCAGCTGGGCTTGTCTTGCTGAGCTTTGAGCTGCTCCGTCTCCGGGGCCTGTCCTGTCGCCTTCACGTCTGAAAGCAGGAGCTGGCCTCTCCCCTGAGATTTCCTGTCCTCCATCAATCACACCAGCCCTTCATCCCTTCTCGTTTGAAGACTCTTCATCTCTGGCCTGGACATCTGTGCCCAGCTCTCCCCTCTGCCCACCTTGCTGCCTCCAGTGGCCCCAGGGATGTCAGAGTGGGCATTGTAGAATGGCAAAGACACCGTGGCCCTGCCCCATGAACCCTGCCAGGTGCCCATGTGCCCAAGCAGGCTCCCTACCACCAAAATGCATAGGAAACACAGGACCTTGGGCCTCTGGGGTGACTAATGCAAGAATAAATAACATTTGGAAGGTTACTAAAAAATAAAATGAATGCTTTGACAAACTCTCCATCACTGTCAGTATAAACCATAACTTAGGCTCACAAAGCCCCAAACATTCCCTGATCTGACACCTCATGACATTGTCTACCTTCCTTCCTGCTCCTGCATCTTGTCCCCGTCATCAGTACTACTCTAAGTCAACGGTTTCCCAAGCACACCTCGCTGTCATCTCAAATTCTGGCAAACTCCTGCCCGTTAGGGCCGTGGTTAAATGACAACTGCTCTGGGAAGCTCTCATTAACACTCTGGGTGTCAAAGAAACCAGGAAACCCCAGGAGAGCACCTCTCCATAGAATAGAGGTGCCACAAGGCAATTGGCAATTGGCTCCTGGGATCCTGGAAGTCCTGGTCTCCTAACCAGGAGGGCTCACCAGTTCTACCATTCATTTTCTAATCTCACAATCCCACATTTTAAGTGATTGGATTTTTTTTGGACTCCTTATAGAGTTGCATTGGGGTTTTACTCACATCAATCTTTGCCCTTGTCAAATAGTCTTGCCATTACTTAACTAATTCATTCACTGCTTCATTCATAATACCCTGGATTCCAAACAGCAGCTGAGCCCTGCTTTTAATTGTTTATTTAGGTGTTTATTTTCATTTCTGGACTCCTGGAGGAACAGGAACAGTGTTGATATTCTTTATAATGCTAGCATTTGATTTAATGCCTGGCAAGAAGAGGTTGTCAGTTAAAAATTGGAATGTATTGAGTGAAATATACATATGTATATGTAATATCAATCATAAAATTATACTATATGTGTGTAAGAAGTAATAAATGAGTGTTGGATTGGCAATAGGGCCAGTTTGTAAATTTGGTCTCTGGTCATGCTGATTCAGTGTTTCCATATAGTATGAGAACAACCATTGGCAATATATGTTTCCGTCAAACTTTATTTATTAAAACAGTCAGTCAGTCCTCAGGCTATAGTTTGCTGACCCTGCACCAGTGTTATTCCATTATGCATTTATCTTAGGTACAGGATTTATATCCGCCTTGCTATTCTTTAGGTTGGGATTATGAGCCCCATTTTACTAAATATGGAGTTGAATTTAGAGAGCGGAAGGACCACACAGCTATGAGGAGGAATAAGGGCTTTTTCTCAACTCTTCTGTTTCAATTCACACAGGCAGAGGTACAACTGACCCCTTCTTATGGGGACGGGGGACCGAGGAGCAGAGCGCTGATTCCAGAGCTATGCAGCAGGTTAGGATTGATCCAGGGTTGAAATCTGAGCCAGTTCACCTACTGCCTGTGCCCTTTGCCAGAAGGTGACCTTGATCTCCCAAGTCTCTGGGCACCTTCAGACTTCCACTCCCTGCCAGGCCAGGAACATGCCTGGACCCCACCCAACAGCCCTCTCGCTGGCCCCTTGCCCCGAGCCTGGACTAGCTGGGGCTGTAAAATACCCCATCCCACCAGGACCATCACAGAGAGACTGTCCGAGGGAACTCTCCATGGTGGTTCCTAACCACAGGGTCCTCTGGCTTCCTCTCTTTTACCTTGTGATTCCTTAGAAATACCCAAAAGGAAACATCACAGTCCCCAAAATAGAGATGCCAAATAAAATACAGGAAGCTCAGTTAAATTTGAATTATATTCAAGTGCTTTCTAGTGTAAGTATAGCCCTCAGAATATTTGGGACATACTTATTATTTGAAATTCAAATTTAAGCAGACACCTTGGCTTTTATTTTTTCATATGTGCTTTTTTTTTTTGGTGCTTTAGAGCCTCACATCATAATGTGATGCCTTGTGCTTTAATTTGCCCATTTGGCAACCCTGGCCCAGAGAGGAACTGTCTTCTGTGTATCAAAGAGCTCACCCTCTTAAAACTTGGGGCCATTTCTCTGGTGAGATGAGGAGGAGGAGGAACAGGGAAGAGCTTCTTCCTCCAGCTGCTCTCTAAGTGAAGCTCACTCTTTCTGAACCACTCCTGTTTCAGGGGACGGTGGCATACCTCAACCCCTTGGATAAAGAGGTTCAGGCTGGCACCAGGTGCTGTATGGGGCTGCTTCTGTTAACTCCAGCTCCCTGCCCCATTTCTCCCAGCTCCACCCCCTTCCCCCAGCACACTCCAGCCCTGGCACGATCAGGTCCCTCTAGACAGGAGAGTGCATGGAGAACCAGGGGCACCCGTGGAGACATAGCACAGAACGGTGTCACAGTTCAACTTAGAGGAGTTGAATATGCAATTTGGAGCTACATTTCATTAATTGCAGGATGGAGCTTAGAAATGTTTTCTAAAGCATGTTTCATACAATTAGCGGCTAAGAAATAAAGCCCATGACAAAAGCATTCAGTTGACCAGGTAATTTTGGAAAATACTGCAGAGGTGAAATCAGCCAGTCTCAGAATGTCAAGGGTCCTGTGTCTTCTGTCAGATATGGAAGCTAAAGAGGAAATAGTAAACAAACAAACAAAAAACCTTCAGATAAACGAGGAGAGGGGGCACTAAAACCGGGAGGGGATTCGGGGAGGGAGGGAGAAAGGAGGCTTGATGAAGGAAAGAGTTCAAATAATGCTATGTCCATTTACGAAAGTATCACTCCCAATCTCACTGACATGGGGGAAGGAAGAAAGGAAGGGTGGAATTTGGAGGGAAGGACATCAAGTGCTGTTTGCCATATGTTTCTATCACTCTGAACCTCACTATGATGTGTAATTAAAATACATCAATAAAAGTATAAAAATAAAAAAGAAATCCCCTCCTCTTGAAGAAACCACTGCTCGTGAGGTTATCTGAGAGTTGTTGCAGGAGAAAAGCCTTGCTTAATCCAGAATTTTTAAATATTTGACTATAGCATCTCTCTTCTAGTGGTTTTCCCTCCTCACTAATGCCTATGACCCTCTGAACTGTCCTGTGGAGAATATTTAAGAGGTACTGGGTTCTAGAGTAAGATAGAGCGAGCTGCTTTCCTTTCTTTATCAATCATTATCACAATAAAGCAAAAATAGCAACAATAGATATTTACACAGAACCATAAGTTAACAGATTTTTTGTTTTGTTTTGGTACTGGAGACTGAAGCAAGGGGCATTCTACCTATAAGCTGTACCCATACACACATACACTGCTAGGGATATTGTTAAATTGCTGTGGCTGGCCTCAAATCTGCTATCTTCCTGTTTCAGCCCTCCAAATGCTGGGACTATAGGTGTGTACCACCACATCTAGTTTGAAAGTTGTATTTTTTAAAACAAATATGGTCCTCTTGGGCACATGTAAACTTGCTTTTTAGGGGACAGGGAGGGGACCATTGGTCAATAACTTCTACTGGCAGGATCATTCTTACCAAAGAGGTAAAGAAATCATTTTGGTTGAGGGCAGCTTATATTACAGAAGTTGAGATCAGATTTTTATCCGATGACTTTTAGAGCAGGATATATTTTCTATTTGGATGTAGTAGAATGACCTTGAGGCTTCTAGAGACTTGTTGCCAGGGCCAGCCATGATTGGCTCTCACCCCTGACCTGCTGTAGATGGAATGTCATCCACTTACAGTCTCAGTTCTGAACTGATTTTGGCATATGTCATGGTTTGAATTTAAAATGTCCCCAAGGCCCCATGTGTTAGACAAGCAGCCATGTTGGAGGTGGGACTTGGTTGCCAGGAAATGATACAGGAGACGTGGCCTGGACAGTGTTTCCCCAGTCAGACCACTGTGGCTTCCTTCTCCTCCCTCCTCTGCTGCGAGGAGCTGACACAGCTCTCACTCTCTGACTCTGCTCCATACCATCTTACCCTGAGGACCTGCAGCCCCAGCTCCTGCTTGGAAGCTGGTATAACATGAACTGAAATCTCCAGGACTGTGAGCAAATAAAATCTTCCATCCTCTAACTTGTGGTCATTTTGCATTACAGGAGTGAGAAAGCAAAGGCTACAGCAATTACAAAAGACAAGGGTTAAAACCTGGGTGTGTGTGGGTCCCCACCAAGTGTCCTGTGAAGCCTCATTCTCTACCCTTTCTTCTTCACCATTGACACCATTGCTTACTGACCACTTCTAGAGAAGAATATGGCACTTAGCCCTGTCTCATTTAAACCTCATAATAACACTGAGGTGGAGACTGTGCCCATTTCACGGGTGAGGAAACCAAGGGTCATAGAGGGCGAGTGGCCTGCTCACACTCATAGGACTCAGAACTGGTAGAGCTGAGGGGCAAGGCTGGCCAGGCTGACCCGGGCCTGTTTCCTGGAGGGAGCCAATGTGGCATGTGGCCATGGGGCAGGTTGAGAACTTGTATTCCAGGCTCTACTTCCTATAGGTTCCTTTGACTGGACCAAAGAAGGTATCTAGTGAGCCCTTGCAGTCTGAGAATCAGAACAATGGGTCCCTGCCTCTTGATGTTTGCTCATTTTCACTCATCTCTGGAGTCCAGAGACTTCTTCAAAGGCTGAGTACAGGCGGAGACCTCCTGGCTTGCAGAGGCAGGAGCTAGAAGGGGCTCTTCCCTGGAAAAGCTCCTTAACCAAGAGACTCAACAATGTCCTACACATAGACACAGGCACATTCATGTCTTCTCATGCTTGGAAATCCATCCACAGAGTATCCCCCTTTTCATGCACACACATCATTATCCACAGAAATGTACGCATATGAAAGTAGACAATCCAGTCACTGGATCCTAAATAGAGCATTTTTATTTATTTACTTATGTTTGATTAAAATTATAGCCACACACATTTATGGGGTAAAATGTGATATTTTGCTACATGTATACAATGTGAAATGATTAAATCAAGCAAATGAACATTAAAAGGAAAAAGCAAACGAGTGCAGAGAACACATCTGTTCACGCAGCTCTTTTTGTTAGTGCAGGGCAGGGGAGTCGACCCAGGGCCTCACACACACTGGGCAAGCACTCTACCACTGATCTACACCCAGCTCCACACATAGCTCGTGTATTTACGTTCCTAACCACAGACACAATATACTCCCCTACGCATTTGAATAAATGACCTATGTTTCAAGATACTGATCCATTTCCATATGGCCTGTATGGATTGATAATGCTTTCCACGGATGTCTCCTTATATGAACTACACCTCTGTAGAGGACAGTGGATGCAGGGGTGGGAGGAGATGCACATCAGACCGCAGAGCTGCCTCAGGTAGCCATGGGCTCAGTGCATGACCTGTGAGGGAGGCAGGGAGGGCGATGGGACCAGGAAGGCATGAGAATGGCTCTGGCTTCCCACAGACCTGAGTTTGAATTCATCTGTGCCCCTCCCTGCCCGGCTCAGGTTGGCAGTTACTACAGAACAGGTAGCAGAGAGCACAGGTGAGGAGTAGGCCCTGGAGACACGTGGTCTGCATTCAGATCCCAACTCCATCACATAATAGCCAGTTACTGCACCTCCCTGAGACTCAGCTTCTCACCCATAAAATGCAGATAATTATCTTGCCCAGCTCAGGGAGTTGTTGAGAGGATTACGGAAGACAGACTGGGCCAAGTTCTTATCTCTGTGCCTGGCACGTAGTAAGGGCTCAAAAAAATTACAGGTGTGATTACATTTAAGTCCCGGGAGTTCCCTAGTAGACTATGACAATACCATGCAGGCGAGACTGGAGCTGGAGTGCGGAGAAGCTGGGCCATAGCTGAGGAGAGTAGATGGCCCCAGGGCCGGGCATCGCATGGACCTCATTACTTTTATTGAGCCCGGCAGGGGCCTCCTGGTCTGAGTCTGAGAGGTTTACCCTAGATCCTAATAAGAATAACTCATGAATGGTCCTGCTTGGCCCTAAACTGACTAGGGAAAGGGGGGGGAGCAGCACAGAGGCCCGGGTTGGCCTGTGTTTCACTAGGTCCAGACCCTACCCCTCTCCTCAGCTCTTCTTGCTGCCAAGGGCTCAGGACCTCGGGGATGATGAAAGGCAATAATTCAGAGACATTTCCTGGAAGAGGCATTTGATATGGCCTTGGCAGAGAAGGGAGGGCATTCCAGGTAGAGGGGCTGGCACAAGCCCAGGAGTGCAGAAGCCCCTGTTGCATCTTTCTGTATCCCAGCACCTGTCCCCGGTCCCCAGAGTGATGGGCTTCTAAATTCCTAACTGCCATCCATATCCCAGGCCAGACCTTCCTCCTGGCTCCCGTCCCATGTCTTGCTCTCTCCGGCTTCTCCACATGGGAGTCTTCCAAAACTTCCTTCCTTACATAGCCCGAACCACATTCTGCCCCTGCCTGGATTCCCCACTCCTTCTGGGGTCTGCAGTTGTCCCTGTCTGACATTGGCTAGCTTGGTCCAGGGGATCTATTGGCTAGAATCCAGGAAGGTTGTTACCATTTCAGAGTCAGAGATCTTTTGAGAAATGATAAAATTCATGGGCATTCTTCCCAGGAAGATAAGATGCACAGACTCCTGGGGTCGGTCATGGACTCTCAGCACAGGTCAATAACTGGACGGTTTTCTGAGTCCCCTTCCTGGCTCTAGAGCACACAGTTAGAATTCCAGGGCCACAGATAAGGAAACTGTGAACACAGTCATGAACTAAAGGCCAAGGTCATAGCCTGGTAAGCATCACAGCCAGGGTTCAAACCATCACATGCCACCACCCTTCATAGCCGATGGATGCAGGGTTGCCATGGAAACCTGCAGGACCCATGGTAGATCTGATAGTGCCAGAAGAGGGGCATACTGAGCATCGTGCAGGTAGCAGTCCTGCAGTGGGGACCGGGATGGGGGGAAAATGATTAACCTTTGCCATCCAAATATAATTATAAACAATCATGGTCAATGCTGGGATAAAGGAGATGATGTGTGTATTAGTCACAGAAGCCAAAAGGTGGAAGTAAGCCAAGTGTGCATAAGAGATGGATGGAAAAATGAGTGCATGTTTGTACAAAAGAATGCTGTTCACCTTAAAGAGGCAGGGCATTATGTCACATGCCCCAACGGGGATGAGCCTTGAGGATAATCATTATGTTAAGTGAAATAAACCAGTCACAAAAAGACACACACTGTACGAGCCCACTCACAGAAGGGCTGTGGAACAGTCCAACTCATAGACACAGAAAGTACAGCAGTGGTTGTAAGACGCCAAGGGGGTCAGGCCAAGGGGTGAGGGCTCAGTGGGTGCAGTTTCGGGTGGGGGTGATGACAAAGGTCTGGAGATGGGCGTGGCATTAGCTGCACAACAGGCATGTTCTCAGTGCCCCTCAACGGACCACTTACAAATGGCTCAGATAACAGCCTGGCCCAGGCCGCAGGCCTGTAATCCCAGTATCTGGGAGGCTGAGACAAGAGGACTGCAGGTTCAAGTCTAGCATTCGGTAACTTAATAAGACCCTGTTTCAAAACAAAACAAAACAACAAATAAATATAAAGAGCTCGGGGTGCAGCTCAGTAGTTGAGTACCCAGTATCACCAATAGAAAGAAGGTGGGGAGAGGGAGTGACATAGCAAGTTCTGTTATGTATATTTTGCCATTAATAAATATAATAATAATTTTAAGCCGGGCATGATGGCATACTCTTGTAATCCCAGTACTTGGGAGGCTGAGACAGGAAGTTCACAGGTTTGTGGCCAGCTTCAGCTATTTAGTGAGGCCCTTTGGAACTTAGTGAGACCTTGTTTCAAAATAAAACATAAGAAAAAATTAGGGCTGGGGGTGTAGTTCAGAGGTAGAATGTCCCTCAATTTCATCCCCAGTACCAGAAAAACAAATTTTTAAAGGGGGAGGGTCAAGGAGGCAACGGCACCCATCCACTGGCTGTGGCTCTGGCCCCAAGAAAGATGTGGAGGACCCCCAGTGAAATGCTGGGCCAGCCTGCCCGGCTTCCCACCCACCCCCTTCTTGCCTCATTTCCAATTCCAGAATTATTTGTCATCAAGGAGCTGCCGGAGATGGAATGTGAATTAGGAGCTCAGCTTGATTTTGTTTTATCTTATTTCCCCCGCGAGGTGCTGCTGAGTGGGGCGGGGCGAGAGCGTGCACGGCTGTGTTGTGACTTGTCGCCAGGCAAGCGCAGTGTCAGCCTGCACGCGGGAGGCTGAGTGCGAAGCATCCAGGGGCCTGTGCCGAGGATGCTCGTTCCAGGAAATAAGCACTCGGTGTCCCTTCAAGTTGGCCCCCAAAATGGCACACCAAGGAGCAAGCACTGCCACACTCTCTTAATTAGTCTCCTGATTAGTCTCTGGGCGGTTGCTAGAAAGCTCTGAGACTCTGCAGACAAGCAAGCCCAGTGTTAAATGTCCATTCCCACTTCAGCTGTGGGCAGCTGTCCAAGCTTCTGACCCTCACTTGGCCTCGGGGTTCTCATCCGTGGAATGGGAATAACGAGACTTGCCTGGTAGGGTTATGGTGAGGACTGATGAAATGTTACACGTCCGGGGATTGGCACACACGGTAGGGCGCGGGAGCTGACTGTCATCATCATCACCATTCGTCTGTGTAGCTGTCATTCCTATGAGTCGTTTTGCATATGTTGACACTATTGGACACAACAGAGGCGAGGCTTGGTCTACTTTCTGTTGTTCCTCTTGGGTCAAGCATCCACCTGCAGATGTCAAACTTGCCACACCTGGGGCTGATGTCCAAGCTTGGTGCCCACACCAATGTAAGGTGGGGCTGCTCCCCACCCTGCTACCAGTATGATGGGTGAGCTCACAGCCCGGCTGGGGTCCTGGGCTCCTGGAAGGAGCCAGGCTGAGTTTGCTGGGCCCAGCTTAAAATTGGTATAGCCCTTACAAGCTGTGAGATCTTTGACTTGTTTAAATATGGTAAAATTCTGCAATGTAAAATTTACCATTGTAACCTTTTTTTTTTCTTTCATCTAGAGGATTGAACCCAGGGGCTTTCTACCTTCAAGCTATATCCTCAGACCCGCTTTTTGTGGTACTGCAGATGGAATCCAGGGGCATTCTACCACCGAGCTACATGCACAGCCCTATTTTTTATTCTTTATTTTTAAACAGGGTCTCACTGAGTTGCAAAGGGCCTCACTAAGTAGCTGAGGCTGTCCATGAACCACGATCCTCCTGTCTCAGCCTCCCAAATGCTGGGGTTACAATCATCCGCCACCACGCCTGGCTGTCCCCCAGCCCTTTAAAAAAATTTAAATAAAAACAGATCTGGTTAAGTTGCTGAGGGTCTGGGTAAGTTGCTGAATTTGGCCTCAAACCTGCGATTCTCCCATCTCAGCCCCCTGAGTACTGGGATTAGAGGCAGGTGCTACCGCGCCCACCTTTGAGTGCAGGGTTTGGTGCACTGTGTTGATTTACACAGTCATGCTACTATCACCACCGTCCTCATCCCCAGACCAGTTTCCCTCGGCAGAGATGAAACTCTCCACGCGCTCCACACCTGCTCCCACCCCCGTAGCAGCCACCTCTCCACCCCCATCCTTCAGCTTGGCTGCCCTGAGGATCTTCCCTGAGTGGAACCACAAGGCACGCGCCCTTCTATGGCGCTCCTTTCATGTGACCCTGTCTCGCTCATCCACTCTGCAGCAGGCATCTGGCTGCGGTGAGCCAGCTTTTTACGTTACACAACACGGCTAACAATGCACCCCGGGGTGGCTGTGAGGACAGCCTCTTGGTCTACTCCATCGCTCAGACCCAAATCCTAGAATACTCCGGAATCTGCTCTTCTCCCTACCCTCAGGACCGCGCTATCCTTGTAAGCCAGTCCTGCTTCTGCCTGATCCACCCGGCGTGCTCCAGATCCTGGGCTGCTGCTGGGGCCCCGCTGCCCTCATCCTCCACCCGCACCTGCAGAGATGTGTGTGCTGGGCTCCCCGATCCACACCCACTTCTGCAGCCATTCTTCACACAGTAGCCGTGACGTAACACCAGCAGAGCATGTCCCTTCCCTGCTGGAAGTCCTCTGATGACGTCTCACATCCCTTCAGATAAAACCCATCCTCCTCACTCAGAGCATCCACTTGGCCAGCCTCCGTCGGCACTCTGGTCCTTACTCACCGTGCTATGTACGACCCCGCTGCCTTCTCTTCCTGAGGCCAGCCAAGGCAGTGCCGACCTCGGGGCCTTTGCACTAGCTCTACCCTCTCTTTGGAACAGATTTTATGCAGATGTCTACATAGCCAGCAGCTCCTCTGAGAGGCCTCCCTGCTTCATGCACAGCAGAGAGCCTGCAGGTCCATGGCGCTCCATTTCCATTCTTCCCAGTACTTTTCACGATTGGCTACTTTCCTCCTTTTATTTACCATTTACCTGCCCCGACTAGAACATAAGCTCTGTATAAGCAAGGCCCCATCTAACCCGGTCCTGGGGCCCGCACAGAGTCAGGGTTCAGTCATATTTGTTGGCTGAGTGGACACATGAGCAATTGGACACAATGCAGGCAGAGCACTTCACAAGGGGCCCGCCCTGCAGGTGAGCCCTCATCCTGTCACCCTGATCATCACCTGTCCGCCTGCAAGGCCGGCCCTAGCCTTGCCATCTGGGACAAGATCATTAAGTGCCAGGCTTTCTCCCAGACTTTCATTAGCAGGAACTTGAGTGAACAGATTTGGGTCCTCGGGGTCTGTGTGCCAGGTCTGACTTCTGTGAATCCTACACTGTCCTATCCCCGCTCCCTTGGGGCAGGACACCAAGATCACTGATGCGAGCTGGCCCAGGAAGGGCAGGGCAGGCGCCAGGCGGGCAGCCCAGAGAGGGTGCCCTCTAGGCCACTGTCACTGAAGACTGGCAGCATCGCCATCGGAACCTGACTGCTCCCCGGGCCCGGGGTGCCCTGGGGGCAGGGACAACGACCAGGAACCTGGTCCTGCTAGCGAGCACATTCCTCCATCAATGGGCCTTCCAGGTCTCCTGCCCGGTGCCGCCGCTGGACCTTTTAACTCAGCCGCGGTGTGTGCGTGTGTTTGAGCCTGTGCTCTGTGCCTGCGGATTCCACCCCGAAAAAATAATCAAACGGCTCTTTAAGTGATGCTTCGTGTGGTGTTTCCATGGCAACGCTTTATGAAACAGCAGCGAGAAACTTGGCGGGCTCCTCTCCCCTCCTCCTCTCCTGCCTGCTCAGGATCCTCGCTCTGTGAGGCTGTGTTTCCACAAAGCCCTGGGTCCTCTTGGCTGTGGGACCGTGAGCTTATTACTCCTCTCTCTCTCTCTCTCTCTCTCCGTCTTTTTCTCTCTCCTTCTGTCTCATCACTTGTCAAACAAGGATGACAATATTACATATCCTATAGGATTGTTCTGGGGGAATAGACAAGTTGGTATGTGTTGTGTGAAAACCAGCAGAATTCTAAGATGGCCCCCAAGAGTCCCATGCTTTAATCCCACCCCTTGGGTGTGGGTGGCAGCCACGGCTGTAATGGTATGCCACTCTTGTGGTCCAGTAAAGTTAAACAGCAAAGACGACAAGTTTTTTTTTTTTTTTTTGAGATGTAATTCAGGCCTGTGATTGGCTGACTTTGATTAATCCAAAGGGAATTTACCACAGGTGGGCCTGACCTAATCAGCTCAGCCCTGGGGGTTTGAAGGTCAGAGGCTTGAAGCAGCAGAGTCTCCTGCTGCCCTTGAGGAAGCAGGCCACCTGATCTATAGCTGCAAGGGATGAATCCGGCCAACAGCACCGTGAGCTGAAGAGAGGACCTCACGCTCTGATAAGACCCCAGTCTCCACAGACACCTGAGTCCCAGCCTTTTAATACCCTAGGTAGAGGGACCCAGCCAAGATGGCCGAGACTTCTGACCCATGAAACTAAAAAATAATAATGCATTTGAGCTATGTGCCAAATTGTTACGCAGCAATAGAATGTTGATGCCACGGCTGCCATGGCCCTAGCCGCCGTGTGTTATAACCACCCACCTGCCCGAGCCTTCTGCTGCCCTTGACCTTCTGACACGGGTGCCCAGTTTAACTGAGCCAGGGTAGATTGTCAGGATATAAGATCAGATAGCATGTGCTTTCCTTACAGTCACAGTGAAACCACATCTCGAAGTGGTGTCCTGTCGATTACATGGAAAAGAAAAGTTCCCTCCTAGTCCCCACTGGCTTAACTGCCAGTGATGCCAGAGAACCCCAAAGTCCCTCATCCCACAGGATAGGGCTTGCATGCAGCGCATCCTTGCTCAATCACGCAGTACTGGGCACAGGGCGGGCTCTCCTCAAACGTGACTCCCTGCCTGCCATTCCCATCAAGTGCAGAAGAAAACCCAAGCCTCCACCAGGACCTCAGAGGTGGCCCAGCAGGTTTGGGGCCTGCCCAGTCTGGCCCCCTGCCTGAGCGCCTGGGGACCCACTTAGTCCCAGTTTGCTTTGATGAGATGCGACCAGCTTTGTTACATAAAGCCCCAGGGCATGGAAGCCTGGGCAGCAGGGTTGGTCACCCTGCCCTTTCTCTACCAGGCTCCTTCGGGCAGCTCCTCACAGGTACAGGCAAGCTCGGCCTCACCCGGGCCCTTGGGCATCTGCACAGCTCCTGGGTTCACATCACCAGGTCTCTGTCTTAGTATCAGCTCCTTCATGAAGTCCTCCAGATTCCCCCATCCCAAACAACCCCGTCTCTCCCTGGCTTTGCTTGCATTTTTGCCCATTTCTATCCCAGACAGAAATGGGATCATTTGGCTGACTTCCCTGCGGATTCTCCACACTAGAAGTCTATCTCCGCACAGGCAGAGACTTGGTCCTGTTCCCTGCCAGATCTGGGTGACGTGGACAAGTGCCACATGAATGAATGAACCCATCTGCTCTTCCCAAACCCTGGTCCCAGACGACAGGTGCACTCTGGGTCTGCAGAGGCTGTACAGGTCCACAGTGATGGCTCTGCCCACCTCTCTCCTCCTCACTCATCTGCCACCCCCAGGGTTCCTAGGGCCATGCTGTCTACACCAGTGCTCCTCAGACCCCAGCCATCCTCCCCCTTGGGCCAGCCACACAGGAGTCCTGAGGCCAAGCCTCCTGCTGTATCTGGATCTCAAGTTGTCTGTGTTGGAAACCACCTTTCATTTGTCAGGGGTTGGAGGAAACACATGTCCCCGCTGCCTCCGCATTCCTCAATTATTCCACACTTGAAGTGGTTGGAGCCGGAGTCACTCCAGACAACATCAGGCCGCTGGCTCAGAACCGTGATGTGCTCTGGAAGGGTTTCTTCCTAATTAGTCATTAATTTATTTTATAACTTTACGGGGCTGCTTGTGTCAGGCATCAGGGACACGGATCAGACACAGACCCTGCCTTCAAGGGGCTCGTGGTCTGGTGGAAGAGACAGATGTGTAGAGAAGTAATTACAGGAAGATGAGGGGTGCTGGAGCAGCAGCCCGGGCTGGGGGCGATGCTGCCCAGGGAAACAGAAGCTCTCATTTGCCATTGGGGTAGAGCTTGGAATCAGATACATCTTTCCCCCAGCTAAAAGGCTCTCTAGAGGATGTGTTTTGTATTTCTTTCTGTTCAGCAGAGGTCTTTGGAGGGTGCCCACCAAGTGGTCACGTCTGGTTTGCAGGCAACTCTGAAATCAGTGAGTTATTGGAGCAGCAATCTGGGGAACCTGCCTATGACGGGGAGGCTTGACATGGACCACATCTGTCATTTCATTTGGGGGGGGGGAGGCTGTGTTGGCCCAGACAACCTCAGACCAGGTTTCTTTTTTCTTTCTTTCTTTTTTTTTTTTTTTCTGGTGGTACTTAGGTTACTGGAAGCCTTTCTACCTCCAGGCTACACTCTCAGACCTATTTTATATTTTTATTTGGAAACAGGGTCTCTTAAGCCAGCACAGCTGGCTTTAAACCTGTGTGATCCTCCTGTCTCTGCCTCCCAACCGTGGGGATTACAAGCGTGCGCCACCACACCAGGCTAGGCCAGGTTTCTGATTCCATTTCCTTTCTTTCGCTCCTGCTCCCAGCCAGTGCTGAACTAGAAACCAAGTCCTGTCTACCAATGTGATGGAGAGCATCACCCCCTCCCCTGCATATCCACACTGTCTCTGGAGTCTTTCTTTTTTTTACAGGGGAGGAGTTACTAGGGAATGAACTCTGAGGCATTCTATCTCTGAGCTAAAACTCCAGCCTCATTTTATTTTTTTCTTTTGAAATAGGGTCTTACTAAGCTGCTGAGGGCCTCACACAAGCCCACCTCGAACGTGAAATCCTCCTGCCTCGGCCTCCCAAGTACTGGGATTAGAGGTGGGCACCACCACGTTAGCCTGGAGTCTTGCTTTCAAGGGTCAGAGTGCCCATGGTTTGGAGAGCCTCTTACCTGGTCTCACCCACAGTACCAGACCACCTGCAGCTGTATCAGGGATGCTTGGGGATTTTAGCAGAGATTTTCAGGCACACTCACCCCAACCCCAGTCTACCCCAATCCACCCCTTCCCCACAGCCCGCCATGGAGGTACCTGAAAGCCCATGCCCTGGGTCTTATTATGCTTATTAGCTTGGGAGCTGTACTAACTGGGGATGGTGTCTCCTGGCCTCATGGGCTCGGCCCCACTGGGAAGGCAGTAGAGACCAGCGTCACACAGAACTTCCAAGTACAGCTTTGGAGTCAGCGGGACCTCGGTGTCTACTCTAGCCTTGTTTCTGATCCTCGGGCGCCTCCTCTGTGGGAACTGGGAGTTATTAAAACTCGGGGACTTGGAGACGATTAAATGAGCTAGATCTTTTGAAACCACTCTCACAAACCCTGGCACCCTGAAAGGACTCCGCGCATGGCTGGATAGCTGCTTATGCCCAATAGGATGGAAATCATGCCAGCAAACTCGTGCAGCTAGAGTGGAGAGGCACGGGCTTCTTTGTTCCGGGTTTGACTGCAGGGCCATGCAGCCTCTCCAAGGGCTGTCTTCCTGCACACCTCCCCCTCTGCAGGCTTCATCCACTCTTAATGAGGGCGAGTGGACTTGCCTGGAAGCCGCCCCTGGGGAGGGGGAGCGGGCTTTGTATGTGTGCAGTGTTGCTATTTGAGGGGTTTGCTCTCTCGCTCAGAGGGGCTTGGGGTTCCCGGAGTCACATTAAGATTTGATGTGGGAAAAGCACATGCAAAGCCTGTGCAAACGCACCTGTGCTTTGGGATGCGGCCATGGCAGGCAAGAACTGAAGTCGGCCTGAGTTCTTGGAGGGGATTTTAAACAGGATTCACTTGACAAACATCTGATTTGCCAAGGTCCCTGTGGGAATAGATTTATTACCAGTTCTTTGCTCAAATGCTGCAAAAGTTTCCTTCCCACTCACAGGGAATGCCCGAGTCCTCTCCACCGCCTGCAAGCCCTCCCTCCCAAACTGCTGCTCCTCTAGCATGCCCTGCTCCCCACTGGGATGCCTCAGGACCTTTGCACCAGCATCCCCCTCAGCCTGGACCGGCCTTCCTCCACATATCAGCACGGTTCACACCCTCATAATGACAACTACGTTGTGAGATTATCTCTGATCACCCTGCTCCATACCGCAAGTCCCACCAGCAGCCACCTCGCCCCATCTCTGCTCCCGTGTTCATTTCATAAACTCTAAGCCTCCGGCATAGCATGCAGGACGTGCACTTACATTGCTTGTTTTCTGGAGAATGTAAGCTCCAGGAGGGGAGGGGTTTCAGTGTGTGCCCCTCATTCTAATCCTTGGTGCTTAGAGTGGAGTCTGGCACCTGACTGGCCCTCAGTAAAGAGCTGCTGAATGCAGGCATGAACAAGAGAAGGAAGGAGGAAGGGATGAGTGTCCCATCTGAGAGCACAAATCCTGCTGCCAAAGACTGATTGTAAAATCTGCCCTCTCGTCCTGGCTCTCAGAGTGGCCTATATTCAATGACACGCTGGCCTGCCACTCTCCTCCTTGGCCCTCAGTGCCCCTCGCCAACCCGAAACCCCATCATCTATCAATGCCCCCATCTCCCCATCACGTTAGTGGTTCTACAGCTTGGCGGCCCACTGACATCTCTGGGGAGCCTTAGAAGTACTGACGTCCAAGTTCTACTCCTAACAACTGTTTTATTTTGTCTGGGATGAGGTCCAAGCATGGGGCTATATTTTCTTTCCTTACAGTCTCTCTGGGGTTATAACTGACATTCAAGAAACCATACGCACTTAAAGCGTACACCAATCCATTTAACATAGGTACACCCTCCTTAGCCGTCATCGCAATCAAGAGGATGAGGGTATCTCTCAGTCACCCCGGGCATCTCCCTGTGGTCCCTCCCTCCAGTCACCTCTACCCACCTCCCCTCCCAGGGATCCACTCTCCATCATGCTCAATTAGCTTGCAATTCTAGATTGCTACATGAATGGGATCGGGGATCACAGAGCACGGACTCTTCAGTTGCCTTGCTTCTTCCCACTCAGGATCATGCATCTGAGATTCAACCATGCTGTTGTGTGTGTTGATCATTCTTGTTTACTGTTGAGTAGTATTCCATGAATGGACATACCACAGACACCCCACCAACACTCCTGCTTCTCTTCTTTGTTTCAAAAAAATGAGAGTCCCAAACTACCTCTCTCCTTTTTTCTTTTTTTGGTACTGGGGATTCAACCCAGGAGTATTCTACCTCTAAAGTACATCCCCAGTCCTTTTTCTTTTACTTTTTCAACAAGGTCTAGCTAAGGCACTGAGGCTGGCCACAAACCTGTGATCCTCCTGTCTCAGCCTCCCAAGTACTGGGATTACAGGCGTGTGCCACCATGCCAGGTTCCTCTTTCCTCCTGACCTGTCTGAGGGGAAGAGATGCAGGAGGACCACTTCTTTCATGAAAAATCTCCTCCTCCCAGGCCCCAGGCCATGGCAGGGCTTCCTGGCCCCAGATGGGTGCTTGGCCAGGAGCTGTGGCCTTAGGAACCCAGGCTTCATGGATGTCTGTTGTGTGAGTTCTGCTCTCACTAGGTAAGTGACACGGGATCTCTTTGCGCTACGTCCTCAATATAAAGTGAGATTCTCCTAACACTGCCCTCGTGGCCGTGGAGGAGCTGACGGGAACCTGCAAGAAAGCATTTAACACCATGACAGCTGGCATGTGGGAAGCCCCAGGCATGGTTCCCTCGTACTCTTCATACCTGGAAGGTGGAGGCAGAGGGCCAGGTGGCCTGGACACTGTGCCAACGCTGCTTAGCAGGCTTCCTTCCCCTGTGTACAGCTGCCGGAGTGGGGTTCTTCTCTTTCCCCGACTCTCTTCCTGCTTCCCACCGGGGGCCTCTTGGGATGAGGCCTGATCCGTGCTTGAGCCTATGGTGCCAAGTCCCCCTGGTCTGTCAGGTCTCATCGGAGCCTGTCGCTCCTGGCTTTATCCCTGTCTGGCTCTTCAATTATGCCAGAGGACAAACACGTGCTATGTTTAGCATTATAGACACAAAACCTCCTGGAGCAGGTTCAAGGTTCTTGCTGGGATGCAGGTCGCCCTCCCCTTATTTTCAGGAGGCACCAGCCAGGGCCAAGGGTAAGGGAGGTGGATAAGGATGTCCTGTGTCTCAGCCGGAGCTGGGTGCTCCGTGACTGCGACGCTTGCCTGGGGGAGCCTCATCTGATGTCACACCGACATTAGACATGAAGGTTCGACAGCCCTCCCACACAGT
Organism: Muscardinus avellanarius; assembly: GCF_963383645.1. NCBI lineage: Eukaryota > Metazoa > Chordata > Mammalia > Rodentia > Gliridae > Muscardinus > Muscardinus avellanarius. Next base: position 27,659,007 of record NC_137788.1, read on the forward strand.
CCCTGCCTACCCATCTTTTAAATGCAGTCAGGCAGGAATGGCTACTCACTTTGCAGGGCCCAGCGCTGAATGAAAAGCAGGGCCCCTTATTCAAAATCTGGTCAAGAATTTCAAGATGGGAGCAGCAGGGACATAAAGCCATGCTCAAGGCCCCTGGTGCCCGTCTTTGCCTCAGGGAGTTGACCGTCTCGTGGAGACGTAGACAGACAAGGGGTAAGCCCAGCACAGAGTCTAAGTCCAAGGGCCCTTGCATGACAGGGAGCAGTATGAACCTCGTGGAAGAAGCTCATCTGCTCTGGGGAGACAGGGGAAGGTCAGAGATGGCTTCTAGGAAGGAATGATGTAAGGCCTGAATCTCAAAGGACAGGAGTCCTCCATGGCTTCCTGAAATCCAGGGGATTTCCCTGGACCAGGAAGTCTAGCCTCGGGCCTGTGGTCCGGTCCCCAGCTTCCGGGCACCCCCCTCAGCAGCAAAGCCATTGCAATTCACAGCCAACCTCGGTCCCGCCTGCACAGCTGTCGACATGTTCTGCCTTCAGAGTTGCAAATCCTCGCAGGCCTGGTCAGCGCAAGAAACTGGTCCAGATCATAATTCCCAGTTATGCTGAGGTTTAAATCTGAATCACCTGTGCAGGAAGCTGGCTGGAACGAGGGGGAGTCGGCGAGTGAGGAGGCTTAGCCGGCCCCCACCACGTGTCTGGCCCTTGGTGGTTTTGTTCTTGGGCTTAGGTGGCAACGTCTGGAAAGCGATGAAATCTTTGATTTTATTGTGAAAAATCATTTCCCAAAATAGAGCCAACTGCCCGGGGTGGTAATGGAAGCGCAAAGTAAGTGAGGGAGTCTAAGAAAGTAATGGTTTTCAGCTGGAAAATAGAAGCCGTGGGTGCATTAAGGAGCGGATGTTGAATGCGACGGTGGCGGCTCTGATTTGTGAGTGTTTGAAAACAAGAAAAAGATGATTTATGAAATCATTTCGGCAAGTGCTTCAGCCAGGGCAAGAATTGTTCACCGAGTGGGAATGAACACTTAGATGACAGCTAAAAAGGTGGCTGAGAGTGTTGGGAGAATCTGCCAGGGAAGCCCCCGTGACTCTCCCCGGAGACGCGCTTGGGAGACAGCTGGGAGTGCCATAAACATTTCCATAAAGCACCAGGTGGCAGAGGCTGCCCTTCGGCCGCCGGACTGACCTTTAAACACAAGGGAAGGTTTAAACATTTTACAAAGTGTTCTCCCCTGCTGCCTGAGAAGTTAATGGGGGCGTGGCATTTTTATTCATCACGATCACTTTGGGGCTTTGCAGCTTTATTTAAATTCCAGGTGAATGTTAGTCATGGCGATGGCAGGCGATGTGGAGGGGAGTTGATTCTGGTGGAGGATTGATTTTAATATTTCATAAATGGCTTTGGTCTTGTACTTATGGAATCATTAAAGGTCGGAAGAGGTCACTTAAACATTTTTTTCTCTCTCAAGCACACATATTTTGCTGATTTCATCATAGGAGAAGTATTCTAGAAAGGTATTTGAGGATTTCAGAAGGTCAAGTTCTCAGGACAGACCCTGCTGGGATCTCAAGGAGCTGTGCACACAGGTTTCTTTGTGGGACCATGTACACATATGCTTTGCTTGATCACCAGACACACCTGCCCCCACAGGTGCACTCAGGGTCAGGCGTGTGCACTCCTTTCCCTATGTAGCTACTTTGACCACGCTCTCTCTTTCTGAGGCGATCTTACTTTATTCTCCCTCAACTCCCCAGGTCAAATATGGCCCACGGGTCCTTAAAGTCCCTCAACAGGGGCTCCAGAGGAACCCAGGAAATGGATGGACTCCCAGGTGCTAACCAGGAAGTCAGGGCTGTTATTCTGGAAGCGTCCTGCAGGCCTCCCAATGAGATAAGGCCAATCAGTTTCTGGTGCTCCCTGGGGGCAGTGGGAGAAGACCCCAAGAAAGGCCAACACAGAGCAGTGTGAAGCAGGAGACCAAGCGTGGAGGCTCCGTCTCCCAAGATAACAAAAACTCAGAAGGAGGCTATGCCTTCCTTAGACAGTTTCTATGAGATCAGAAGTCATAGGTAAGGGACCATTCCTGCTGGAAAGCCCAGATGCTCAAGCATGAAACCACTACCCACATCTGTTATTTTTATGAATCCCTGACAAACCAAGACTATCCGATCGAGCATGTTCTTAGTACACTGATGCTGATCTGGCCCCTAGATGCTCTCCAGCTAGTCATTAGCTGTCTTTGCTAAACTTCTTCCCCAGATTGACGTGAAAAAAGAGCAGAGTGTGAGAGGGAAAGGGAGAGAGAGAGGGAGAGGGAGAGGGAGAGGGAGAGGGAGAGGGAGAGGGAGAGGGAGCCCTAAGCTGTCCTGTGATCTCCCTGCATCCTGTGGCCAAGAAGCCACAGAGTGGAAAGAGACGGTGAAGGAAAGCAGGGAACCCAGGATCCAAGGCCCAACGTGCCTTGTTGGTGAGGTGACATGACAGCTCAGCGCTTTCTCTTATTTCTACATTCCTGCCCTGACTGCTGTTGGTACAAAGACCTGCCAGGTCACTAGGCACAGATGTCTTTAGGAGTCCGTAAATCCAGCGCACATTTGAGGCGTATATTACCTAGCAGGGGCCTTGTTCCTTCTTCCTGCTCCAACAAAACTACAAACTCTTTTTATGTGTGTCCAGAGATTTCCTTATCTCCCTGCCATATAGGTGAGGAGATTTCTAGCTTCCTTCTTTCAACCTTCACCTACCCTTGTTTGTTCTTTCTCAAGGAAAGAGGAGTCCTGTGACTGACCATTGGGAGCCTAATGTCTATGGGTCCCAGAGTACAAGGGCCAGGGTCGCCGCTTAGATAGTCAAAGGGGCTGACACTTGCATTCTACTCTAATTAGACCTGCCCCTTGGAGGGAACACACCATGCTCTCCCTGTCCCCCCCCCCATCTTTTCCAGGCCAGTGAGTCTGGTCAGCCTCGCCCACGGGCCTGGCTGTCTTCTCCATGGGAGGGAGATGGAAGGCTCCACAAATTCTTGTCCAATCCCATCAACACCTTACACTTTGGGGAGCTTGTCTGGAAATGAACAAGCCGGTTTTCTGATTCCTACTTGGTAAGTTCCCTTGGCATCTCTTCATTCTTTTTCTTAGAACTCAGATGGGAGGCAGGGGGTCTTAAGCCCCCTGAGCTCTTGCTGTTCATCTTTACAGGTTTTCACAGACCCTGGGTAGCAGATGGCCCCTCAAGTAAGCCCCAATGATTTTATACCTTGCAGTGCTCACAGCTTTGTGTAATCTCATCACTTTTAAATGGAGTTGGGCCCTGTGATCTACTCCTGACCAAGAGAATACAGCTAAGGTGATAGTTGGCACGTCATGATCATGTCCCATTATATAAGACTCTGTCTTAGCAGGCCAGAGATAGGCTTTCTTTGCAAGCTTGAAAAAGCAAGTGGCCAATTGGAGAAGCTCATGTGACCAGGAAGTGAGCTTGGTCTCTGGATCCCCGGGCTGCCTCTACACATCCTGCTGCTGGCCCCTTGAAAGAGCCTAGAACGGACACCTCTCCAGTGAGAACGCAGGCCAGCCAACGCTTGCCTGCATCCCGGCCAGGCCCTGGCAGACTCCTGACCCTTGGAAACTCAGATACAGATAATGTCATGTGCTGTTTTAGGCTCTATAGGTGACAATTTTTGTGTGTGTGTGTGTGTTACTGGGGTTCCTGGAAGCCCTTCTACCTCCAGGCTACACTCCCAGACCTATTTTTACATTTTTATTTGGAAACAGGGTTTCCTAAGCCAGCGAGCGCAGCTGGCTTCGAACCTGCGCGATCCTCCTGTCTCTGCCTCCCAAGCGCGGGGATTACAAGCGTGCGCCACCACGCCTGGCCTATAGGTGACAATTTTATAATTGTGATACTCTATCATGGTGATCATTGATAATTGTGATCATTGATAATTGTGATCATCGACTCCAGAACAACAGGAAACAGGTACATCCGGCTCTCCTGGGGTGTGGCCATCCCTGTAGACAAATGGGAAGACAACAAACTATCCCAACTCCTATGGTTTTCATTGACGGCATGGTTAAAGAATGATATTTTGGCTGGGCATGGTGGTGCACACCTATAATTTTCAGTATTTGGGAGGCCAAGACAGGAGGATCACAGGTTCAAGGATAGCTTCTGCAACTTAGTGAGACCCTCAGAGACTTAGTGACTCCCTGTTTCAAAATTTAAAAAAAAATGAAAAGGGCTGAGGGGGATAGCTTAGAGTCAGAATGCCTGAGTTCAATTCAATACTGGGAATTTGGGATATTAGGTTAAAAAATTTGTGATAATTAGGTTAAAGCACATCATTATATTTGGTTTACCTGTTTCTTATTACTGTTTTAATATGACCACTAGACATTTAAAATTCCATTTTTGGCTCACATTTGAGGCTTACATCATAGTTTGACTAGACAGAGCTATAGACAGAGGATACATAAATAGATGATAGGTAGACAGGCATTTTGACATTATTTATTGAGTATTTACAGGTGCAAGGTACCATGTTAACTGACCTACAACACTACTCTATCTGATCCTCCTGGTAACCCTATGGATTTAGGTATTTTTAGTTCCATTTTACACATGAGAAAGGTGAGTTTGTAAGAAGTGACCTTTCCTAAGATCATACTAAAAATTCATGAAAAGGCAGGAATTCAAAGCCACGAGGCTGCCTGGAATCTATAAGGCCCTGGGGAAAAAGGGAGAAGAGGAGAGGAGGAAGAAGAGGAGGAGGAGGAAGAGGAAGAGGAGGAGGAGGAGGAGGAGGAGGAGGAGGAGGAGGAGGAGGACGGGGAGGAGGAATTTAAATAGAGATTCCTCTGATTCCATAGTGAGCAGCGCTGGTTCCTCAGGCACTGGAGGCGCAAGTGTGTATTTTTCAGATGGTGCTGATGGGGGAAAGGAAGAACCCCAGCTCTTACCATCAAGATCTCTAGGCACAAGGGCGTCTGGTTGTAGAAGCAGCACCCAGGACGAAGCCCTTCCTCTCCATCTGTCTCTCCTGTGCGTGGCTGCCACCCTGCCCGGAGTCCCTGCGACTGTAACCACTGATCACACCATCCTTCAGGGTCTTGCTAGGGTCTCTGCCCCCATAAATGAGGCCAGCTTTGCAGAATCACAGGGCAGCATCTCCTGGTGGGCAAGTCTGAGCACAGTCCTGGGCACGAGGCGCATACCACCCAGAGCTCCCTTTCCCAGCCCTTCCTGGGTGAACAGATGCTCCTCAGCAGAGCCACCCGCCTGCCAGCCCTGGCCTTCCCCTGGCTACAGGCGCTGCCCTAGTCTGTGGTCCCTGGGAGTAGCCCTGGGTGCCCATGTGTGTCTACCTGCTCTCTCCTGCTTCCTCGAGACATGCCCAGTCACTTAAATGGTAAGAGGCAAACTCTGAATCCCAAAGCAGATAGGTTTAACCCCCAAACACACACTGTTTACTGCAGCCCATGCTGCCTGCCTGCTGGACCGACCATCTGCACCGCTGCTTAATTCCTTCAGCCTCAGTTTCCTCATCAGTAAAATCTGGATGATAATAACTGGGCTGCTGGGAGGATTAATTGGCATAACGCCTGTAAAGTGCTCAGCACAGTGCCTGGCACAGCTTAAGTGCCCCACAAATGAGAGCCATGATCATTATCAGAACCATTGTCATTATCGTGATAGCGGCCCTGCGGTGTCTGCCGAGACTGTGCGGAAGTCAGTCGCAGGCAGTTAAGGGGACCTCCTTCAAGGTTCCTGGCAGGGCCAAGGACATCTATGGAGGCTAACATGCAACAGATGAATCCTGGCCTCTGCTGCCCCCGGAGGCTCCATTGGTGACTTCCAGAGTCCCGAGGGCCCGAGGCGTGGGCGAGCCGGCACAGGCAGCCTCAGGGAAATGGATGTTCAGGGTCCATCTTCCTCCAATCTGACGCCCAGCCCAGCCTTGACAGTGCTCACAGACAGGAGAATCTGCAGGGCCCTGAAGGCACCCTGCTAGGGCTGGGCCACACCAGAGCCACCAGCTTCCAGCAGCTCCTGAGTCACATGGTCCTGAATGGAGGATAGGGTTGCCCTTTTCCCTGCAGAACCCAGGAGTGGAGCTGACTTCTCCTTTACCCTCTCTGGAAGCGTTGGAAAGACCAGCTTGGAAGAGCAAGATAATTAGTACAATGGGCAGGACCTCAAGGGACATGTGGGGCCAAAAGGCCCATCTCAGAAGGACTGGGAAGGACAAAGCAGCACAGGGCAGCCACCTGGAGGCTGAGGTTCTTCCTGCAAGGGGATGGGGTCAAAATCAGCTTGGGGTAAGCCGGGCGTGGTGGCGCACACTTGTAATCCCAGCATTTGCGATCCCAGGAGGATCGCAATTTGCGGCCAGCTTCAGCTACTTAGTGAAGCCCTTTGCAACTCAATGAGACCCTGTTTCAAAATAAAGAATAAAAAATAGGGCTGGGGGTGTAGCTCAGAAGTAGAATGCCACTGAGTTCCACCCCTAGTACTGCAAAAAAAAAAAAAGGAAAGAAAAAAAAAGAAAAAGAAATGGCTTGGGGTAGCCAGACTCAGCCAGGAAGCAAGGATCCTGGACCTCTCAGTGCGCCACACTTGCTGGGCTCTGGAGGCCCTAGGGGGTCCTGCATCCTGCGGTAAACCAGACAAGGTGCCTGCCCCCAGCTCCTGGGGCAGCAGAGGAGGCAGCAGGCATGAGGAGTGCAGAGATAAAGTGAGACACAGCCCGCTGCCTGAAGGCGAGTGGGTCCTGTGTCCCCGCATCTTTCCTCGCCTGCCTACTGCATGCAGGGAGCTGCACTTGGGGCCAGAGAGGCATTAGCAGAGCAGCTGTGCACCCTGCCCTTTTGTATTCAGGACCCGGCTAAGGGCACAGGACTCCCACACAGGAAGGGCCTCCATGCAGCCCGGGCAGGGGCAGGTCCCCAGGCAGAGATACTCAGGAAGATAAGTTTCTCTAGTTTGGGGAGGAGATATTGACCAGGAGAGACCTTAGGGAAAATCCTGTGTCTTTTGTAGGACAAACTCACAGACGAGCTGAGAGGTGCAAAGAGCCAAGGGATGTATGGGCATCACAGGCCGCTGTGGCTTCCGTATGGCTCTGCCCTCTGCTCGGGCACCTAGTGGCATGGCTACATTCCCTCCTCTGCTCCAGCCCCAGCGAAGAGTCTGCGGAGCTGGCAGCCCTGAGCAATGGTGGGGATGTTGTAAACACACATCATTCATTTGCCTACCTTAAGGGCAGCTTGTAAGTCTTTCTTTGTGTGTGTTTTCATCACGAAGTAATCTTTACAACCACAAAAAATGTCCAATAACATTTTTCTCCCTTGGCAAACATCCCCCATATATCAAAGGCTCAAGAACACAATGCAGGGGTGGCAGGGCCAGGTGTTGACAGTGGCTTTACAGCCGCCTGGGAGAGCTGTCTGGTGGTCACGTGGGCTTGCGCGGATCTCGGGTGGCTCCCGACTCTGATGGCACAGCGTGGGGAAGGGATTCTGCCCACCTTTAGTTTACTCTGCCTTTCTCCCAGAACGCTTCCCCAGGCCAGGCGCTGGGGACACAGTCAAGCTGCTTTCCCCCCAAGAAGAGAGTTTTATTGTATGCCATTCTAACTCCTCTGTACGTTGTAACTTACTGCCTTGCAGGCGCCCCAGCAGATACTCTGACTAGACCTATTTTACAGATGAGGAAAATGAGACCTAGAGAAATTTAACTAACCTGCTTGATGTCAGAGGGCTGGTCAGTGGCAGAGCTACTCTGCCTGCATGTGTCCTCCATTGCGCATGAGCATCCTGAGCCGTCACTCACCCTGGAAGAGCCTGGACGCAAAGCGGCCTTCAGGAGAATCCTGGTCAATGTGTGCATGCCTTGGTTTGGAGATGGCATGTCCCCCAGAAAGGCTCATGTGTTGGGAGTGCAGAAATGCCCAGAGGTAAAATAACTCAATCAGGGCTCTAACCTCATTGGTATAAATACATCGATAAATTAATAATACAAATGGACTTAACTGGGTGGCAACTGTAGGTAGGAAGGGCGTGGCTAGAGGAGGGGGTCACTGGAGGTGTGGCCTTGGGACATCTGTCCTCTCTCTCTGATTCCTGTTTGCCCTGAGCAGATCTCCTCTGCCACACACTGCCACCAGGATGTTTCTATCTTGGAGCCGGCCAACCATGGACTGAACCTCAGAAACTCTAACAAATAAACTTTCCCTCTTCTAAGATAGGCTTTTTTTCAGGTATTTTGGCCATGGTGGCAGAAAAGCTGATTAATACAATGGGCAGAAACTTGAAGGACATATGGGACCATCAGGCTCATCTCAGAACCAACTCCTGGGCTATACAGTGAAGTCACCAAGTTTCGGAGAGAAAAACAGTTTCTCCAAGGAGTCACCTTCTTAGGATTGGAGCCTCCTGGCTCCTGCCAGAACAGCTCACCCCAGTGAGTGTCCCTAACGAGGCAAAAGACAGAGCCCCACATAGATGGAGCAGCCACTGGAACCCAAGCATGATGTCAGGTGCCGGACATGTCTACTCAGTTCACCTCTAAGAAGAAGGGCTGAGTGTACCCAGGCCAGGAGCTTTCCACTGTAGGCTGCACCCCCAGCTGCCCTGCTGGGCAAGCTTCCAGCCTTCTCTTCAGGAGCCAGTGCCAGGCTAGGTGCAGGAGAAGAGGAGAGGGGGTCACTGTTCTCTCTCTAGCACTCGTCCCAGTTGCAGAGGGCCTGGCCTCCGGAGGCATCCACCTCACACCCAGATGTGTTCTGGAGGTGTCACGAATCTAGGGACGCCTTCAAATGGACTAGAATCTACTCACTGTTGGCACCGATGGCTCCTGTTTCCAGTGTCCCGAACCCAACCTCGTCATTGTCTGTCCCTCCTGTTCCTTCCCAAGCTCTGTTCTTCATGGTACACAGCACCACTAAGCACAGTATTGATGAGTGTGTTTATATATTTATTTCCTCCTGAATTAGAGTAAAAACAGACTTTGCTTTGTCTACTGCTATAGTGCCTACCAAACAACAATTGCTCAACAAATGCATTTAAAATAAATGAATGGGTCCTTCTGAGGATTTGAAGACCTTCAATAGATCTATGGAACCTTCCCTTCCCAGGACACACACACACACACACACACACACACACACACACACACACACTGCTGCATAGATTTCTAAGGTCAAGAGATTAGGGAATTCCGTGTAATAGCTGGACATACAGATTCTTTTCTTGGTAAAATTCCCAGCATCCAAGGTCTGGATTGCTCTAAGCAGAGAGAGTGCCATCCAGGTGCACCTGCAGCCTCCCTGGTGGGCAAGGACATTTGGCAGGTGGTGCCTCCTCTCTGGATCCCCCCTAGTCTACCCAACACCTCTGGATGCCCTCACTGTGCTGCTGGGGCTCTGCCTCAGGGGCACCTCACTGAACAGGAGCTCTGCTTCCCTCCTGATAGGGAGAGAGGCGGCTTGTGCCGCCGAGGCGCTCTCTGCTCCCTCCGCCGCCGCCTCCAAGCATGGCTAATGAGCGTGCTTGACCTCACACGCTCACCCCGCAGCTCCACGAATGCCACTCAAGATCCTCCTGACACCCGAATGCAGAGGGCACTGTATTCTAAATTAAAAGTTATATCCTCACACGTTTCATTGCTCTACTCTCTCAAAAGCAACTTGCTGGCAATTCTGGGCCCTTTGATGCTGAGCCAAGGGACCAGGGTCACTGTCTCACCCTGGCAGAATGTGCTGATTCAACTCTGTGAGGACGCTCAGGTACGGATGGCTCGGGGCTTCCATTGGCCATGGCGAGGCTCACAAATGGAAGTGTGTCCATCTTGGCCAGGGCCTTGACTGCGGCATGGAGCCATGCAGGTGGGTGGGAGGGGTGCAGGACGTGACTGAGGACACCGTGACAAGAACCCACACAGGCTGATGGATCTCGATGGGGCGCTGGTGAAAGAGGGGCTCAGGACCCACCCGGGGAGCGCTGGCCTCAGCCATGCACTGTATCTCTGGGGATCCAGCCTCTGGCCTCATTCCTGACCTGGCTCCAAGGCCGCCTTTGCAGCCTTGACTAAGTGGCTGCTCCCTGCACCATCTGACCTGGGGACTCAGGGTGTCTCCTCCAAGCTCAGAGCAGGGCTGTGGGCCGGGCAGAAACAATGGAGGCATCGCCACCCAGGCAGGATGTGAGTGGCAGAGGGCTCCCTGACCTGAACTCTCCCACTACCCAGCACAGCGGCCCATGCTTTCCATAACCCTGGCTCTGCTGCCACGCAACTGCGGGCAGCTAGTTTATAAGATGGGGAGGGCTGCTAATATCTGCCTTCTTGGGTAGGTCTAAAACTGAATGAATCACTCCAGGCACAGTTCCTAGCATGGTCCCCAGTGTACTGAAGGTGTTCAAATGATTCAGGTTCTTTGCCTTTCCCTTTGGGCTCTCTATGGGTCACTGAATTTAGTGCTCTTCAAAGAAAAAAAGTGATGGGACAAGGAGGAGGGGCAGGGAAAGAAAGAGAGGAACTAGTCCTCAGCTCGAGTCATTGCTCCAGCAGAGGCAGAGACAGGCGCAAGTAGAAAGGGAGTCAGGTAGGGGCTAGGAGTTTAGAAGGGATGGAGGGAGGATGGGCCTCGGTGGGCTCTGAGCAGGGTCCTGGGATAAAGAGACAGCCAGCCTGCCCCTGCCCACAGGACCCCCGTTCTGTGGTAGGGGCTCCCGTCCGCATCCCTGTCCTCCGTCTTTTGCTCCTGCTGTCCCCTCTGCCCCAGAGGCCCTTCTCTGACTTAACCTCCCCTGCCAACCCCTTGCCAGAATTAGAACCTATCCTTGAGGGGACAGAAGCCTCGTCTCAAAGCCCTGTCTGCCCAAGGCCCGGCTTTCAGATGGGGGCTTGGGCTTCCCATGCCCCGCTCGCCAGTACTCAAGTCACCCTGCCACTTGCCACACAGCAGGCTACTCGCTGGCCCCTTCACCCCCTGTGACCCTGCACCCAGCAGCTGCTCCAGAGACTTAAGGAGTGCTAGGGGGGCGGCTGGGGAGTAAAGTAGATGGCAGACACAACACAGCCTGGCCCACATAGGGCTTTCAGTCCAGGGGAAGACGGACATTAATAAAGGCACTAATTAGTTAACAGTTACAAGCCATTAGAGAGTTGATGAAGGCAGACCTCGGGAGCCTGGGAGTGAGCAGACAGGGCCTGTGTCATCTCGGGGGGCTTGCGGGCTTCCCTGAGGTCATCACCTTTGAGGAGGATCGTGGTTAAATGGAGAAAGTGATGGGGAGATGGCATTCAGGATGGAGGGCAGAGCCCTGCAAAGGCCCTGAGGAGGTGCAGAACATTGCAGAAACAGAGGGGAGGCCAGGTCTGCATTCTGGTCTCCATCTAGACTCGGCACCTCAGCAGCCTCAGCCTGGGGGGTTCTCCCTTCCCAGGAACTGGTGAGCCTTCAGTCTGACCTGGGAAGCCACTCACACTGGATTTTGGGGTGACCTGGGGTGCACTGCCTGATCGGGAGCAGGCCCAGCTAGCAGCTGAGGAAACAGAAAGCAGACCCAGGCCCTAAGGAAGGGGCAGACGTCAGGCTCAGACAGGAAGGCCAAGGACTGGGGGGACCTTGGGCCCCAGTGTGGCCTGGAAGCTGCAAGCCAGAGACCGGCGGCCTCACCCCACTGACCAGGGTGGAGTTGAGACACTGGTCCACCTTAAGTACTAGGGCCTTCAGTTCCCCTGTTTTGAACCTTATACCATGTTTGGGTTGGGACACAAAAGAATATGGAAGCTGACTTAGGGGAAACGACAGCTCCCATAACCTACTAAAACACTGAACAGAGCAGGAGGCTGGCTGGCCGACAAGCTCGGGTGGGAAGGGCGGGTGTTGGGGACCGTAACCCCCACCAATGTGCGGCCTGCCGGGAGCCCTCTCAGGGCAGGTGCATGGCGCATCCCCAGGACAGCTCTGTGAGTGCGCGGGGACTTCACCGCTCCTACTGTGCGGGTGAGGGATTCCTGGATGGGAGGAGTTCGGTGGCTTCCCCAATCTCATGCAGCCACTAAGGAAGGAGCTGAGATTAGAACTTCAAGTCTGACTCCATAGCCACACCACGTCTCAGTGCGTCTACCAGGTGCTAGGAGAGGTGGCGGATTCGACCTGCAAGGTACACCTGGTTGGCCAGGACAATATTCTATTGTGGGGCATGCATTTCTTTCCCCCATTCCCAACATGTTTGGCTGAGCACCCGCAGTGTCCCAGCTCTCTGACTCTAGGGGTTCTGTGCTGAGGAGATGCATACAGACCCTGCCTTCTTAGGAGACAGGCAGGGAGAGCCCATCCCTCCTCAGGGAGGAATGTCATGATGGGCCATGTGGACGACCTCTGGAGTGCCAGGAAGAGGCATGCAAGCCAGGCCCATGGGCGAGGGGCAGGATCGGCTTCACGGACAGAGTGAGGTCTGAGTCTGAGGCCCGAGGAGAAGTAGGAGTTAATCTAAATAAGAGCGATGGAAAAGCTCTCTAGACAGAAGGAACAGCGCATGCAAAGGCTAAGCGGAGACAGCACGTCTCAGGAACAGTGGCAAAATGATGGAATGCCCCTTGAGGTCCCCAGCTGTGCCCCTGGTCTGGTCCCTCCTGTCTCTCCTTCCCCAGCTCTATCCAAATCGTCATTGCCAATAATAAGAGCTGACATTTACTGTGTGCTCAGTGGTACTGGGGCCTGAACTCAGAGCCTCATGGATCTATGCGTGCTAGGCAAATGCTTTACCACTGAGCGACAACCCCAGGCTTTTACTGGATGCTTAGGATGCACCAAGCACTTACTTAGCTCTGTGCAAGATTATCTCATTAAGTCCTCCCAACAGCCCTGAGAGGCCAGAGCTACTGCCATCTCTGTGCCAAAGCAGAAACTGAAGCACAGAGGGTCAGGGACCTTACCTAGGGTCACCTAGCCAGGAAGTAGTGAGGTCAGCCCCTCCCTCTGCACAGACGCACGCTGCTTTAAAAAAGCTCCTGGACTCCATCCCACATCTCTGCAGCTCAGTGCATCCATTGGATAAGCCCCTCTCTGCGGGTTTCCTCTGCCCCGCTCGAGTGCCCCTGGCCCACCCCACACCCTGCACCCTACTGGTGAAATCCCAGGTTGGCTGTGCCTGGGGACAGCCCCTCCTGCTGCCTGGGTCCCCCTCCCTGGGTGCTTATCTGAGGCAGGTGCAGAGGGGAGGGGTCCCTACTGAGAGCCAGCAGGCCTGTTTTGTTTTTCTACTGGTTTCCTATGGCATCTCTGAATTAATGGGACGGAGATAAAGGAGGCATTTTGGTTACCATCCCAAACAGCTGTCAAGCCAGCCCAGGGGCCCGCTCAGAACAGCCGGCCCCCACCTCGGGCACCAGTATCCAAGGGAACCGCAGGCTCACTGCTGCCCAAGCCTCATTTCCAGCCTGGCCGGCGGAAAGATGAAGAACGCGGATCCTTTTGAGAGATAGACCTAGTGGCAGCAGCTCACCCTCCCCGGCTCTGTGTAGAGTGTTCAGCCAGCAGAGCCTAAACGCATTTCTAGAGAGGACAGAGGAAGAGGAGGAACGTGAGTCATGCTTTCAGCTTCGCTGGCAAAGCTCCTACGTGTGCGACGCAGCTTTGCGCTTCCCTGAGCCTTCTGTCTGGTAGTAGCCGGGTAAGAGTGGGGCCTCTGGAGTCCTCCTGCCTGGGTCCAGCTGGGTCTGTCACTGACTAGCTGTGTGGCCACAGGCAACTTCCTTAACCTCTCTGAACTTTTCTCTGGCAGGTTTTCAAGTAGGCCAGGCCCACAGTGAAGGAGCAGCAGAGCAGAGGTAAGGCTGGGACTCTTTGGACTCAGGATAGAAGTGAAATGGTTCGTGTATGTGCAGGGAGAGCACGGAACTAGACCAGGATGACTGATCTCAGGGCCTGGCACACAGTAGGCCTTCAATCAATGGTATTTTATTTTCTTAGGCCCTGCCTAAGAATTATTGTTGTCTCAGCTCCTCCATCCATCTTTCCGTCCATCCCCTACTTAGGGGGCAAGCCGTGGTGGTGGAGCCATGGATGGCCTCCACTTTCTAGAAGCTCCCAGTCTAGAGGGGAGATGGGCATTCATCAGAAAACCCAACGAGCAGGGACAAGCAAAGGAGCCATAATCATCGTTCTTCTTGAGGCTGCAGAAATGAAGGAGGATGGAGAAGTAGGGCTTCCAAGTTGCAGGCGGCATGTGCAAAGGCCAGGTGGTGGGAGGGAGCATAGGCCACTTGCAGATCTGGGAGGTGGTGGGACCGAGCAAGTGAGGAGTGGGAAGAAGTCTCCCAGGGGGGTTGTTTGGGGCTCACTGCTGAGAGAGGTGCAGTCGTGGAGAGGCTGGTGCAGGAGAACAGGCAGGGGCCACACAGGCAGGCCTGCATTCAAGGGCTGTTCTCCCAAGGTATTTGCAGTCCTTTTCAGCCCTGATTCCCCATTGTTTGCAGTTCAGCACCTCAGCTATTTGCACTCACTGCCCGTTTATTTGCACGCCTTATCCTCAGGAGTGTGTAATTGCGGCCCCAGCTGTTGGCAGCCACCTCCCACCCGCAGATACTTGCAGGCCCTGCCCCAGCTGTTCAGCTACCTTCCCAGCTGTTTTCAGTGACTGCCCTTAGCTCTTGACAGTCCAGCTGCAGCCACCACTCCAGTGATGTTCATCCTCCATCCCCCCTTGGGCATCAGGTAAGGCTTGCTCCAGATTGATTCTAATGATTAGTAATGGTTCCTGCCTGCTCATCACCGAGGTTCTGACTCAGGCGGGCAGAGGCTCCATCCTCTGAGCTGGGAGCAGGGAGGAGAGCCAGGGCCAAGGAGGAGGAGGAGGCAGAGCAGAGGACCGCAGGAGTTGGATGACATTGAGCAAGAGGCCTTGCGGCTCAGTGTCATGGCGCCCAAGCCTTGGGCCCTGGAGCCAGACTCCACATTCAAGTCCTTTCCCATCGCCTTCCAGGCGTCTGTCCTGGAGCTAGCCATTGAACCCCTCTGTGCCTCAGTTTCCTCTTTAGCAGAATGTAGAGGGAGGGGAGAGGTCATCTGCGAGGACTTAAGTGCGCTTACAGTGCCTGCTGCAGACTGTAGCCGAGAACGTGGCGCGGGGCAGGGACTTGCTCAGTCCTTGCTGAGCAGCTGAATGAGGGCTGGACCACCGAGGCGGTTCCTGGGAGGGGCCGGAGGGACCTGCAGAGGGTGGAGGGGAGGGACTCCCTGGCGGGGAGCAGCAGTTACAGTACGAGGGGCCCATGGTGTGGCTGTGCACATATGGCCTTCTTGGAGGAGCATAAGACACATGGTGGGACTGGCAAAAACAGCCTGGGGAAGTCCTCTGAGGGGTTTGGACCTTGAGAGTCCCAGAGAGCATGGGGGACTCAAAGCAAGAAATCGCAGGGTCTCAGGGACCCCAAAATGGGTGTTAAGGAACAGAGAAGCTGGAGTTCTGAGGCCCCCCCAGAGGCTTCCTGCAATGAGCCAGGGGCGAGATGGGCCTTTTTTCTTCTCTTTTTTTTTTTTTTTTTGGTGGTACTGGGTTTCCTGGAAGCCCTTCTACTTCTGGGCTACACTCCCAGACCTATTTTTTATACTTTTTTATTTGGAAACAGGGTCTCATAAGCCAGCGCGCGCGGCTGGCTTCGAACCTGCGCGATCCTCCTGTCTCTGCCTCCCAAGCGCGGGGATTACAAGCGTGCGCCACCACGCCCGGCTTTTTCTCTTTTAACACAGAAGAATCTCTGAGCACTTTGCAGGTGTCAGGGAGTGTTTTGGGGCCTCGTCCTCCAGGTGTGGCCAGCCCAGCTGCTCTAACCAACTGCTTCACCGCCACCTCCCTGGGGGCATCTCTCTGGGTGGGACCACTTTCCCTGTGAGAAGGTCCACAGGGTAAGAAGTACCTACCAGCCACACCAGCTCCCCAGGGACTGGTTACCCAGAAAGTGGTTCCCAGAAGCCACAGGCCTATCTGCAGATGTGGCCTGTGAGTGTGCTGGCCTCCCACTGGACATGGGTTTCCACAGTGTCCACGGTCTTAGTGAGTCCTTCTCTCCTGGCAGGCAGGGAAGAGATGCCTCCAGGCTCAAGGCCAAAGTGAGAGCTGGTGAAGCTGTAGGTTACAGGGGTGCCCCCTCCCCCGCCCCAGGCAGCCCCCCATCTCCCTCCCTCTGGAAAGGAGAGTTTCATAGGGAAGCTTGTTTCTGTGCACTTATTAGCAGCGAGCAAACATTAGCATCTCTGAGGGTGGATGAAAGACTGCACCATACTCAGGGATGCTATTAAAAATAGATCATTCAAGCCAGGAGTGGTGGGACCTGCATGTAATTCTAGCACTTGGGAGGCTGAGAGAGGAGGACTGTAGGGTTCAAGGCCTGCCTCAGCAATTTAGTGAAATCCTCTTTCAAAATAAAAGTAAAAAAATTAAACCGGACATGGTGATGCATACCTGTAATCTCGGTACTTTACAGGATTAAGACAGGAGGATCATAGGTTTGAGGCCAGCCTCAACAACTTAGCGAGATCCTGTTTCAAAATAAAAAGGGCTGAGGTTTAGTTTGGAGGTACATTGTCCCTGGGCTCAATCCCCAGTAGCAAAATAGAAAAGATAAAATAGGCTGCTTGAACCTTCCCGTACTCGAGTCAGAATCATGGAGCGGGGCCTGGGAATCTGCATTTCCACGAGCTTTCCCGGAGATCCTGACTCAGACCAAGGCAGAGCCTCTCTGACGGCGAGGGGATCACCGGGGCTCTGCTAAAGTGTAGGTTCTGCTTCCCTCCGTGTGCCCTGGGTCAAGTTCTGCAATGCCCAGGCTGCTGGTCCTCAGCCCACACTTGGAGCCGCAAAGCTAGATGCTTTGAGATCCACATTTTTTTCTTTTTTATATAAACAAACCTCTCTCAAAATCTTGCACAGAACCCCCAGTGCATAAGACAGATGACACTAATATAAAAGCATCATGCATACAAATGTGTAAAGTTTATTGTAAAACCTGTTGATGGCCGGGCGTGGTGGAGCACGCTTGTAATCCCCGCGCTTGGGAGGCAGAGACAGGAGGATCGCGCAGGTTTGAAGCCAGCCGCGCGCCCTGGCTTAGGAGACCTTGTTTCCAAATATAAAAAAAATGTAAAAATAGGTCTGGGAGTGTAGCCCGGAGGTAGAAGGGCTTCCAGGAACCCCAGTACCACCAAAAACAAAAAAACAAAAAAACAAAAAAACAAAACCTGTCGATGGAATCGAGGTGCTGTGAGGAAGACAGGAGTGTGATGTTAAAGGTTTCTACTGCTCTCTTATGTGGACCTGAGAATCCACCATAGTCAAACCAAGAATGTGCAAAAGCCCGACGTCACAGTGTCAAGCCGGCACCTGCAGGCCGGAGGAAAGGCAGCCCTGGAGAACCTGGGATGGAGCGGCTGCTGCCTCCCTCCCCGGATGGACAAAACTCAGGACTTCTCCCTCCTTCTCCACCCACTTGGCCCCTCCCTGAAAAGTAGCCACAGATGAATATATCTTGGAGCCAGGCTCTCCAAGGGAGGCAAGGGGGAGAGGGAGGCCGTGAGGAACAATCCTTAGCGTGCGCTGGAGACCATGATGCTGGGCACAGTGACTAGTGGTTTGGCAGCTGGAGAGACAGGAGAGCCTGAGGCTGCCCAGGCCCCTCTGGACAAAGGCAGAGCTTGGCAGAGAGGTGAAAGTGGCTGGTCTGTTGGAAGGTCATGGGATTGGCCGGGAGGGGCATGTGGGAAAGGTCGGGCCTGGGGCGGGAGAACCTTAGTGTGGCCTGCGGTGGTGTCACTTGGTCATTTTGTGGCCCCAGGCTCCAGGTGACTCATAAAAGAGTCACCCAGCTTCAGGGAGGACTGAGTGGGTGATGGTTGGGAATGCACTGTGCCCCAGCAGATCCTGAGCTTTTGTTTTTCCCAAGCTGGAGGTAGTTTCTCAGGGTACTGCCTGGCTTGGTCCTGTGGGTACCAACATCTCTTTCCTTTTGAGCTTCTGCTCAATATGGCAGACACCTGGAGCCCCCTGACACTTGTCACCTAGAGGAGCATGGGGTTCTGTCCACTCCAGGTGACCGGCTTGGGATTAATGCTCATGGTCAGAGCCAGACCCCCGCGCCCCTGGCCCAACCTTTGATCATCACAAAACACCCAAGATGGAAATGCTCTGTTAGTGAGTCTGACTGTCCCATCACCAGGCAGTTCCACGGGGGTAGAGGTGGTATCTCACTTACTTTGGCACCATGCAAAGCTAGCCCAGGGCCTGGCACACAGCTGGCATGAGTAGGACCTTCTTTCTTTACCTATTTCTGCCCCTTAACCCCTCCATCCTGGAGCCCTCCACTCAGCCCGCGTGGAGGACCACCAGGCTCACAGCCCGCAACAACGTCCCTCCTCCAACCCTTGTCTTTATTTATCTCTCGAAATGCCACGGGGCCTGCCCTGAAGGAAGTCTTCCCTCCTTGGGAGGCAGGAAGCCTTGGGAGGCCAAGCAGCTTCCCTCGGAGGGATAGGAAGTCAAGCTGTGACATCCTTGGTAGAGCACTTAGCCCTTGCACCAATCCCGTGAGGGATGCACCAAAGTCATACTCAATGCCTGGTTAAAAAGACTGAGGCTCAAGCTGGGTGTGGTAGCACATACTTGTAATCCCAGCATTTAGAAGGCTGAGACAGGAGGATCACAGTTCGCGGACAGCCTCAGCTACTTAGTGAGGTACTCAGCAACTTAGTGAGACTGTGTTTCCAAATAAAATATAAAATAGGCCTAAAGGTGTAGCTTGAAGGTAGAAGACACTTGGGTTCCATTCCCACTAACACACACACACACACACACACACACACACACACAAATAGGGCTGGGGGTGTAGCTCGGAGGTAGAATGTACCTGGGTTCCAACCCCGGTACCAGAAAAAAGGAAAAAAAAAAAAAAAACTGAGGCTCAGAGAGGCAGGCTTTCTGTGCTGGAGAGCTGAGCTGCCCAGGTGGAGCCAGGCTTCCCAGTCAGGTGAGCCAGCTCTCAAGGCTCTCCTCTTGACTGGCTGCCTTCCTGCCTCCCCTCTGGCCACCACACAGCTCGCTCTTTAGCCTGGTCTCCTGACAGAACTTCTGGCCTCTATCTGTACTTTATTTGCTAATAGCCTTCCATATTTCCAAGGCCGCTCTACTGGCTGCAACCCCAAGCCGCCACGCTCTCTCGGCCAGGGCTCTGATGAACTCTCTTTTCCAAATGGGGCACCTGGAGCGTGACGCGGGCACCGAGCATGGTAAATAGACTTCCATCAGCACCAGCACAGAGGCTTTTTCTTCCTCTGTCCTGAGACCAAGGTAGAGGGCATTCAGCACCTGAGACTGGTTTAGAACAGTGAGTACAAGAACATCATGTCCTGAAACTCCACAAGACTATCCCAGATGTTGTGTATGCCTTAGAAAGAAGGGTGCTCTGAAGATGGGGTCTCCAGGGAAGTGGGGCTCCAGGGAAGGCTTCTGGATCCTGAAAGGGCATCTAAAGAAGTTAAGAAAGACAGTGCTCTGCTAATGCACGCCCAAGCCTGTGGTCTGGTCTGCGGGGTCCTCTGGCCCCACAATGGATGTGGAAGAAGCTGGCTATGGCCAATGCACCTATGTAGTGCAGGCTCAGCCCAGACCAGAGGGGTGTGGGCCAAGAAGCCAGTGGACCCCCAGGCCTTGTACTGCGATGGGAGACGGTCTCATATGGCAGATTCTGAGAACACACAGACCGTGTTCAATCCTGCTTCTTGCACTACTCAATGCCATGACTTTGGGCAAGTCTCTTGTTATTGTTTGGTTCTGGAATGTCCCTCTAGACCTCAAGGAGATGAGGCAGCCATTTTGGAGGCAGGGCTTGATTGCTGAAGAAGGGTCTATGGGGTGTGGCCTTGGGAATTATATATGGTCCCTCCTCCCCTTGTGTTCGTTCTCTCTCTCTCTCTCTCTCTCTCTCTCTCTCTCTTCCCCTCCCCTCCCTTGCTTCTGCCTCCCTGATGTAAGAGCAGAGCCCTTGTGTACTTTCTCTCTCAGTTCCCTACACCATGCCTCGAGTTCTGCAGACTTCACCTGGCCTAAAATGTGATGAACCCCTGAAATCTCCAGGACTGTGAGCAACTAAAATCTCCTTCTTCAGCCAGACATGTGGTGCATGTTTGTAATCCCATACTTGGGAGGCTGAGAAAGAAGATCACAAGTTCATGGTCAGCCTCAGCAATTTTGTATGACCCTCTAAAGCCTTAGTAAGACCCTGTTTCCAGATGAAAAATAAAAATAGGGCTGGGGGTGTGGCTCAGAGGTAGAATGGCTCTGAATTCAATCTCCAGTATTACAATAAATAAATAAATACATGCATGCATACATACATATATACATACATACATAAAATCTCCTTCCTCTAAGTTGTTGTCATCAGGGTTTTTGGGGGGGATCATGGCAGCAAGGATGCTGACTGAAACATCCTTACCTATAAAACAGGCAATAAGGATCCCTAGCTCATTAGATGTGGTGTGAGAATTGAGGGGTATTATAATCGACTGACATTCATCCATCACACAGTGTAACACTATACTAAGTGGTATACATGCACTAAGTACTTTAAATCTCATCATGCCCCACATGGGAAACTTATAATCATTACCATTTTGTAGACAAGCAGTGGGGCATCTAGAGGCAAAGTGACTTGCCCAAGGTCACCCTGCTGGGAAGTGCTGGTGCCGAGATTCAAATTCAGGGAGCTAGTGTCAGGATCCAATATCTTCACCGGTATGCTGTGCGTTTAAGAATGAGCTTGGCACAGAGCAAGCGCTTGTTTAGATACCTCCCAGGAACATGTAATTCACTTCTGGTGTCAATCAAGGTCTGACTATGGATGACCATCTATGGCCCGGCAGCCGGTGCTCCTGAAAAGCCACCGTTCCGATCTCTGCCTTGATGAGTGCAACCTTATTCAGTTCCACTTATAAATGAAATCACGCCTGGCTTATTTCACTTAACATAATGCCTTCCAAGTTCACTCATGCTGCAAATGAGTGCAACAACGGCAGGGTTTCCTTCTTTTTAAGGCTGAATAGTATTCCATAGACAGGATCCATAGACAGGCCTGGCCTCCAGCTCAGACCTCCTTCCCAGCCTCCAGACCATCAAGCTCAACTCAACCTTAGAAATTTCTACCAGAACTCCTCCTCTCCTAACATGCTCACCAATGACCTCATTGCCCTCCCCAGTCCCCCCCCCATTCAAAACCTGCTTCTCCTCCTGTGTCCCCTAAGGAAATGAATGGCACTTCCATTCCCCTTTATTCAAGTCAGAGATTCACCTGAGACCCTTTTCCTACCCTTGCCATCCCTGCCGCTTTAATTTGCTTCTGTTTTCCACCCCCCCTGGCTTATTGCAGCAGCCTCCTAGGCCCAGCCGGACCTGTCCATCATCGCTCCCTTCCCCCAAAAAACAATTTCATGGCCAAAAGCAAGAGCAGTCATTGCATGGTCATTTCATGGAGCCCGCTGCCTGCAGAGCAAGGAGCTCGTGTGCTAAGTGCATTTAAGCCTCTTCTTGCACTGGCTCCTGCTTCGTTCACGTCACCTCTGCCTCTCGCCAGGGTCTAGCGCAGTGCCAAGCACACTTAGCATGCTTAGTACATGACCTCTGATTGAAGACATGGGTGAAGGTGTTGGGAACGAGGCTTTCCACTCAGTGCTCATCTGTAGAAAGCCTGGTCCCTGCTGCGTCCCATCTTCAGGTCTCTGCTTGAGCGCTGCCTTCTCAGAAGTGTCCTCCCATCCCACTCCAGCATGACCTGCCACTCGGTTCCCGAACCCTGTTTTCTCTTCCATTAGTATCTAGTCTATTATTATTACCTTTGGTTAGATTGGGTTTTTCTCCCTCTTTCCAGCACTCCCCAAACTGTCCCCAAACCTGGCAACCCGAACTCCTGGAAAGCCACCATTCCGATCTCTGCTTTTATAAGTTCAAACTTGTTCAGTACCACATATAAGTGAAATCACACCTGGCTTATTTCACTTAACATAATGCATTCCAAGTTCATTCATGCTGCAAATGAGCACAACGATGGCGGGGTTTCCTTCTTTTTAAGGCTGAATAGTATTCTGCTGTGTATATTTCACTTTTGTTAAGTTGTTGCTTGTCTGTCTCCTGCAGCTAGACCCTGACCTTCATGAGAACAGAGACTCCTTCCACCTGTTCACTGCTGATGCTCAGCCCTTGAAACACCACCTGGCATGGGGCATAAACTCAACACATATAATAAATATTTACTGATTGAAAAAAAATCAGAGGAGCCAACTGGGAATCAACCATGCTGTGACTTAGTGAAAATATGACCTAATAGTGTATTCTGTCAGTGTTGCTGGAAAAACTGCATATCCCTATGGAAACAGTGATCCTTCTCCCTCACTTCACCTCATATACAAATATTGATGAAAATGGATCAAATGTCTAAATGTATGAACTTCTCAAATAAATAAGAAAATAAGAGTAATTCCTCATAGTTCTGGGGAGGCTAAAAATCGGTCTCTCTCTCTCTCTCTCTCTCTCTGTCTCTCTCTCTCTCTGTCTCTCTGTCTCTGTCTCTCTCTCTGTCTCTCTGTCTCTGTCTCTCTCTCTCTCTTTCTCATATACACACAGATATATTCAGATATATTCTCATGATTAACTAATAAGACAAACAACTCAATTAAAAATGGGTATAAAATGCACAGACATCAACCAAATGGCCAAGAACACATGAAGAAATGTGTACCATCCCTGACCATCAGGGAAATGCAAATCAAAACCACAACGAGACACGACTACACATCTATTTGAATGGTTGAAATGCAAAGGACTGAAGATACTCAGTTTTCATAAGGACATACCCACTACACCTTGCTGATGGGGATGTAAAATGGCATACCCATTTTGGAAAACATTTGAGCAGGCTACGAAGGTGAATACACACTTTCCACATGTCTTATTATTTCATTCTGAGATATTCACTCAGGAGAAATGGAAACACGAATGGCCACGCAAAGACATATATATGAGTGTTCCTGCGGAGCTGTTTAATTTGCAGCAGTCCCAACCCATTCACAGATGAATGGATTAGCGCCTCGCGGCATATTGATACAACTGAATATGTCTCAGCGGGAAAAATGAATGAAATGCTTGTTAGGGTTTGAATCTGGAATGACCCTCAGAGCTCATGTGGGTCCCATTGCCACAAGGTTCAGAGGCAGGATGTGGCTGGAAGGCCGGGTCACTGTGGACGAGGCCCAGAGAACCACCTCTGTCCCCGGCCCCTCCCTGCCTCCTCTCAATGCTTCTCGGCTTCTATGAGCTGAGCAGGTCTCCTCTGCCATGCCCCGCTGTCAGGATGTTCTTCCTTGGAGCTGGCTGACCATGAACTGAACCACCGAAACCGTGAGTCAGGTAGACTTTTCCTCTTCCAAGACGTTCTTGACAGGTATTTTGGTCATAGTGATGCAAAAGCTACTAACACACCACTGCTACTCACAACCACGTGGGTGGCTTCCAAAACCATATCGGATGAAGCTGGATCCGAAAACGGATACGTTATCTATACATTATGGGATCCCAGTATGTCAGGTTCTACGAGATGTCAGTATGTCAGATTCTAAAGCTAATCTAAAATGAGAGAAAGCAAATCGGTTGCCCCGGTTAAGGATAGGGAGAAATGATTTAAAAGATACTTCCAAAAAGGAAGGTTGGGGGTGATGAAAATATTCATGTTTTAATTGTGGTGGTTACTAGGTGGATACATAATCTAATCATAACTCTTCAAATTGCACGCTTATTGTATCTCAATAAAAGTAAAAAAAAAAATCTAAATAGGTATCCAAAAAAGTGATGGGATGTATAGTAATATAGGATACGTAGTAGGCATAAACCCAGAGATCCATACATGAGCTGTGAACTCACTCCTGGAAATGGAATTAGAGCCAATTAAATAGTTATTTAATTTGAATTAATGTGGATTCACTCCATTTAAGGTGATCAGAGTCTTGCAGGAAGAAATATTACTCTCTCCTCACCCATCCCTCACCCTTCTCTTTCTCCATGGGGGAAGCCCCTGTTATGATGAGGCTGTCTCTTCCCCTCCTTTGCTGTTCCTGGGCTATCCCTTCCCAGTTGGTAAGGGGCATGGACAGGAGCACTTGCCTCCCCACATTCAGAGCACTTGAGAGAAGCCCTGGGCCCATCTACCAGACACGTCTTGATCCAGATCCCAGATCTGTAGGTTGCTTGGTCTCTTTGTACCTTAAATTCCCAAATCTAAAAATCTAGGACATTTGAAAGTGTTACCCTTTGGTTGAGACCAGAGGTAAGCCTCTCTCGGCCCTCCCAGTTCCCTCCATCCTTTCCCATCTCCTCCAGTTATGGGTGACAAAGAAAATGTATGATTTCAAATATGCAATGAATTTTTTTTTTAGTATAAGTATAGGAGACATACTTACACTAAAGTATGTAAGTATGTGGGACATACTGACAACTAAAAAGACATATTAACTATTTATCTAAATGTCCTGCATTTAAAATTGCAAAATTTGGCAACCCTATTCTAGGTGGGCCCTGCTACCTGAACCTTCAAATGTTAGGGTTCCAGAGAATGTCGTTTGAAACCCTATAGTTTACAACAGCATGTCCCTAGTAAACTTGAACTGTGAGCTGGTGAATCTTTGAAATTCATCCATCAGAAATCAGAAAAGAGATGTACGAAGTGGAATGTAGCCAAGGAAGAGCCACTATCATGGGGTTCCCCATCTCAGCCAGCTCTGCAGCTTGACAAATCTCAGCTCACACCTAGGGTGTCCTCAAGTATACAAATCACCCTGAATGGAGTCCAGAGGAGGACACGATCTTGATTTCTGCAGAGGATTGCCGGACACGATGGGAAAAGTGCTGGGGGCTGAAACCCGGACCCTGGGCAAGTATTTAAACTATATCTTTCAGACTCAATTTCTTCATCTCCAAAACAAGCCTCAAAAAAGTTAAAAATACAAGGTATAGAACAGAAGGAAATTCTTAATGTATATAAAATAGTGATACCTAGAAAATATTAAAAGCTCCAAGTTAATAAGAAAAAGGTAAATAACCAAACAGAAAAAAAAATGGGCAGGTGATATTAACAGGTAATTCATTTGAGAAAGAAAAACAAAAAAAGAAAGCAAGCGTTTGAAATGATGTACTTCATTAATAGTCAGGAAAATGCAAATTGAAACAACAAATGAGATAGCATTATTTGACAATCAAATGGGAAGAAATGAAAAAGACCAATAAAATCTAGGGTTGAGAGAGGGAAGGGGAATCAACCTAGGTTGTTGGTAGGAATGTAAACTAAAATAAATCTGGGAGAGAATAGCTGGATAATATCAAAATTATAGCCTGCAGCCGGGCGTGGTGGCGCACGCTTGGAATCCTGGTACTTGGGAGGCTGAGACAGGAGGATCACAGGTTTGCAGCCAGCCTCAGCTACTTAGTGAGGCCCTCCACAACTTAGTGAGACCCTGTTTCAAAATAAAATATAAAAAGTAGGGCTGGCGGTGTAGCTCAGAGGTGGAATGCCCCGGGTTCAATCCCTAGTACCATATACACACACAAAATTATAGCCTGCATACTTTTTGACCCAACGGTTCCATTTCTCTCTTTCTACCTGGCAGACATTCTCACACACGTTTACAAACATGCAAGAAAATGAATGTCAGCACACTTGGTCACATCACTTTTAACAGAGGTCCCTGGAGGCCACTTTTAATGTCCGTCAATAACACGGGTTAGTAACTCATGGCACAGAAAACTAGAGCGCCATCAAGAACAGATATAAATACACAAAGAGCCCTAACCACATGACATGTGAATAAAAAGAGTAAATTTCAAGCCAGACATGGTGGTGTACTCCTGTAATCCTAGTCCTTGGGAGGCTGAGACAAGAGGGTTGCAGGTTTGAAGCTGGCCTCGGCAACTTGGCGAGGCCCTCGGCAACTTAGACTGTTTCAAAACAAAAATTAAAATAGGGCTGGGTGTGTAGAAATAATGTTCCTGGGTTCAATCCCCAGTACCAAAAATAAGAATAAGTTTCAGAATAGCACATTTCATACTATTTATGTACAAAACCAAAACTATATCTGTAAGCGGGGGTGGGGGTGACGCATGCTTTTAATCCCAGCATTTGGGAGGCTGGGACAGGAGGATTGGGGTTCGCAGACAGCCTCAGCTACTTAGTAAAGCCCTTTGCAATTCAGTGAGGCCCTGTTTCCAAATAAAGAATAAAAAATAGGGCTAGAGGTGTAGCTTGGAGGTAAAATGCCCCTGGGTTCCATTCCTAATACTGCAAAAAAAAAACCCACCCCATTATCTGTACATATAGTTTATCTGTACAGATAAACTCTATCCACCACCTTCTCTTCCTGCTCTAATCATGGACACAGACTGCTTGCTAAGACAAAACTCAGAGGATGAAAAATGTTGGCCGACAGCTATACATACATACATACATACATACATACATACATACATATGGAGAGAGGGGGGGATACAGTGGTATGAAAATATAAAAATTCTAATCTAGAAGCTTACAAATCAAACCATGAACCCTGAAAATCTCTGAGAGAGGAGAATGTGGGAGAGGGCTGGTACAGGGGAATTCATTTCTTTATTTTTTTATGGTACTGAGGAATGGAACCCAGGGGCATTCTACCTCTGAGCTATACCCCCAGCCCTATTTTTCATTCTTTATTTTGAAACTGGGTCTCACTGAGTTCCGAAGGGCCTCACTAAGTAGTTGAGGCTGTCCTCGAATCATGATCCTCCTGTCTCAGCCTTCCAAATGCTGGGATTACAAGGGTTCCCCGCCAGCCTGGCCTCAGGAAGATTCTTAAGTGTTACTTTGGAGATGTCCACATTGCTTGAAATTTCTTATAACAAAATATAATATTAACATTGTTTCCTTTATCACTTCAGAGCCTGGTTACAGGATTGTGATGGGTTCCACTGTCTCCCCCTACCCTTCGTTCCCTCTCCCAATTTCCCCTAATGACCCTGGCTTCTGTGTGTCTCCTCTCTCAAAAATATCCTCCCTGGATGGCCCTTTTCACAGTTGAACCTCACATGTGTTTATGGCTTCTTGATTAATGTCTGTCCGCTGCACTCTCCTTTAAGATCCACAGAGGGAAGGACTGCACCTGTGTTTGTTTATCTTTGTATTTCCAGAGCCCAACCCAACATTCGCCACATGGTAGATATTCTATAAATATTCATCAAAAGAAAGGAATCTGGTTAGTTGTTAGTTAAAATGCCTGTCACCCAGGAACAACTTCCCTGAAGCCATTTATACTTCCTGAACACGGATGAGCCTGGGAATCTAATCTTATTGGCCTCATGCACAGACCAGCTGGTTTATAGAGCTAAGAAATAGTTCCAGACACACAAGAGGTGCCTGGTAAATGAGGGATGGAAAGAATGCAAGAATTGTTCTCCAAGAGTGTGCCTGCTCCTAGAGTGGGTCCAGGCCAACTCTTGCAAAGCTCAGACCTGGG
Organism: Muscardinus avellanarius; assembly: GCF_963383645.1. Lineage (NCBI taxonomy): Eukaryota > Metazoa > Chordata > Mammalia > Rodentia > Gliridae > Muscardinus > Muscardinus avellanarius. Next base: position 27,686,589 of record NC_137788.1, read on the forward strand.
CCACACCTGGGATCTTTTGGCTTCTCCCAGAATGACTGCCCCTAGCTGTATACTCATCTGAGGTCTTAGGTTTTACCAAGATTGAGATCCTCCAATTCGTTTTATTTCATCTGTTTTTATTTTTATACTGGTGACGGAACCCAGGGGCATTCTACCTCTGAGCTATACCTCCAGACCTTATTTTTTTTTTTTAATTTTGAAACATGGCCTTACTAAGTTGCTGAAGTTGGCCTTGAACCTGCTATCCTCCTGTCTCAGCCTTCCAAGTACTGGTATTACAGGCATGTGCCACCATGAATTATCCCTATAAAGCCCACAAATGCAAGACTCCTGTGTGGCCATCATTGCGGGCTGCTAAGTAGCTGATTCAGGCAAGGTCTGGGGGCTTCAAGACTGGGCTCTGGGGCATCAGATCTTGTCTCTTTGGCTTACACTTCTTTCCAGCATGGCAATCTAGAACCATAAGCCTGGTCTCCTGCATGTGGGATTTTTGTCCCTGCTAGTGGACTCCCGATCAAGACCCAGGGCCATGTAGAACCTTTGAGTATTCCAGCGTGCTTAGATCCACCTGGCATTGAGGAAATAGAAAACCACAGCTGGTATCTCACTGGGCACCCCTCCCAGATCACTCACTAACAATTTTGATCATATTCAGTGCCCGGCTCTAATGGGGTTGTAGGAGTTTATTTCTGCTCTCTTTTCAGAAAAAATGACTTGTTGCAAACAGGAAAAGCAATGCTTTCAAAATTTCCCCAAGTCCAGACCTGTCCATGTCCAGAAACCCGCAGCAGGGGTTCCTCTGGCCTTTTCTGTTGATGTACACTCAACAGGTATTATTTCCAGGTATGGCCCCGACCAACTTCATAAATATGCATTCCTGGGGCTGGTGCCTACCTCACTGAGGTCAACCAAAGTGATAGGGTGAAAAACACCACTGAAAAGGTAAGGACAAACAGCCAACTGGAAGAAAATATGTACGAGAGACACAGCAAGCAGTGACTCTTCTCATAGTACCCAGAGCTCCTACAGTCTACCAAAAAATGAAAACAAATTCAAATGGTCCAAGAAAGCAGGCAAAAGATATGGACAGACAACCCACAGGAAAGGAACCATGAATAGCCAAAAAACATGGACACATGGTCCACCCCACTGAAAACTGGAGCAGGAAGCAGTGATCGTACCTTCAGGCTCTATCCACCACCCTCTCCTCCTGCCCCAATCCTGGACACACACTGCCTGCTAAGACAAAACTCAAAGGATGAAAAATGTCTGCGGATGATAAGAAGCCATACTCTGTCAAGCTCTAGTCTCTCTGTTCTAATGGTTCCACAAAGCCTCTTTGCCTATAGATCCTGGCACAGGTGTGTGGCTTCTGTGTATATCAGCTGTCAGAGCACAACATGCAGAGAACACACAGAAGGTCTTGGCAGCAGGTCCTGATCATCCTGGGGCTACAGAGAGCTGTGCAGACAGGAGGGCTGAGCCAAGTGCAGGAAAGGGGGCCAAGAAGCTTGTAAGGAAAGGCTTGCTCACTGAGGGGCAGGCAAGGGCAGTCTCCAGAGGATGCCAGCTCTGCACAGGATGGGTTTGTGTGCTTCTCCTGGAAGATCTAATTGCAGGAGTTGTAGAATCAATTGTAAAAATTGACTTCAAGAAAACTGGAACTGAGTTCATAAATCAGAAAAGAAAAAAAAAGAGAAGGGGGGAGGAAAAGAAGGGGAGCAAAGGAAAGAGAAAGAAGAGAGGGAGAGAAAGACATGTATTGCATTCAGCACCGTGCTTCGCACTTACAATCTCATTTATACCACACAACTGCCCTTTGAGGGAGTTACCATTAGCACCTTCCATCCTAACCACGAACAAGTTCAAGTCACTTTCCCAAGGTCACACGGAGGGTAAATGACTATGCAATCCATCAGATCCCAGGTTCCCTATTCTGAACCCTCAGTCCACACTCTTTGTGGCCTGTGTGCAGGGCTCAGTTCTAGTCACAGGGGCAATGGAGAAATGGGATTTGGTTCCCATTCTCCTCGGTGCTCTGGAAGCTGCCTGAGCTGTCTGAGCCCAACAGAAAGGCTTTGGAGAGCTGCCCCGAGGCAGGGATCATCTGGTATATTTGGACCTGGTGAAAGAAGTCAGGTCCCAACCTGTCACCCACAGATGATTTCCAGTCCAGGTACGGTTCCTGCATGTCCCAGCGGGTGCCTGTGTGTCCTTAGTAACGACATTATTATTCTCCTCTTTCTGTGTCTGAGCTGATTAATCTAATTTGCACATGTGAACGAGAAGCTGCTCTGATCCATTTAATATGTTGGGACTGCATCCCAGCTCATTTGCATGGTGGGTCTAGCCAACAGAGGTAGCTCCTGTCCCCTGCTTTCCTCCCTCACTCCCTCCCTCGGTCCCGCCCTCCCACCAGGCAAATTCTTGCTGAGCAGGCAAATGGTGATCCGTGCTGTTGCTTTTAAGTCTTAAAACCCATTAGGAGTGTATTAGCAGACGTGCTGAGAGCTCATTTGAGTAATAAAAATCTTTTTTTGTGTGTAGCTAATAAAACAGAAGAAAGAAAAGAGAGCAAGAGAGGGACTTGGAGGGGGAAAGGAGGCTGTCTTTCAGGCACAGTGAGGATGAAAGGCTGGGGTCCGGCTGCACCATCATCGATCTGAGCTGGGATCCATCCACTTAACTGCTTCTCCCAGTGGTGGCAGCCCCAGCTGGTCCAGGGGAAGGCACTCAGGACTGTGGACTCTGGCTCAGGGAGGAGCAGCAGCTCACTCAGCGTCCAGCACAAAATGAAAACGCAGGACCCCTGTTCCAGTGTGATTAAGAACTCAAGAGAGCAACAGGAGAGCGTCTGACCAAGCTCCGGCCCTTCAGTGCACAAGGCGCTATGCAAGCGTACAGGTCGCAAACCCATGAATCCCACCCTGGGTAATGTTAAGTGCTCAATGATTTGCTGTTTATGTGTGGATGCCACCAAAGACTTGATCCGTAACTTTAAAAAGTCCAAATATCCAGGCAGCATGAACAGCCCAGACGCCCAGAGTCTCTGCCTTTAATGAGGACACTGACAAAGAGGCTTTGGAGGGCCCTCCCCAAGCGTGACCAGCCTCCTCCACGCCACCCTCTGGCTACAGCTGGCCCCAGATGTTCCCATGTCCCCTAATGGCCCATTAAGGCCCCATAAGCCAAGACTTATCTTAGTCCTTTTGTGTGGATCCAGAAGAAAAGCTGCACAGAAATCCTCTTACAGTTAATCCCTCTGAGAACAGGGGCTAAATCTACAAGAATGTGGAGCCAGAAGAGAAGGCAGAAAACTGGAGAAGACCAGGAATGGGAAGGAGGGTCTTTCCCGAGATGAGCGGAGGCTCCAGCCTATGGTGGTAAGACAGCTTTCACCAGGGAGTCTCGAGGTCCAGCTTGCATCCCAGGTCTGCCAGTAAGGAGATGCCTAATCCCATTGGGCAAATCCCCCAGGTACTCTGAGGCTTCCCCCCGCCCTGTCCCTTAAAATGCCATCCAGGGCCATTGGACAAGCATCCAAGGACATCCATACAGCATTGTTTATAGCAAACAAACAAAAGATTTAGATAAAAAGAAGCAGGAAAGAAAACTGGATAAGTATCCGTCAATACAGAACTTCTGCAAGTTATGTTTTGCTGCATTTGTACTGTGGAATTCTATGTAGCCCTTAAACAATGATGATATGGGAGAGATTTCTCTTTTTTCTCTTTCTATCTTTCTTCCTTCCTTCCTTCCTTTATTTTTTTTTCTTGTACTGGGGTTGAACCCAGGGGCATTGTACATCTGAGCTATACCCCAGCCCTATTTTATTTTTATTTTGAAACACGTCTGAACTACACCGCAGAGGCCCTTGCTAAGCTGCTGAGGCTGTTTGCCAACTTCCGATCCTCCTGTCTCAGCCTCCCAAGTACTGAGATTGCAAGTGCACCACCCTGACTGGCCAAGAAACATTTCTTTTTAAGAATGTCCTTCAACCAGCCGGGCATGGTGGCGCACTGTTTGTAATCCCAGAATTTGGGAGGCTGAGACTGGAGGATTGCGATTCGTGGACAGCCTCAGCTACTTAGTGAGGCCCTCTCAACTTAGTGAGACCCTGTCTCAAAATAAAGAATAAAAATAGGACAGGGAGTGTAGCTCAAGAGTCAAATACCCTTGGGTTCCATCCCCAGACCCGCAAAGAAAAAAAAAGAAAAAAAAAGAGTTCTTCAAGGCATTTATACTTTTTCATTTTTCTTGCTATCCAGAAACAACAGTAAGAACAAAAACATAGTTGAGTAAAAGCTGAACCTTCAGCAAAACCAGGAAATGGCCACATTTCCACAACCACCAAAAGCAGAGCTACACAAGCAGACATGTTGACAGTCTACCAGGAAGCCGCAGACATCAGCAACGGCAGATTTCTCAAAAACAAACCTTCCCCCACAAAGGCTTTCCTTGAACTTTTTGTCTTTTTTTTCAACTTTATTACTTAAACTTCACATTCACTTAACTTTTCACTGTTAGAGATATATTAATAGGGATAAATATTCATGTTCTTTATCACTTGCTTTTAAAATCAATTAATTGATTCTTAGGAGGGAACAAAACACTGATTGACAAATTTTTTAAGTGCTAAGGAGATGTGGTTGATATAAAGTATATTAATTATTACCTGATGGTCGTTGCATTTTTATGAGAAAAAATAAAATCCCTCCTTTATAGAATAGTAGGCTTAATTTAACCTGTCAAACTTGAAGAGAAAAAGAAACACTAGCTCATAAGATTTTATTATAGGAAACTTGTTTATTTATTAATATGCAATAGAATCTTTACTTTCAAAACTGATGGTAATCTCACCAGCGGTGTGACTTGCCCTAGACGGTGCCTTTTAAACTCTGCACTCGAAAGTTTGTTGTAATCTTAAAAATTATTGGGGGCCCAGAGAGATTTTAATATAGGTCAATTTTAAGTTTTCACATTAGAAATTAAAACTGAGACATTTACAAAATGCTTACTACTATTAATTCATTTGAAAATAAAAATAGTAAGCCAACATTCTGAACTTTTTTTTGTGGCACTGGGGATGGAACCCAGGGGCATTCTACCTTCGAGCTACATCCTCAGCCCTATTTTTTTTAATTCTGTATTTTGAAACAGGGTCTCACTGAGCTGCAGAGGGCCTCACTAAGTAGCTGAGCCTGGCTTCGAACCTGTGCGATCCTCCTGTCTCAGCCTCCCGAATGCTGGGATTACAAGCGTGCATCACCACACCCAGTTAACATTCTGAACTTTTGATAAGAGTAGAAATGTGGACCAGTCACAGGAGAAATGGAACATCTAAGAGAGATTTCCTCAGCACTAAAGAAAGGTTATGAGGCGGAGACAGAACACACTGCCTTTCTCTGGATGGTCTTGGGTCTGCCTCTGTCCTGGGGTCGAGCTGCAGAGAAAGACAGGAGACAGTAAGGCCTCAGTCCCCAAAGCACCACAGAAAGCAGCCTTGGCATAGAGCAAATAGAAACATGGGATTTGGGACCCGATATCTGGACCACAAAATGTTCATAATGCCCTGGGCCCATATAGTTGGACATTCTATTCTTCAGCAAATATATTTACCAACTCAATCTCTTTGAGTTTGAGTTCTCTGGTAGAGAAGTTTGAATTTGAGTTCTCTGATAGAGAAGAGAGGGAAAAGGGGGCAGTGAAGAGATAGAGATAGAGAACGTTGCAGAGAGACGTAGAGAAAAAGAGAATTAATAGATAGTTATCCAGAGAAATGACAATATAAATGACAAAATGAATAAGAAAAATAAGAAGGGAAGAAATAAATTTTTAAAAAGGTATGGGAAACATAGAGCTCAGAAGGAATTATCAAAAGAAGCAAGGTGAATTCAGAAAAACACGGTTCTCTGGTCTCAAAAAATGACAGATTTTTTAAAAAAGGAACTTAAGGAAGCATGTCAGGGATCTAAAGTGGAAGATAGAAGATAAGCCAAATAAATGGACAATGAAATGGTAGAAGAGGGGAAAGAAAAAGAATAAAGGTAATGAAAGGAGAAAAGAGGTAGAGGAGGAAGAGGAGGGAAAAGAGGAAGAGGAAGGGGAAGAGAAGGAGGGGAAAGGAAGTGGGGAGGAGGAAGAAGTGTGAATTAAGCAAATCTGAAAAATCAGGAACTTGGTAGACAAACTTAAGTAAATAAATAAATGAAAAGGATCAACTATAAACAATCATGATAGAAGATCAGAGATATGAAATGTTGACAAAAGAGATCCAACACGTCCCTAGAGAAAACATATATAAAGACATAATCAATGAAAACATCCGTGAAATAGAAAAAGCTGAATCTCAAGATCGAAAGGGCACACAAGATGCCCAAAATGTTATAGGCAGCAATCACCTGTGAGATAACAGTCTCATGAAGTTACTAAACTTCAGGGGAAAACAACGACTCGTATGGGCATCCAGGCAGAAAAAGCAAGATAAACAAAGAGAGAAATAATTCTGGTTGGCCTCACTCCGATCAATCCTTTCAAGCTCTGAGAATTACAGCTTGAGAATTACATACTCGGTGAAGTTGTCATTTAAGTATTTAGACAACAGGCAGACATTGTTGAGCAAGTAGGCATTCAGAAAATACAATGCCCACGAGCCCTTCTAAAAAGTACCTGACAGTGGTCTTCAGCAAAAGAAGAGATCAATCCAAACACAAAATTCTAGGATGCAAAACATGTGGTAAGAAGATTGGTAGAGAGTGCTAAATCCTATTAAATGTGAAGCTGAGATTACACAGTCACGAGAAGAACTGTGTGGTAAAGAAGAAGTGTTACAGACCTTGCCGAGTTAAAAAAAAAAAAAATTGACTTTAAACCAGAAAAGGGAGCTTAAGGAAATGAGGATGTAAATCTCTCAGGGGGTTAATAAATATTATAAAATAATAATAATAATTATTATTATACAAGGAGAAATAATAATTACTGCCACTCCTTAATGTGTTATTTAAACTTTATTCTTAGCTTTAGAAGTATATTTTAGGAACTAATGTTTATTTATGTGCAGTTTAATGATGCCTTCATGTTTTCTTTGATTTTCTTCCATCTGTTGAGATTAAGTAAAAATTTCAAAAGTAAAAATAACATAAAGACAGTGTCGCAATTCTTTTTCCTTCCTTCCTTCCTTCCTCTCTTTCTTTTCTTTCTGTCTGTCTGTCTGTCTGTTTGTCTTTTTTTCCAGCTCCACATTACCTTGTTATCTTCCTTAGGCAGCTGACATACAGGATGATGCACTCAAAAGGATTTGGGATTGTTGGAATTTTGTGTGAATATGCAATGTTTTGTACTGACAATTTTTTACCATATTGCTTGAATGTTTATTTTTAATTTAATTTTTCTGGTAGTGAGGATTAAACCCAGGGGCATTCTACCTCCAAGCTACACTCCCAGCCCCCCCTTTTAATACATATTTTCTTTAGAAACAGGATCTTGTTAAGTTGCTGAGCCTGGTGGCCTCAAACCTGCCATCTTCCTGTCTTAGCCTCCCAAGGAGAGGGATTACAGGCATGCACCACCACACCCAGCTAGCTTGCTTGATTGTTTATAATAGACACGAATTATTTACAAAGGCTAAACGCATTTTTGTTTTTTACATACTGAAGAGGTGGCTCTCCACCAAGAGGCCTCATCTTACAGCAGTAGCAAATACCAGTTCTGGTTCTACACTCTCCCCTCCGCGCTATGAACTGCTTGGTGTCTCAGCTTCTTCACCTGTCAAATGGGGATAATAGCAGTCAAGAGCGCCTGCCTCGGAGGAGAGCTGCAAGAAGTCAGTAAAATAATGATCATCAAGTGCCAGGGCAATGCGGTGCTTAATAAATGTTAATTTTCAGAGTGGCCACAAAATGTCATTGCATGCTAATTGGAAGTGATTTGTATGCTGCCTTCCACTAGACACACAAACCGAAGATTTCCCATGTTTCTTTGGGGAAGAGTTGCTAATTGTTGTCTTTAGGTCTTCAACTGCTGTTAGGCAGACTGTTATTAAACAGATAATTGACAAAGGACCTCATCTTGTGCACCGGGGTTTTGCGGCCATTCTGAATTGCTAAACGAGGATTACAACAACAATCACGACAAATCATGTTAAGAGTTCTAAGACAGTATACTTCCGCAGACAGCAATGGATGTTGGGCGCATTTTTTCTTTTCTTTCTTTTTTTGTTTGTTCGCAGTGGGCAAAAAGAGAAAGCTGAAAGCAGGTGAGGCTGGAGGGACTGGTCGAAGAGGTTCCACCTCCCCAAGCCAGTAGAAATGGATGTGGATGTGTATTTGCTTTTCCCCAACTGCTAAGTGTGTTTTCTCTCATCTGTGGAAGCCAGAGAGGGGAAAAAAAAAAAAAAAAAAAAAAAAAAAACCGAAAGAAAAGGGACTTCATGAGTATTAGGAGAGAGACCAGCAGAGTAAGGGAAGAGGGTGGGAGGTGAGGAGGAGGGAGAAACCAGATCAAATCATATCGTGTGCAAATACGAATGTGTCGCTATGAGCCTCACTACTACATACAATTACAGTGCACCAATAAAGTTTTAACAATTGCCTTGCAAAATGTCTCCTCTGGGGCTCTGCCCTGACCCAGTGTAGGTGGAGAAGTCAGGGCTAAGGGAGACTCCCCGCCCTCTCCATACCAACTCCCCACTTCCTCCACTAGCTCTTCTCTTGCCCCTCCACCCCCATGCCCAAGTCCCAGGTGCTCCAGGACTGGAGGAGAATTATCCTAAACGCAACTCTGAGATCTGTGGGAATTACATTTCCTCCTTCCTCTAGAGGTCTTAACAGCAGAATTGGATTAATCGCCAAGAACAACTGCTCTTGCGCCCTAGTGGAAAAACAGAGGCTTCTGATTTCCGAGAGATAAGATTCCTCTGTGGTAACTTCGTTTTGTGCTTTTCTGTCATTGCTTTTTACAAGGTGACTAATAAATAATCCCCATTACACAAACACAGGCTGCATCCATCATGCCCGGGCTGCAGGCGCTGAGGGATGATCCCTAATGGGCAATAATAATAGCTACCATTTATTGATTGGGCGCCGGATGCCGGGTACTGGGCTCAGCATCCCCATGCATTATCTTCACAGGACTGCGCGCGCTCTGCTCTGTCCCTTCCTGCCTTCCTTCCCAGTGTGGCTTAGGCTGCTCTGAGCCTCTCCAACTATTTTCCTTCTCTGTAGACATTCATGCATCCTCTGGGGACAGCTCCCAGGCCCCAGGAGGGACTCCCCGGCACCTGCGGCAGCCCAGGCTCAGGAGCAGACAGGGCCACCCTCTATGTACTACTCTCTGTCCTCTGTTACTCCAATCATCTGTGCCAGACTGGCCTTTCTTTCAGCAAAGGCGGTAAGAATCAAGTTTTAGATGGAAGGGCTCTGGTTTCAGGCTTTCAAAAGTAAACAGCAATTGCTCTGATTTGCCCAGCATTTGGCTTCTCTGTGGAGAACATTTTCCCCCATCCTACCTGGTCCTGTGCATTCTGCCAACCAAATCACAATGCTCCTCTCTCTACCTTGTTGCCACATGTGTCTAGCCAATAGAGCATCCCACCCCTAGCGCACTGCCATCCCTCTCAGGATGTGATATATAACCCAAGCATGGCCAGCAACAGTTTTTCCCTGGCTTTTTGGGCATAGAACCCAGGGGCACTCTGCCTCCGAGCTATACCCCCACCTCTATTTTTTATTCTTAATTTTTTTTTTTTGGTGGTACTGGGGTTCCTGGAAGCCCTTCTACCTCCGGGATACACTCCAACGGGCTATACTCCCAGACCTATTTTTTTACCTTTTTTTTAATGTGGAAACGGGGTCTCTTAAGCCAGCAAGGCTGGCTCCGAACCAGCGCGATCCTCCTGTCTCTGCCTCCCAAGCACGGGGATTACAAGCATGTGCCACCACACCTGGCTTATTCTTAATTTTGAAACAGGGTATCACTGAGTTGCAAAGGGCCTCACTAAGCAGCTGAGGCTGTCTGAGAACTGCGATTCTCCTGTCTCAGCCTCCCGAATGCTGGGATTACAAGCATGCACCACTACGCCTGGCCTTTCTCTGACTTTTTTTTTTTTTTTTTTTGGTGGTACTGGGGTTCCTGGAAACCCTTCTACCTCCAGGCTACACTCCCAGACCTATTTTATATTTTATTTGGAAACAGGGTCTCTTAAGCCAGCGAGCTGGCTTTGAATCCACGCAATCCTCCTGTCTCAGCCTCCCAAATGGGATTACAAACGTGCGCCACCACACCCGGCCTTTCCCTGACTTTTGATACACTGATATTGGGAGACATATGATTTTTCTCTTTCTCTGGGATCATGAAACTCCAAAGCTCCCAAGAGCCATCTTGTTGGCACATAAAAGGGATTCCAGCAGAGCTGAGAGATGAAGGAATTTCCAGTAACACTAAATCCAGCTGTTCCTGCAGCCATCCGCCCTTTGAACTTGACTGGAACCTATTGTCAACTGATTATCTTTTGTGTTCCAGTTTCTCTGACTTGGCTTCCACTCAAGTACCACCAAAATCATCATGGAAGTAGGCTAAAGACATTTCTGTTGGAATCCAGCCAGCTCACTGGAGTATTTGGAGCCACCGCTTTATCTAGTAATCAAGGGTTTCTTTGCCAGCCTCATTCTTTGAATATATACCATATTTCCTTGATTCAAGCATGCCATCAATAATGACACGCACTGTCAATTTAATTAGAGCTTTTTCGGAATGAAAAGAAATAGCGAAAACACAGCACACCCCACATTTGTTGATCGTAGGCTCAGCTTTAACTTCAGAAGGGTTAAACCACCGGCTGAGACACAGGATGGCAGGAAGTACAACTTGGAATCAAGGAGGATTAGGGTTTTCCTAGGGCCCTGTAGGGAAAAGGCAGTCTGATGCCGGGTCCGGATCCTCCTGTGGCCTATTCAAAGGCCATCTTAACTCCATCCACTCTGTTATTTCCAACTCTCTCCTACACCCCAAAACTTGATGTTATTCTGAGAGAATTCTCAGTGTCTGGCCTGGCCTCACTCTCTCCTTCCTCCTCAGCAGTGACCTCCCTCCATCTTTCCTGAGCTGGGCAGGGCAGGCCAGGGACTGCTGCCATTCACCCATCACTTGTCAACTGCCCCTGAAGACAGCGGATATGAAAAGGCTGCAGCAGGGGCACGATCTCCCGCCACTGCCACCGGGGGCTCTTCACCGAGTTCCCAGTTAGGGAAAATGCTCTCTTAACAGGGAGACTCAGTAGATTTGAGATGGAAAAATTATAACACAGCCAGACCAAAGTACATTCGGCAAGGGTGAGAGACCTAGTTCCTGGACAGTGAAAGGTCAGAGGTTCATTTTTTGGGTTAGTTATTTCATGAAGCCACCCCTGAAATGGAAATTCAGACAGTGCAAGGATTGGAGGCAAGAGGGAGGTGGCAGCTTTGAAATGCTCCTAAAATCTCACTTGCTGAGAACCCTCTATAGCTGATCTGTAAGATGTTCAGGGGCAGGTATAACCTATGCAGCCCCTGAAGGCTCTACAATGCCCGGGCTCTAGGGAAGGGTCATCACTAGAAGGTGGAGTTGCCATTAGCTGTGTGGAGGCAGGCTCATTTCATCAGTTAAGAGGATCCCGTCTGCGGAGCAGGAGTCTCGCCAAGCTAACCTCACCAACCTCAGCCACGTCTGGTTCCCACCTCAGTCTCATCAACTGGTGCTGAAGCTCCCCCGGCATGGGAACCTTATCTGATCTGGTCACCAAGCTTGGAACCCTGATGCTCTGCTGAGCTCAGGAATCTTCCTTCCATGGATGGCTCCTACTACTCTGGCACCTCAGATTTGTATTCCAGTGGGGCCTATGCAGCCTCCTTTGCAGGGTCAAGTATAAACCACACACACCACCATGGAGCTGTCCTCACCACCATCTAGCAATATCTTCTGTGATACCTGAGATCAGGAATGACAAAAATAGCGTATGCACCACCGCTCATCTCATCCGTGCCGTGCAGTCATCACTAACTGATCTCTGCACTCTTCATCTCATCCACCCCATTCAGACATCACTAATTGATCTCTGTACACAGTGAATCTAGATGTGGCCCCAACTCATGGTTCCTGGCAGCCCCAACCAATCTACAGATACTGCCAGTACAAGATGAAATCCATTTGGCTTCTCTGACAGATCTTTCTATCAGTATATACTTGGCTTCCTGCTCTTAGGATTCTACCCCACCTTGGTCCATCACTAACTTCATCCTGACAAATCAGATTCCTAGATGCCTCACTGTAGGGATGTCTTCTGGGCAGTTCCCCCAGGCCTCATCCGGGTCCCATAGGCTCTGAATCATAGCCTAATATCCTGTCTTCTAGGATGGGCGTGCTGTAGATTATATCTAGAGAAATCTGCGGTGTCTAGACTCCATTCAGGCCTCCTTTTATTATTCTAGGAACTTTAACAAAGGACTGCCAAGTAGACCCCCTGCCCACCTCCCGCCACATCCCACCCCAGTGTCATTACTGACTCCCCCACCCTCTGTTCACCACCCTGAGCACTTCCAGAGGAAGCTGTAACTAAGAAGGGGAAATGGCCGAGCAGCCTGGGCTCCAGCATAGCAGGAAGAAACTGTCCTGGGCCATTTCACTCACTCTTGCTTTATGGTTTATGAGCTCGCCTGGTTTATGAGCTCATCTGTCTGAGTTGCCAGCGAGCTCCTAGAGGGCACTGAGGACCTGGCCCTGTCCGTGCTCATTCTTCTCCTGACTCTCATACAGTGCAAACTTGCATAAGTAAATGAATGAGCCACAGTTCCCTCTTGGGTACTGACCCAGGAGGTGTGTGTTCCCACCTTCTCTTCTCCCAGGGGCCTTCAGCCACCATCAGGGTGGAAGCCAAGGTGCTCAGGCCTGGGCGAGCAGAAGCCCCTGAAGAGTACACCAATACTGGTGAGTGTGAGGAAGTGTGGGTCCCTGGCCACTCGGGCCATGGAGAATGGCACTTGCATCGGGGCAGGACAGTGTTCTCCCCCCAAGGCAGAATGCTAGCTCACTGCCTCCTGAGGACCTGCATCTAGCCTGGGGAGAGAGGGAGGCTCTGTGAAGAACCAGAGCATTCTGGAACCCAGTTCTGGTAAGCCTACGAGACCGTAGAGTCTAAACCCAAACAATGTGGTTTTTTTTAGGGGACTGGCACATCTCTGCCTGGAGCTCCCCGTTCCTCTCAGGGACTCAAATAGCCCTTAGTGGCAGGTTAGTCTCAGCCTCCTGCAGGTGCTCTGCTCTGGGCCAAGCATACCGGGAGCACTCTCTTGGTCCTTGGGAAGCACTCCGTCTGCCCTCAGAGAGCACTCTCTCAGCCTGGGGGGAGCACTCCATCAATTCTTGGGGTACACTCACCAGGTCCTCAGGAAGCACTCTGTCAGTCCACAGGCCATACTCTATCACTCCTTGGGGAGCACTCATTGTCCCTGGGGAGTATTAGTCCCTAGGGAGCACTCAGCCTGACGTCAGTGAATGAGGTACAGGCCAGGCCTGTGGCCATAGAACAACAGGCTTCTGCTGAGATTCGCGCAGACGTTGGGGCACAGGCAACCCCTCAAGGCTGCCTCCTTCACCCTGACCCCTGCGGGCAAAGCATCTATCCCTCCTCAGATTGGTGCACCATCGCTTAGAAACGTTCATTTCCAACGTCAGGGAAGGCGGGAGGAAATGGGTAGACATTGCTGGTAAGAAACATAAATCTTTCTGGAAAGCAATTTAAAACCACATACCGAAAGTCTTCAAAGTGCCCATGCTCTTATGGATTTATTCTAAAGAAATAATCAGATGCAACTTAATGATTTATGTATACTAATTTTTCACTGCAGCCTTATCTATCATAGGGGAAAAGTGGAAACAAACTAAATGTTAAACACAGGGGATTGGTTAAATAATTACAGCAATATAAATAGTACAGATATATTTATGTATGTATGTTTTATATGTATATATATATACTTAATATATATATTCCCATTTTATGCACACATATGCCTGGCAGAGTAAATAACAATATATTGATTGTGGTTATATATAGGGTCAGATGACAGATGGTTTTAATTTTCTCCTTTGTGCTTTTGTGAACCTCCCCATTGTCTCCCATGAAAGTGTAAAACAATCTGTAACAGCAAGACATGTGGTCTTGAAAAAAGAGCATATTCAAGTCTGACTGTCAAGCTGCAGTCTGAGTATTAATCGTCTGACTCTAAGAAAGCCTGGAGCTCTCACTTAAAGCAACAAACGCCCATGCTTTATGAAGCACACACAGGTGAGTCGGGGCTCTGGAATGTTCTGCCAGATCTCTTTGGGCAGCTGTCGATGGCTCCAACTCCAAATGGTCACAGGTGAGAAATGAACCCACAGCTGTGCTTGGGGCCCCGTGATTTACTCTCCATCTTCCCAGAGTCCCCCTTCAGCCGTCCCAGGTGCTCTGGGGAGCAGGCACAGAGGCATGCCTGTTAGCCCCTACGTGGTCCCTAGAGGGAAGCCTGGCTGAGACTTCAACCCAGGTTCCACGTCACCTTTTGCCATCAAAAGCACTGCAGGAGGGTAAAGGCATCAGGAAATCAAGAGGGAAAGATGCTAGGCTTGAGTGCCAAGAAAATTACCTAGGTGAAGTCAGTGGATTTATGGCCATCTGAAGGCGGTCTCTTGTGGTCTGCCACAGAGCTCTATCTTTCACCTGTCCTCTCTAGCAGAACGAAGCAGAACCAGCCCAGGTTCCAGAAAGGGTTTCTGGTCTAACCCTGCAGACAGGCAGCCTTGAATAAAGTTGCACTTTAGAATAAAAGTGAAGCCTTAAGGTATTTGCTGGTTAATATGCTCCCATATTCATTAGTGTTTCTTTATATTCATTTGTGTGGTTGTTGAATGTCTCTTTCCCTGCTGGAATGTCGCTGTCGTGAGGACAGGCTCTGTGTTGTGAACGAGACTCAGAGCTTCTGAAGCGTCTGCATACAGTGGCACACTATTTGCTGAATAAATGAAGGAAAGATGAATGATCCGAAGTCCTCGCTACCCTTCCCACCTCATCTTGTTACTGGAAAATGGCAGCCACGTGCAGGTGAGCTACACACACACACACACACACACACACACACACACACACACACACACCATACAAAATGCCTTTAAACTATCAGTGCTCTCTGCATCCAGAACAGCTCCTGGACAGTTTCAGAAGAATAATGAGCTGCTGCTGCTGCTGCTCCTCCTCCTCTTCCTCCTCCTCCTCCTCCTCCTCCTTCTCCTCTTCCTCCTCTGCATTCCCCAGGACTTTGCCAACCCTGTTCTCTCCCTTCCAGCAACCTCCTTCTCTTTGCTTTAAAACCACCCTTGCTCTCTTACCACAAAAACACAGCCAAATAAAGGCAGAACCTTGCCTGGCCCTCATCTCCCTTATGATCTGAAGGCCTCAAAAGAGAGGTCCAAGGCCAGGCGCGGTGGCGCACGCTTGTAATCCCAGTACTTGGGAGGCTGAGACAGGAGGATCGCGCAGGTTCAAAGCCAGCCTCAGCTACTTAGTGAGACTCATAGCAACTTAGTGAGACCCTGTTTCCAAATAATATATTTTTTAAAAGAATGTCTGGGAGTGTAGCCCAGAGATAGAAAGCCCCTGAGTTCCATGCCTAGTACCATAAAAAAAAAAAGAAGGGTCTCGATACCTCCACTGCTGCTCAGCCCAGCTCAGCTCAGGCCACGGCCCCTCCATAGTAACCCTGTGGTGGCCTCCATCTCTCTGGAGGCCCGCCTGCCTCCATCAGGCCGACCCCCTTGTCCTGGAAGCTCTGACCCCTGGCTGTCCACACAGCCTTCCGGAGCTCCGCCATGGCTCCCCACGCAGGCCTCGTCCACCACAGTGGCCTCTCGCGGGGTCTCAGGCTCCTCTGCGGGGTTACCAGCACACAGAAGTGCTCAACTCCTAACCTTCAGGAGCAGCTCTCCTAAAGCAGCGTGGCTTCTGGGTCATTTCAGACTCCCCTCTGCTTTTGTGGGCTCCCCCACCCTGCCCTGTATGTGATAAAATATTAAGTCCGGCTGATTTCCTCCAGTGTCACTCCACTCCATCCTATCACCTCCATCCTCCCTCAGGCCTGGCCATCCCTCACCTGAACCGCTGCAAGGATTGACAGCCACTCCATGGATCCCCCAGCCACCCTTCTCTCAATGGCCAGAATGAACCCAAAAGAAACCTAACAGTACCATGCCCCCACTTCTAAGTGCCCTCCAGTGGCTCCACTGTCTGCAGGGCAGCATCCGTGCATCCTGGCATCCACACAGCCCCGATGCCCTGCACCCTGCCTGTGTTCCTTCTAATAATTAGTCCTTGGGACTAAGCCACACACAGCCTTTCACTCTCACCCTGGCAGCCTGGGCCTCTGGGGCCTGCTCAGGCATCCCCTCTGCCTGGAGGACCTTCCTCTGACCCTCTCCTTGGCTCATTGACCCTCTTCCTTTAAGACTCCCCCACAGAGGCTGACCTGCAGGACACAGGAACCCAGCTGGGAGTTAGGCCACGTGGCTCCACCCTCCTGGGTTACAATGACAGCGTACACCATCTATGGAGCCTTCACAATATGCAAAATCATTAGCCTGTCTGCTCCTATTTTTATGCCCATAAGAACTTGCGAAGGTAAGTTCTATTGTTATCCGTGTTAGTCAGCTTTTCCAGCGCTGTGACTAAAATACCTGAGAAGCACAACTCAGGGAGGAAAGGTTGATTTGGGCTCAAGGTTTTAGTGTGGGGAAAAAAAAAAAGAGAGAGAGAGAAAGAGAGAAAGTGGAAATTAGGGCTGAATGGCTCAAGCTGTTTGCTAGTTCTAGCCTACCTCCTCTGGGCCCTTATCCGGGCCCCATGGCCTCTGGGATTCCTTCTCCTGTATGTCCCCCATCTCCTCCAGATATAACATCTTCTCAGGCTCCAAACATGCCAGGCCTACCTCAGGGCCTTTGCACTGGCAGGCTCTGCGACCTGGAATACTCTCCCTTCAGTAATCCTCGTGGCTCACTCTTCCCCCTCTTTCAGGTTTTCACCCACATAGCATCTTCTGATGGAGACAGCAACTACCCGATCTCAAATGACAAATCTCCCCACCCCCATGCATCTCACCTTCCTTCCCCATCAGTGTGCATTGCACTCATCAGTATCCAGCTGCCGTATATTTTCCCCGTTGTGCTTGTCAGTTTCCTGCTCCGCACACTAGACTGTAAGCTCCGCAGGGCAGGGGCATCATATATTTTGTTCCCTGCTTTAATCCTCGAAGTTCAAACTGTGCCTGGCACATTGTGGTCGGTGCTCAGTATATACATGTTGAATGAATGAATGATTTTTCTTATAAAACATGGAGTTACATAAACAAAGCCGGCGAAATATTGCCCCCAATCCCAAACCGCTCCTTTCATTACAGCTTCCAAGGCGCAGGCACAAAGGAGTCACGTCTGCCTCTCCCTGGGCTTGTCTGCATTTTGCAGTAACCAGGAGTGGCCAGTGCTCTGCTGTGTTGTGTCCCCAAGGCCTTTACTCTTTAAACCAACGATTAGCCTTTAGAAAGAAGCCACATACCAAGCCCCAGCCCCGGATTCGCTAATTATTCGCCAGCAAGCTGGCTCAGCGCTGCGGCCATCTCCAAAGGTGCAGCAGCGGGAACGGAGCGGGACGGCATTCAGGGACGCTGCTTTGAAAGCAGACGCCCCGACTTCCTTTCAAGTATTATCACGCACTGTCACGCTGGTTATGGAGTTTTCAATGCACAGTTCCCCAGGCAATAGGTGCCTGCCGGGCAGAGATGTGCTTCTGCTCCCAGAGCTGTGGCCCAGGCTCTGTGTTGCCACCAGGTCCCCAGCACCCCCACACACACACAGGACAGCTCCCCCGTGCAGAGGGGTGTCCTCTCAGAACCCCGGCTACACCCCATGGGCTCTCCCAAGACTTGCCATCTCCTGCTCAGCCTTGGCTGGACACCTGCCTCAGGAAGAAGGGAGCAGGTGAGCCTGGCCCCAGCTCTCTGCAGGCTGCCCTGCCCCTTCCTACACCTTTGGAAGGAGCCCAGCTGGGGCCACTGCAAGACCCCAGGAATGGATGCATACTGAAAAAGGGAGGAAGGGCCCTCTTGAATGCCCAAAGTCAGGCATTTAAGAAGCTTTGGGGAGTAGAGAGAATCTCTCTTTTCTGTCTCTACACCTTCTTGAAGTCATTGTCTCCACCCTCGTGGCTGTGAATATTATCTACACGCCCAGGATGCTCCAGCTCCAGGTGGACAGACTTCCTCTCTCTACCTGCCTGCCCAACCACCTGCTCCTCCTGGGCGCCTGATAAGGTCCCAATAAGTACTGTCTCTGCCCCCCAGGCCTGTTCTACCCGAGGGCTTCTCCATTACATGTTGCTAACCAAAAATACTTGGGTTGACAAAGAAACTAGCCTTGCTTCCTCTCTAACACCCCATCCTATGGTAAGCCAGTTCTGTCAGCTCCACTGGCAACATCTGCCCAGAATCCCCTCCCCCACAGCTACCCTGGTCCAAGCGGGCTCTCACCTGTTTTGCTGCAGTGGGCCGACCGGTCTCCACCCTTAGTCCTCCCTGGGCATCAAAATGCAGCACTGGTTCCAGGGAAGGTTAGAGCAGTCGCTCCCCAACTCCCATACAGAGCCCACCAGTGCACCCCCTTGCCCAAAGAAAGAGCCAAGCCAGGCATGATGAAAGGGCTGCTGATGGCCTGGCCCCCTCCAGCCCCAACGCCTGTCCTTCTGTCCTCCAAATATACCAGGGAGACTTTCCCCTTGGGATGTCAGGGTGCAGTGACTCAGAGCCTGGGTCAGGAAGATCCGTCTACTTATTTCCTTTCCTAACCAAGCAACCACTGTGTCCTGAGCCCTGGTCCCTGCAGCACTGACCCCTACTGTTTGATCAGTTCCCTGTCTTCCCGATTAGATTATCCAAGGGAGAAGGTGGCTGTACTCACCTGGGCTCTCCTGGCCTCTTTCAGAGGTTGTATTCAAAGCTTGAGCATGGGTGGATGGAGGGAAAGATTGACAAACTAGGTTGCCACAACCTTCCCAGTGGTGGGGACATTTTCTCCTGTCTGCGCTTGATTGGACAGGATGAGAAGCCAAGAAAGAGACTCTGTGTCCCCAGAAGCCGGCCAGTCCCTGCGTGGGCGCCACTCTGCTCATCTGCTGTTGTGCCGGACAGCTGGGGGCCAAACAGGGAGGAGGCTCCTTCCCTGGCCTTTGAGATACTTCCCAGGAAGGGAGGTCTTCCACGACTGCTCCTCCATTGAGATGGGTGTGAAAGCATTAGAGGATCCCGAGTGGCTCTGGGGGAGGAAGACCCTGGAGGAGGAAGTGATGATCATCCTGGGTGTGGCCACACAGAGCAGGGCTGCCCGCACGGCCCCTCCAGCCCCGAGATGCGAAGGCGCATGCGCAGGTCACGGTGCAGCCATTAAGAGAAGAACCAGTTAATTCCATAATGCACACTTGCCCTCTTATCTGGCTGCTTCCAAGCGTCCCCTCTTCCTCCACTTGGGGCTGGGAGCACAGCCAGGGAGAGGTGGGAGGCGCACCTGAGCACTGGGCCCAGGCTCACCGTGCCTGGGGAAGGCTAAAGGAGGCTGCCTGCCTTCCCAGGTCCCCAGTGGCTTCCAGAGTCACCAAGGGCGGCAGTGGTTTCATAGGATGTTAGGAAGGACAACAGGGCTTGGTTGGCCATGTGCCTGTAGCCCTGCGGCCTGTTGTTGATGGGGCTGATTGATGAGGCAGGGCAGAGACCCAGGCTGGACATTAGGACTCGCTTTGGAATCAGTCAATCCAGTCTGTGGATGGGGAGTCTCTGAACTGAAGCTGTGTTGCAGGTATCACAGGTCCTTCCAGGGAACCACTCTGAGGTTTGTCATGCATTATAGGAAGCATGTACCCAGCTCAGTCAGGCTTTTCCCAGGAAAACGTCCTCAGATGGGCGAAGAATGCGTGTACACAAGCTGGCGTGGCGGCCAGCTGCCAGCTCTGAGGTTCCTCCTCTGTGCTCTGAAAGATGCCACTGCATTTGACCCTTCTCCCTCTCCCTAAATACAAGACACACTCACACACACGCATACACACACAGACACACACACACACACTCCACTTATTTTTATATATTTTGTTTTGCCTTACACATATAGGTAGCTAAAATAATATATTTATTTACTAGTTCATTTATATATAGATAAATACATGAAGTCTTTTTTTTTTTTGTTTATGATAAGATTGGAAGCTGTGGCAGGTTAGTCTATAGATCTGGCATTCCCAATACATCATGTACACCCAGGGCTACATAGTAGTTCATTGATTTTCTTTTTCACATTTAAACAATTCAGAAATCAGGATGAGGCTCACTTTCAAGGATATCTCAAAGCTTAATTGGCAGAGTGTATTTTGTTTTCTTAGCGGTACGTGTGGAACAATGGCTCACCTTAAAATCAACAGAATGTTAACTTTAATGAAATCCAGTCCATATACCAGTTGGAGACGTGCGCCAACAGCATCCCTGGCAGACTTGGACAATTAAACCCTTGCTTGATCACCTCCAGAGATGGGGAACCCATTAACTCACAAGGTAGCCTGCTCCAACTGATGGTGATTAAAGCTATGTAAAACTTCTTGGTTCTTATGTACAATTTACCTACTTGTAACATCTTTCCGTTGGATATTGTACTGTTCTCCAGGATGACCCAGAATGAACACTCGTTACCTATGCGACAAACCCTCATACTACTTTAGGATTTTTCTTCATTCATTGTGTGATCATTACTTCAGTCATTCATCCCCACAAATATCTGCTTCTTTGGGTCTAGTGCTGGAGACACCGTCCCTGAACCTCATAAAGCACCTTGTTACTGATCAGTGCATTCTTACAGGCGTTTTTTTCCTCTGAATGCATTCCCTCCCAAGAGCTAGAACCTATGCTGTTATTTTTTTTTTTTTTTTAAGCAGAGCTAAGTGACATCTGGCTGCTTGTTATTGTCAACTAAAACCTCATGTGGTTTTCACGCAAACCAGGACTTCATTACTGTTGGTTTTAATTTTGGTTTACTCTTTGAGTTTGGGTTTTTTCTTTCTTTGCTATTAATCACACGGACACTAGAGCATCCATGAAGAGAGACCCCTTTAAGAAAATCACTCACAAATTCCCTGCTTCCCCATGTCAATTTTCTGTTTATTTCCACCCAGTCCCTGTCCATATAAGACCTACTTTGCCTGGTTGTAATAAATATAAATTTTGCATTCTGTCTTTTTCACTGAAAATACTATCATAAACATCTTTCTGTATTACTAAATAATGCTATTATAATTTTAAATGGTGGCATAAATCCATTAGGTGGGCACACCATCATTTTCCTAGCCATTCCCCTATTGTTGGACATTTTTACAGTTTCCAATTTTTCATCATTATAAATAATGCTGAAATCAACACTTTGGTGCATATAATTTTCTTCCTCTGTTGAGTTATTTCTATAGGAAAGATTCCCAGGAGGGGAATTACTGGGTCAAACGACACGAGCGTTTTATGACTCTAGATCTGTGTTGTCAAGTTGGATTCCCTAGGGGCTCATTTACACTGCCACCAGTGATCGGAGAATGTGTCCCCTTTACGCCAGCACTGTATCACATCCTCTTAAGTTGCTGGGCTAATTTAATAGGGTTAAAGTGCCACTTCGTCATCCGAATTCACAGGGCTTTGATAACTGGTCGGGACAACAGCTTTCTTGCATGTACAGTAAGTACCTGATGCTATTTCCTCAGGTGGGACTCTTGGGTGGACTTCTAACCACTTTGTATGAGCTCTGGATTTTGCATTCTTTTCTTTCTTCTTTTTCTTTTTCTTTCTTTTCTTTTCTTTTCTTTTTCTTTTTCTTTTCCTTTTTTTTTTTTTTTTTGACAAGGGATTGAACTCAGTCCAGGGGCATTCTACCTCCAATCTATATGCCCAGCTTCTTCTTTTTTTTTAAACAAGGTCTCACTAAGTTGCTGAGGATTAACACAAAGGTTGGTCCCATAAGTTGACATAATCCTACTTGATTCTCAGTTTATTTTCTACTTTAAATGGTGCTGGTTGTACGGAACTTTCATGGTCAAAGGCCTTTTGGTTAGATTCTTTTAAAGTGCAATGATCAGCGCTGCTCTCTATGTATGACCAGGAGATATTTGATTTTGATCCAATCATCTCAACTCTGAAATTACTAGGTTCCTTTCTCCCAGGCTGAAGTCAGAGTGCCTGGCTTCAAAATCACATTCTACCTGTTACCAGGTGTGTGACCTCAAGCCAGTTGCTTAGCTTTTCTGTGCCACTCTGTAAAATGGAGGCAATAAGAGCCCCATCTCCCGGGACTGTCCTGAGCATTCAAGGTGGAGGTGTGGGCAGCTGGGGAATGACGCTGGGGAGAGCGCCAGCACCCGCAGCTCTCAGCCATCACGACAGTCAGCAGCCTTTACTCCTCCTCCTGGCTCAGCAGCCTTTGCTCCTCCTCCTGGCTTGGAGCCCTCAGCCCTATTCCCAAGTTCCAGCCCCAGGGCATTTCTCATGGAGCCCCTGCAATGGAACATGCGTGAATTCCTCAGGACTATCAGGAGGAGCTTGTTCAGTCACAGGCACAGAAAAGAAGAGAATTGCATGGTTTTGCTGTGACTGCTAAGCTGCCCATTGCTTGGGTGTTCTTCCTCCAGCCCAGCAGCACAGGGGCCCATCTGCAACTTGGGTGTGGGGAGTGAGCCCTGGGGTTGGTGCCCTGGAGGTCCACAGTGGCCCCTGTACCACTCTGATCGAGGGCCCTCCCTCCTGGCAGTCTCTAAGGCACCAATCTTGCCGTGTCCCCTGGGTGATGGTCGAGGGACCATCTGAGAGTGAAGGCCACACTCTCAGGCCTTGAGCCTCGCTGCTCACTAAGCTCAGCTCCTGCGCTTCCCAGCTGACGTCCCACAGTTGCCCATGTTTTCCTGCTGCCTTTCTCCTAGCCTTCAGCTTTATTCATTTTTACCAATAGTGGCTGAGCTCCTGACCTGTGCCAGGACCTGTTCTAGGAACTGGGGTACAGCAGAAGGCAGTGAACACGGTGCACAGAAATAGAGCCCCTGACCCCAGGAAGCTCACAGATGGCCAGCAAGCAAGTGATCCTATTCTGTGTCAGAGGGTGGCAGAAGGAGGTAGGGAGTAGTCAGAAAAGTCCTCTCAGTACGGGGGTGTTAGGACAGAGATCTGAGGGAGAAGAGGAGTGAGCTACCAGGCTGCCCAGTGCGGCAAGGGGAACAGAGCAAACGGAGGCCCTGAGGCTGAAATGCGCCTGGCCCGCCTCTTCCTCTGCCTTCCCACCTCAGGAAGCTTACTCCTGGTCACTGATTTCACTGGCAAGCCCACTCTGTGCTGCTTCAAAACTATGGCTGGATAAAGGTCTTGAGGGAGAAGCAGAAGGAGGAGAGGTAGAAGGAAGGGCCGCAGAACAGAGAGGAGAGCTGTCATCCACAGACAGGGCCCTGAGGCCAAGACTGAGCCTGGGGTGCTGGGAGCTGCCCCAGCATGGCAGGGCAGGATGGACAGGCCAGGAAAGCCCTGTGGGAGAGCCCTGCAGCACACAGGAGAGAGGGGAGAGGGTGGGAGCTGAGGAACCAGGCCAATCGTCAAACTGAGCATGACCAGCTGGGTAGCTCAAGCAGGTAACAGGCCTCTCTGGGCCTCAGCTTCCTTTTCTAGAGAATGGGGGCCCAAGGCCCTGCTCCCGAGGTGGGGAGATGGGTGTCAGCAGCACCCAGGACATGGCTGGGAGGGTCTCAGTGCCCCCCCAGTGTACTGCTGGGAGGGTGTCAGCAGTGCTCCAGGGCATTGCTGGGAGGGTGTCAGCGGTGCCCCAGGGCATTGAACGGAGTGTGTCAGCAGCACCCAGGGCATTGCTGGGGCTGTCCCAGGTGCCCAGAGTGCCAGCCCCTCAGTTTTGCTCATCTCAGGAGCCCTGGGCTGCAGGGTGTGAGAACACGGGGTTGAGAGCTCCCATGGCCAAAAGGACAGAGGAAAGAGAGGGCATCTGTCCACTGCAAAACCTCTAAACCAGGATCCTACCTACCATGGACAGCGAGGTTCTCTCCTGCTATTACAAAGGAAATATCAATGGGTTTACTCCTCAATTATCAGAAACGGGGCTAATAACCCTCAGTGATGAATTGATGAGGGGGGTTGAAATGAGCCAGTATTCTATTAGGAACCCTTCTCTACCCTGGATGCTGGGCTGAGAGATGTCACCCCAGAGAAAGGGAAGTAGACGGGCATGTGAACCCTGAACCCCCCATCCGAGCCCCACTCCTGCCCCGTGGACTCTCCTTGTGATAGACTGGCAGGGGTCCTGAGCATGCCACGTTTGGGGTCTTGAGGCCCCTGCCTTGGGCACAGACATGGGAGGGAGGGTCCAGCCTGGGGCACCCGGCTGCCTCCCATGTAAAGGGCATTTATCAGCTCCAGACCTGTGCTAATAGGTGTTAAATAGAGTTCAATGCAGAAAATTGAGAAGTAATGAGACTTGGAGCTGAGAGAATAAATTAAGAGGTGATCACATGGCCCCGAGCGTCCACCTGAATGCTGAGGAGGAGGAGACCTGACTGTCAGCGCTCTGGGCCATAGGAGAGGTCAGAACATGAACACCCCCAAATGAGGTGCTGGCTGAGAGCAATTAAACGGTTGCTGTGTTTCATTGATCTTTGGGCGCCAGCCTGTCCACATTTTAATATCTCCAAATTTGGGGTGTATCTCATAATTGACAGCATACCATACTTTTTCTTTCCTTCGTAATGGTACATCAACTAAAACTGCATCTGATGATAAAGTTCATCCCAGAGTCGATGGAGTAGGGTACCAGGGACCTCGAGCCGATCTCTTTTCTTGCCTTGATTGTCTTATTGGGCAAGACAATCGTTTATTCATTTGTTTAGCTCATCAGTATTTATTGAGCACCAACTGTATACCAGGCCCCAGCCAGACACAGCTGTGAACTGTGATCACAACAGCTCACATGCCTGCCTTTGGAGAATTTGTTCTATGCCAGCGATACCTGATGCTTGCTGCTTCGTTTCTGCCCCATAACAGTCCTGCAGAGTCAGGTTTATTATTGTATTGTCCTCCTGTGACAAGGGAGGTCAGAGGGGGTTAAGAGACTCACCCAAAGTCACATCCTGGCTGCCAACTCTTCCTCCAGGCCCTGACTCTAGCCTCTGTGCGCCATCGGAGATCAGGCTGCCTGCAGAAGGCTAAGGAGGGACAGGATGCCCATGATGGAAAGAGAGGTACCTGGAGCAGAAGGGCCTGGGCTGGGGCTGTGCCCAGGATCCCCATGGATTCCTCCAGTCTAGGTAGATACTAGAAAAGTTTTGGGGTTCAGGACAGGGGACCTGCCTGGCATGCTTGAAAGATGAGTGGGAAAACAGTGTTGCCTATCCAAGGACCAAAGTCCAGTGTGGCTGGAGAAGAAGGAAAGGGGGCTCTGATGACCAGATAAGGAGTTTGGACTCTAGTCTGGAAGCAATTAGAGGACTTTCAGTGAGGCTCTCTGAGACCCTTGTATCCTGGCCTCTCATGATTCTTGGAATCTTTTGTGGACAATGAGTAACTGTTGACTCCTAAGAGCAAGGTCACCATGTACAGCTGTTTGGATTGAGTTCTGCAAAAGTATGCCCAGGAAGACAAGAGATTAAAACCCAGACCACACTCCACCCACGCAGCCATGGACTCAGGGTGGCCACTTGTGCTAATGTGCACACATGCCCTCTGTGTATACAATCTAGGAGAGGAGAGGAAAGCACTAGTGTGACTGCAGGGTCCCTACTGTGCACCAAGCCCCAAGCTCAGGTGTGATGTTGGCAGAGGAACAGGAAGCAGGTGACTGTCTGCCCCTTGGAGGGCCACGAGGCTCTGCTGACCAAAGGTTTTGATTGACAAGGGAAAGCATGTTCTCCGCTCCCATGAGGTGCGCCATGTCCGTATAACAACTTCCTTTGACTGAGTGCCTATTGCGTGCCAGGCACCATGCTGGGCACTCCCGACAGTTCTTCACGCATGCTCACAACCCCTTCAGAAGGAAGAGATGCTATCCCAGATTCCATAGACAGGATCTGAGAGGAGCAGGGATAAGGTCACCCAGCAGGGATAAGGCAGAGCACAGATGAACTTGACCTCCAGAGACCCGACCAGGCAGGAGAGCAGTTTCCTACACGTAGCAGAGCACGGGGGTCTACTGAAGGGCAGCCCTGTTCCAGGCCGTCCATGTATCTGCTCCTTCTACCCTCACTGCCACCACTGAAGGGATCAGTATGTCCTCTTTGCAAAAATTCAGTCCAGGGAGGTCGGGAGACTTGCCCAAGGTGTCACAGCCAGCGTGAAGGGAATCCAGGGTTTGGACCTACATTTCTTGACCCTTCTCCACTGTTTTTATCCCCTCTCCACTGTTTCTACCTCCAGGGCTCCTTGAGGGAGGCCACTGTGTAGTCACTCTAGTATCTTCCCACCATCCTTGGGGACTGGCCATAACAGGCGCGCAGTAGATCTTTGTTGAACAAATGAAGGGGACCAGAGAAGCAAAGTGGGTCGCACCATCTGGCCTCCTGAAGACGCGTGTGCCCCCACTGTCCCTAGCTGCACACGCCCTGGCAGGAGGAGGGTCGGGACACTAAAGCCTGGCATAATATCATCTTCGAGCTATGCTAATCTCCTTCCCCAAAGGGGGAAATATCTCTATGCATGATGAACTATTTGTGGGATTATCGAGGACGTGATATGAAAATCACCCTGATTCCCCACTTATTGAGAAGTGCTGCCCAATTTGTCTCAAATGTCACATCTCTGTGTATTAATTTGCTACTCCACAGTACTGATTAAAACGAATGTTCTCCAGCTCCCAAGGCGGAGCCATCGGAAATGGAGCGGGCTTGCTCAGGAAGCACAGGCCCGCCATCCCTCCTGAGTGGAGGGGCTGGACATGGTCCCCTTCTGCCCTGGAGGAGGCCTCGCAGCCCCACTGCTTTGCCCAGAGTGACCTGAGTAATACAAATTGCATAATATATATATATATATATATATATATATATATATATATATATATATACACACATACATTACCAAATAGCTTCCATTAGCCCAATTTTGAAATGTCTGTATAATGCACCAGAATTGGGGGATTATTTCAGAACGAGGAAATTATCTGAGAGGCTGAGGCCGGAAGAGGAAAATCAGTCAGTCTAACTAGAGAGAGGAAAAAGCCAGGAGTTTGGGTTCCAGTTCCACCTCTGCACCCCAATTTCCAGTTGGCATCATCACCTTCAACCCTACCCCACCTTCCAAAGCCACAGAGGCACGCTTTGTTCCCAGGCTTTCTTCTAACCTGCCTCTCCTGGTGCAGCAGAACAGGAAGCTCTGCCTCCATCTGTCCATCCCCCATAGATGACTCTGTCTGACCCCACTGCAACATGTTGTGTCCAGGCTGGGTGCAGTGACGCACACCTATGACCCCAATACTTGGGATGCTGAGATAGAAGGATTGCAAGTTAAAGGCCAGCCTCAGAAAATTAGCAAGACCCTCAGCGATTTAGCAAGACCTTGTTTATAAGGAAAAAGGGCTGGATGTGTAGCTTGGAGGTAGAATGCCTTTGGGTTCAGTTCCCAGTACCAAAAACAAGATCAAATCAAACCTGCGTCCTATGCAAAGAGAACTCCACCGATTAGCCTTCCAGTGGTCCCACAAGCACACTGAAGAGTTTTTCCAGGGATGACACAATGTTGAGCACTCCTCCTTTCTCCCTCTCCCCCTGTTAAGGGGGAGATGGAGAGGAAAGAGGACAAAAATTGGGACTAGGAAAATGAGACTCGGATAAAAAGATAAAATCAATGAATGCATACACTAGGCACTCAATAAATACCAGCTTGATGAATGACAGGATCTCTGACACCAGCTGTATGTGAGACAACCTGAGTTGTGTTTCGGATGGGCTAGAAGCTCATAGAGAGTGACAGGGCATCTGTGAGCTCCTAAATGAATTACATAGAAATGTATTGTATTTGTATGAGAGAGAGAGAGAGAGAGAGAGAGAGAGAGAGAGAGAGAGAGAGAGAGGAAGGAAGGATATGCTTCCATGCTCATGATCTCAAAAGTCAAGGGCTTTAGTCTGATACAAATAGAAGACGCCATGATGACCCTCAGTCCCTAACCTTGACTTCATTTGCCCAGGTGCTCCAGGTTCAGGGCCTGACACTTCATCCCCACCCAGCGGACCTGCTCCCAGGCAGGGCTGGAGGTGTCAGACACTCTGCTCCTTCCCTTTAGAAAGCCAAGTTCTGCCTATAAGACTAGACACACCATGCACAACTAGAGGGAGGATTTTAAGCAAATTCGGAGGCCAGAGACCTGGGGTGGAGCTGCAGTTGTGACCTATGGAGCTGACATATTTCTTCCTTCTCCTGAAAGAATCCTGGTCGAGTAGGTTAAGATGAGAGTGACTTAATTAATTAGCTGACATTTATCAAGCACCGACAATTTGCCAGGTCCTGTGCTGAGCACATCGTGTGACTCTGCATTCTCCTCCTTAATCTTCAAAAGCAGCGCTATGAAGGAAGTACCTATGGGCCGAGTAGCCCTTATTGGAAATGCTTGGAACAGAAGTGTTTGGGTTTGTGGGGTTTTTTTTCTTCAGATTTTATAATATCTGCATCTTAGGGGTGGTGCTCAAGTCACAACCTACAATTCATTTATGTTTCATATACACCTTATAGATCTAGCCTGAAGATAATTTGGCACAATATTTGTCTCATGTCTGAGTTTTGACTATGTCCTTCTCCACGAAGCCAGATATGGGATCTTGTATATGTGGTTGATACTCAAAAGTTTTGGTTTTTGGATAATTCCAAATTTTTACATTAGGGATGCTGGTTCTTACCATGATTCCACAGGCACAGTATCCAGAGCTCAGAGAGACACACTGAATTGCCCAGGATCCAGCAAAGACCGGCAAGGTGGGGATTCGATTCTAAGTGTCTGAACTCAGAGTCCAAGAGATTCTTTTACTGAGTATTGAACCCAGAGGCATTCTACCTCCAAGCTGTACCCCTTATCCCTTTTAAAAATTTTATTGTTTTGAAACAGGGTCTTTCTCAGCTGCTGAGAGTCTTGCTAAGTTGCTGGGGCTGGTCTCAAACCTGTGATCCCCTTGTCTCAGCCTCCTAAGTATTGGGATTACAGACATGTGCCACCATGTCCAGCCTGAGATCTTAATCCTTGAACTGTGCCACCTCTCCCCTTCTGGTTACCAGGGAGTTTGCAAAAGTAAGGGCACCGAATTCTTCTGGGCTTTATATGCGATAGTTAAGTGGAACAGAATAGGCCAGGTTTTTAAGGAAGAGCCTCCTGCCTTTTGAGGTGAGCTAGCAATGTCAGTTAGACTTTGCTAAACAAAGAAATGCCCGTTTCAAGACCAAGACTAGTAAATCGACCCGAGATCAGGTACTCAGAGCTGGGCTCTCCTTCACAAAAGTGCCATAGTAGCTGCACAAGATTTATGATACTAAAATGCAAACCAGAACTAGGGACTAAAAGCCTGCGGAGGCTTTCACCTAATCGACATTCCTGATGTGCCCATAATTCTTGTATACATGAGATTGGCCCAGAACAGACAGGAACAGTCCCGTAGGACCTTTGAGAGCTATGTGTGAGGAAGCTGAGAAGTTTGGGGCTAGGGTGGATCAACAATCCCCGAATGGTAGAAAGACTAGGAGCTTTGGGGAGAGATGCTCTGGACTAAACTAGAGAGGATGCAGGTGTCCCCATGCTCAGAGGAACAGAATGACACATGGAGACAGAAGTGGGGGTCACAGGGACCCAAGACAAGTACAGTTCAACTCCAGGATTTAAAAGGAAAAAGCAAAAAAAAAAAAAAAAAACTAAGAGAATAAGATGAACACTGGAATGAATATTCAAGGCCTTTCCGAGCAAGGAATCAAAAGCAAATGTCATAAAAGAAAAATTAAAATATTTAAATTTAAAATTAGAGGCATAAAAATGAAAACTGCCGCACATCAAAAGGAAACTCATTCAAATTAATATCTTTAATATACAAAAACTACTTACACCGAAGATAAAAAAAAATATACTAATACCCCAATGGGAAAGTGGGCAGAAACTGGGACAGGTAATTTACAAAATGATCTACAAATGGCCCGTAAGTGATGACAGGTGCTCCACCTCACCTATAATCAAAGACATGCAAATTATAGCCACAGATGAGATTTCATTTTTCACTCATTTTAATCAATGAAACTGATTTAAAACTGACAACATGCAAGACGGGGAAACGGGCTTGGGTCCGCCCATGCACTGTTGCTAGAAGTGTGCGTTAGTATAACCTTTCTGAAGTCACCATGCGATGTGTATCATAATGTAACATCTGCAGACTCTTTGACCCAGCAACTGCACTGCCAAGAATTTATTTTAAGAAGATAATTAGATGAGGGCTTAAGTTGTCTACATAAGGGTGTTCTTCATCTAAATACCCAAAGAAGATGACTGGTTAAATAATTGTGGTATGCTAAACCATCATGGCTTACTCAATGATGATATCCATTAGAAAGGACAAACTAGGCCTCTTTTATTAACACGGGAAAACATGGGTCTCATTAACCAGACTGCAGAACTGCACACAGAGCGTAACCCCCAGTGCCTGCGGATCTGTGTCTGTGTCTGCATGGGAGGACACAGCATGGTGTGCACAGGCACACTCTGGAATGGCAGAGGTGAAGCTAGATGTGGACTGGCGGCCCAGATTGGGCAGAGCAGCATGTGGATGACCTGGGAGTCAGGAGGAGGGAGAGGAGGTAAAGGGATGAGGGTTCCTGGGGCCTATCTTCAGATTCAGTGCTAAAAACCAGGTTGCTACATCAAACAAATGAAAATGCAGCATGCTAAGTTAAACTTGAATTTCCGAAAAACAGATATATTTTTAGTATAAGTATATCCCATGGAATGTTTGGGATATACTTATACCAAAAAAGTATTACAATTTTTAAATTTTAAAATTCAAATTATCCGGACATCCTATATTTTCTCTGGTAACCCTAGCTGAGAGGCTCTGGGATACATTTTTTTTTTATTCCCTCCATGGGATGACCTTGGGGTATGGGACACTGAACACTTAGTAGGATATCTGTGTCCTTCCTGCATCTGACTTAGCTCCAGTCTATCTGCCTGTGAAATGGAGTCCCTAGCCTCTGACTTAAGAAGTTTTTCAGAGATCAAAGAACATGAAAAGGGTAGAGTCTTTGGAGCCAAAAAAAAAGCCATGTTAAAACTCCTGGCCATCAAATAACCTTAAGCTGTGCATAAAACTCCCCTGAGGCCAAGTGGTACATCTGTAAGATAGAGATAGCAACGTTTGTCCAGGGAGTTTTTGCAGGGGATTAGATGAGATAATGTATGTAAAGTGCCTGGCATACAGTCAGTGCTTAATACAAGCTTATCTCCATCCCTCCGGTCCAGCAGCCCATCCCACGCTCCTCCTGTCCCCGGGGATTACGAATCAAGCGTCCTCTGCCCTGTCAGGGTTTGACTGCTGGCCTTTTGATCTTTCCTTGAATCAGCTGGCAGCCCAGAGATGACACCTCTCACCTGAGCTCCCCTTTCTCCCAAATCTCCAGCAGCAGCTCGGTTCCTTTATCTGAACATTTCACACTCTAGATGAGGGGAGCAGAGGATCAAACTCACTTTGATAGTGCGTATTCAGGGACACCAGCCAAGGGGAGCCACCAGGAGCAGCGCCTTAGTGCCTTTTGGAAACAAGACAGCGCCCAGGTGAACAGCTGGACCTTCTTCTCTGGAGCCTGTCTGCCTGCTCATCATCTGGCACAAATGTCTAAGGTGGGCTCCACAGCAGAGAGAGAGAGCTGATCTTTCTGGAAAGCCAGATCTTCCGAGTCCTTTTGACCTGGAATCTCTACCCTCCCTGACTGCAATAAGGCCAGGAGAGGTTCAATGTCTGTCCATAGTCACCCAGTTAGTCAGTTTACAGGCCCAAGAAACTAATGATCATTAGTGCATCCTCAAAGATGAGATTTCCCAACTCTTAGTGAAAGACCTAGAGATAGATCAAGCCAGGGCATATATATTCAGGGCAGGAGCAGCCCCTCCTCCTGCCTGTCTTCCTCCCTCCTTGCTTCTCCACTTCTGGTGTGGCAGAAGTAGTGCAAATCACTCTGCTTAGGATGCACAAATTGCCCCATGGTCCAGCCACAAGCCAAGCCAACAGGATTGGTGGCATCCAGGGTCGTGGCTTAGGGATGCCTGACTCCCTTTCTCCACAAATATCTGTAACCCAGGGCACCATAGACTACAAGGACAGACAGCCTACAAAGTATGCAGGTGCTATATAGACTTGTAGCTACCGCAGCCTATTTGCACTGGTCCAGGATGTGCTGGCTCCTCCTGCACTGCTTTCTTGGTACCCATGGCTTGGAGATCTGACACCATGTGTGGCTGAGGGAGGACAAGCCCTTTGGTGAATCTGGTGGGTACCTTAGCTCAGCTTTATCTCAAGGAACTTTTGCAATGAAGAAAATGCTGTTTTTATACGAGCCAATAGGGTAGCCTTGAGCCATGTGTGTTTAGTAAACACTGACGTGCTGCTGGTGAGACTGAGACGCTGAGTTCTAAATTTTATTTCAGGAATTTTAATTTTTTATTTTGAAACAGGGTCTCACAAAGTTGCTGAGGCTGGCCTTGAACCAGAAATCCTCCTGTCTCAGCCATCCACGTACTGAGATTACAAGTGTGTGCCACCATGCCCAGATTTTTTTTTTTTTTTTTTTTTTTTTACGGGATTGGACCAAGGGACATTCTACCTCTGAGCCAGACCCCCAGCCCTATTTTATTGTTTATTTTGGAACAGGCTTTCATTAAGTTCTGAGCATCTCACTAAGTCTCAACTGACCTTGAACCTGCAATCCTCCTATCTAAGCCTCCCAAATACTGGGATTACAGGTATGTGCTACCATGCCTGGCTCTTTTTCTTTTTTTTTTTTTTCAGTACTGGGGATAAAACCCAGGGGCATTCTACCTCTGAGCTACATCCCCAGCCCTATTTTTTATTCTTTTTATTTTGAAACCGGGTCTCACTGAGTTGCAGAGTGCCTCACTAAGCAGCTGAGGCTGGCCTTGAACCGAGATCCTCCTGTCTCTGCCTCCTGAATTCTGGGATTACAAGTGTGCTCCACCAGGTCTGGCTGCCTGGCTCTTATTTAAGGAATTTAAACGTACATGGTCACACGAGCTAATAACTTCTATATTGGACAGCAGAGCTCTAGAGCAGGGATCAGCAAGTCTTTTCTGTGAAAGGCCAGAGGGTAAATATTTTGTAGATTTGGCTGGCCACACGATCCCTGACTTGACTCTGATTTTGCAGTGTAGGCAATCTCTCAAGGACACAGTGAACAGGGGGAGCTGTGTTCCAATAAAACTTTATCTGCAAAAACAAGCTGTTGCTTAGATTTGGCCCCAAGGCCTGAATCTGCTAGCATCTGCTGTGAACTCTCCCTAGAATAGCATGCACAGGCCTTCAGAACTCTGCCTCTAATTTCAGGGATTTTACAGGCTGCCTGATGGCCAAGGATGGACTCTGCTCAGGAATTGCAGGCTGGAACTCTCT
The DNA here is from genome assembly GCF_963383645.1 of Muscardinus avellanarius. Classification (NCBI taxonomy): domain Eukaryota; kingdom Metazoa; phylum Chordata; class Mammalia; order Rodentia; family Gliridae; genus Muscardinus; species Muscardinus avellanarius. Next base: position 27,720,328 of record NC_137788.1, read on the forward strand.
CAAAGGACCCTGTGAATGTAGCCCAGACCTGCTCCCCCTGACGGAGAAGTGCATTGTTGCCCTGAAAGGACAACGTGGCTGGGGTCAATGTGATGTCTTTCCCCTAAAGTCTCAGGAAAGTCCAGGCCTCAGAAAAAGTCCTCCAAGGAGTGCTAAATGAAGACACCTTGAGGACCCAGGGCCCGGCTGGACCCCATGTCAATCACTCCCAGTCTCTGTAGATATAACCTCTAGTTATTGTCTCAGTTCCCTCCTCCCAGCCCCCAACACAGCCAGTGTCCCCAAGGCCAACGTATTGTGGAAGGAGCTATGGCCAAGGAGACTGTGAGAAGCTTCTGGAATGCTTCTTTTAGCAAGGAGCTTGCAGATCAAATTTGGAGAGAATTGGTTTGGATTCCAGGCCAGGGTGCAGGTATAAGCAGAATGATCAAAATCACAGACTTGTGTTGGTTGGGGAGGAACTGAAGTCAGGCTCTCTTGGGAATGAGTCCTTGCTATGAAGATGGATAGGTCTTTATTGGGAGCCCTCAGTAGAAGTGAACTTATGCCAGAGGCCCTCAGTTAAAGGCATGCGAGACTTTGTTGGGATCCTTCTCAGAAACCTTAGTTAAAAATAACTGAGATATGAATATACAAACAATTTAAAAAGCTTTTACACTAAGAAAAAGCAACAACCCAAATAACCCAATTAAATATGGACAATTGAACTAAATATACACATCACAAAGGAAGAAATGCAAATGGCCAATAAATATATGAAAAAAGTGTTCAGTATCATCGGCATCATTAGCAAACATCAAACTACACGGAGAGTCCATCTAACCCCAATTAGAATGGCAATCATGAGGAATTAAATGAACAATAGATGGTGATAAGGATGTGGGGAAACAGGAACGCTTATACATTGTTGGTGGGATTGCAAATTAGCGCAACCGCTATGAAGATCAGTGTAGAGATTCCTCAGGAAACTGGGACTGGATCCACCACACGATCTCATCGTACTAGTCCTGGGTATCTTTCCAAAAGGACTGAAGTCAGGATATTATGGTGATATATGCATATCCATGTTCATAGCAGCACAATTTACAAGAGCCAAGTTATAGAACCAACCTAGGTCTCCATCAACAGATGAATGGATTACAAAATTATGGGATATATGTACAATGTAATTCTACTCAGAAAAAAAGAACAAATTATGTCAGTTGCAGAAAAATGGAGGTGCCTAGAGAACATTATGTTATGTGAGATTAGCCGGTCACAGAAAGTGAAGGGTCCTATGTTTCCTCTCCTATGGGGAGGCGAGGGAGTCACTGGGACACAAGAAGGACTTTGGATACTGGAGGAGAAGCCCCAGTGGAGTGACGTCTAGTGGAGGGTGTTGGGGTGGGAGGGAGAATCAATGTAGAAAACACCTCCACTGAACTTACATACATATGTAAAATTACCAATGCCAATTGCGACAGGGCAGGACCTATGGGGAAGGAGAGGGAGTGGGGTGGGAGCCAGGGGAAGCCCACCAAGTGCTGTGTGCAGGTATGCCCTATCATTCTGAACTACATTATGACACAAGACTATAATGCACTATATATTAAAAAATAACATCTCTTTTCAGGAGCCCTTAATTACTCAGGTTAAAGCATCAAACTGGCTTCCCCATGCCCATATACCAGAGGTGTCTTTTACACCAAGCAGGCAGGACTTGCCTTTTTTTGCATGGGATACCCCTAAGACAAAGGTCATGTCTGTTTCTATATTGCTAGAGTTTAATTTGAGAAGGTATTACTTATTCTTTTTTTTTTCTTCTGTATTGGGAATTGAACCCAGGGTCATTCTACATCCAAGCTATACCCCCAACCCTTTTTAGTTTTTATTTGGAAGCAGCATCTCATTAAATTGCTGGGGGCCTTGCTAGTTGCTGAGGCTGGTCTCAAACCTGTGGTCCTCCTGTCTTAACCTCCCAACTACGAGGATTTCAAGCGTGCGCCACTGCACCTGGCATTTACTCTTTAAGTTTTTAAACAAAGGCAAGGGGAAGAATGCTTGCACATAATTGGCATGCTTTACTAGGGTGTTATATCATTACTGTTATTAATTATCATTAACAGTCTTAAAATATGCCTATTAAAGATCTCAACACAAAATAGCAGTGCAGGTCTTAGCCAAGAGCAGCATAATTACCTATTAATGAGATGCAAATTTCCCAGGGAAATGACAGAGATCTGGAAGTACCACCTTCTGAACTAACATAATAAAGTTAACAATAATAATAGTGTATGATCTGAAGATATTAGTGTTAATTTGAATCCTAACACCATATTAAAATAGACTGAGAGAGTAGGAATTATTTGCATAGCTCAACCCCCAAAACCCTAATCCATGCTATTAAGGAAAAATTGTTCTTTCTCTGAATGATGTAAAATGGACTCTTTGCAGTCACTACATTAAACCTTCAACTGCTTATTTTCCTTCTTTTATTCAAGATTTCTGTCTCCCTTGATGTTAGAAACAACCTGGGGTACCTTATACAATTAAGCCCAATACAAAAAAAGAGTTTACAAAAACACAATGAAACGTAGTTACAAGGGATAGAGAAGTAGCCACTCCTGGCCCCCAAGATCAACTACTATAGCTTGGCTCCAATTTCTTTTCTTAGTTCCCCAGGATGGCAGGAAGGGCCATTTCAGTAACTCAGTTACTGGTTAATATCCAGCCTCCATAGGACAGGCACAAGCTCTGAGTCTGAAGAACCCCCCTACACACACTGAACTGAGAGCAGTGTGCCTCCACCATTAGTAGGACCCCGTGTCTCCTGCTCCCGTGGCCGAGGCAGCAGGCACCTACCTTCATAGCTGGCATGAAAGCCCTGGGCGCTGACTGCATAGTCACTGATGAGACGCAGGGACAGCGTGGTGGCCGCGCTGACGATGGTGGCTGGCAGCTGAAAGCCGGTGAGCCTGAAAGACAAAGAGGTGCGATGAGGGAGAATGACCTCCTTGGGAAATGACACTTCTGTATGCTCTTACTGAGCACCTGCTGGATGCACAGTGCTGATCTAGGCACAAGGAGTGTTATAGTGTACATCCAGAATGACACCCAAAGGCCCGTGGTTTGGTTGCTAGTCCATGGTGCTACTGGGAGGTGGTGGAACCTTTAGAAGGTGGAACTCCTGGGGAAAAAAAAGTTGGGTCATTGAAAGTGTGCCCTGAAAGAGGATATTAGAACCCTGTTCCTCTCTTATTATTATTCTTAGTAGTAGTATTAGTATTACTTGCAGTCCTGGGGATCAAGTCCTGGCCCTCACACGTGCTAAACAAACATTCCACCACTGAGCTATGCCTCTAACTCTCTCTCTCTCTTTCTGCTTCCAGGCTGCTATAGGGTGATCATTTTGCTCTGCCACAGGCTCTCTGCCATGACATGCTGCCTCACCACTTCACCAAAAGCAATAGGAACTGGCCATGAACTGAAACGTTCAAACTATGAGCCAGAATCAACCTTCTCTCTCTTCAGGTTGATGCCTCAGGTATTTTGTCATAGTAACAGAAAGCTGACTACCACAGGAAGTGATGCCAAAAGCCTAACTTGAGGCACATAGAGGGTATTGAAAGGCAAATTGATTCTCGGTAAAGATGAAAAACCCAGAAGTCTTCTGACAGAGAAATGTGAAAGGGTGACTCTCCCAAAACCATGGCCTAATTCCTAAGCTGGAGCCTGCCTGCCAGATTTGTGTCTTCTCTCTTTGCTTTTTAAAATTTCTTTTCTTGTCTCTCCCATTTCTGGCTGAGGTCCTCTGAGGCTCTGGGTAGAATTCACCATGAACTTAGAGCTGATAGCCACCAGTAGACAATATTTAACCACACACTGAAGAAAATATATTCAATCCTAAGTAGCAGAATGTGGATGTTTATCATCAAGTTTATCCTTTAAAAGGAATGTCTACAGTTTTTTATAGAAGTAAGTGCTTATTAGTTTAAAAAGAAAAAAGCAATTAAAAAAAAAAACTAACACAATCAAGAAATAATCATTCCTGAAAGTCGACATACAAAGAGATGGAAAGATCAATAGATGGGATCATAGTCAATGAAATAATTTCATACAAATGGGGTCCTGCTGTGCCTGCTTTTAAAATTAAAATGTTTGCATTTTCTTTCTGGAATTTACATGAAAAAAGAAGTAGGGGTGAAACTAAAAGCATTGTTGAGCCTAAGATGATTTTTTTTTTAACATGAAAGAGTCACTTTCAAAGATTCCTCTAAGGTTAAAAATATAACACTGGACACTTGGGAACAGACTTAGGAAATAACTTATTCACCCCTCGTCATCCATGCACAATAGCCCCCACCAATAGGCCTGACTGTGCACACAAAGGCTGTGGAAAAATGGCTGGCCTCCTATCCACCTTTTGTCCTTTATCCTTCTGTGAGGCTCAACCTGCCTCCTTCCATCCCTATCAGGGTACTGATAAGGAAATTTAAGGTTTACCTCTATCTCCATTTTTAGGTATCCTGAGATATCTGTAGAGTCCCTAGACCCCACCCTCTATCTCTCATTGCTATGTAACACTTTATACTTGAGAGGTCCCATCAAGGGCATGAGTATTGGTGTCAGACAAATTAAGTCCAATTAATATTTATGCTAGATGAAGTTCTCATCCTTCCCACAATCTTAGTCCTGTAGGACTCATGTTAACTCAAAATAAATTTAGGGAAAAGAGAAGAAAAAGTAATTGAAAGGGGGTTATCAATAAACTTCAAGGATGTCTTCTCATCAGGCATGAAGACATCCAGCAGAAGATCCCTACCTCACTCCATATTCACAATCTCTCTCTCTCTCTCTCTCTCTCTCTCTCTCTCTCTCTCATCATGGATCAAAAATATTGCATGTACAAAAATAAACCATACACACTTCAAGGAAACAAGCTTTCTAAGAACATTATGCTGAGGGAGAAGTTTTTGTAAGCACAATATGTTCAGAGGCCTTCTTTTGGTGCTGCCTGTCCATCATTTTTCTAGGGAGCCCGGGATTCTGATAGGTATCTCACTTTCCCATCAATCACAGAACTGGGCAAATGATCAATCATGGGTCACCATCCCTCATTTTTATGGACAGGTTTAAGGTATGGATGAGAAGGAGAAGAGCATACAGTCCAGGTAGGGTCATTCCCAGTCTTTCCATGGGCTATAATATACAGATTCTGAAAGTCTTTTATTTGGGGATCTTAAATCATTAAAATGTAAGCTTGGGACTGCCAGCAGTCTTTTTATCATGGCATAGAGCCTATCTGCTTCAGAGAAAAAGATACCACTGCACAGATATAAACAAAAACTGAGCAGTGGGACAGGAGACAGAAGCCCAGTGACAGATTTTTGAGCTCTTTGATCCAGCCATGCAGAGAGAGTACCCAGTTCCGTGAACCAACATTACTTCTTTTCTTTCTTTCTTTAATTTTTTCCCCTCAAGCTAGTTTGATTTGGGTTTCTGTCTCTTGAAATTGATTGATGACTGATGGATAGGATATGATACCCAAGAGGCCTTAAATATTGATTGATTTAACTACATGAAAATTAAAAGCATGCATGTGTGACAAAAGAAACTGTTAAAAGATAAAGTGAAAAATGCAAACTGGAAGGTTATGTATAATATATATGGCAGGAAGAAGGTTATTATTCATGGCCCAGAAAAAGCACTTACAAATCAATAAGAAAAAGATAAACTAGAGAGAAGGGCAGAAAATATGGATACAACACAAACAGAAAGCTGATTTACCTAATGAAGATGAAAATGTGAAGACAAATGCACAAGGCTCAGTCTTTCCCTATCAGCCTGTCCAATACCTACAGCTGGCAAGGGCTAAAAAGGACAGACCCTGCAGTGAACCCAAGGATAAAGAAATACTACAAGTTACACACATACTCTCAGCAAGTTGAATGAAAACAACTGGTTCCTTGAAAAGCATACACTCCCATAACTTCACCAGTGTGAAACAGATCATTGCAATAGCCTTATGACTATTAAGAAAACTGAATTAGTGGCTTTCAGACTCCATAAAATGAAATATTAAGGGCCAGATGGTTTCACCGGAGAACTGTACCAAATGTATAAAGAAGAATAACCACTGATTCAACTTGGGGCCTTCTACATCCAAGCTATACTCCAGCCTCTCCACCAGGACATTATATAATTACAACACACCAATAAAATTATTTTAAAAGTCACATATGCTACTTATTCAAATCAGCAATTTTATTACTGTACATTTATCCTAGAGAAAAGAAAATGGACATTCACAGGAATCCTGTGCATGGATCATGTTCATAGTAGCTATATTCACAATCTCTTCCAGAAAATCAAGGGATAAACCTTATTAAGCTTATATTATGAGGCCAGTCTTACCCTAATAAACAAGTCAAAGAAAGTACAAATAAGCACAACTAAAGATCAATACCCATATGAATATAAACATAAAAATGTTGAGCAATATGTTAGCAAAGTCGATTTAGCAATATATAAAAATAATTGCATACTATGACCAAATGTGATTTTTTTTTTTTTTTTGCTAGTAGGGATTGAACCCAGGGGTGTTCTACCTCCAAGCTACATCTCCACAACCCCAGCACTTTTTTCATTTTTAATCTTGAAGCAGGGTTTTGCTAAGTTGCCAAGTCTGGCCTCAAACCTGCTATCCCCCTGTCTCAGCCTTCCTAGGACTAGGATTATAAGCATGCGCCAACAAGCCTGGCCAAATGAGATTTATTCTAAGGAGTGGTTCGATATTTGCAAACCAATCAATATAACCCACCATTAATAGGCCAAAAGTAAGGAAAAACCATATGCTCATATCAACTGATACAGAAAAAGGATTTGACCAAATTCAACAGGAAACTAAAAATAGAGGAAAACATTGTTCAATTTGGTCTAAAAACATCTACAAAAAACTTATAATTAACATCACACTTAATGGTGAAAAACTGAACGTTTTCCCCTAAGATTAAAAACAAGGCAAAGCTCTAACAGTCAAATGAGAAAATCAGCAAATGACATGCTGCCAAAGAGGATATGTGAACGGCAAATACATAACACCGAAAGAGCTCGGCACCGTTAGCCACTGAAGAAATGCAAAACTAAGAGCAGGATGTGCTATTAGCATATACCCAGTGCGTGCACGCGCGCGCGCATGTGTGTGTGTGTTACTAGGAATTGAACATAGGGGCATTCTACATCTGAGCTACTCCCCCAGCCCTATTTTATTCTTTTATTTTGAAACAGGGTCTCACTAAGTTGCAGACGGCCTCATTAAGTTGCTGAGGCCGGCCACAAACCTGCAATCCTCCTGTCTCAGCCTCCCAAGTACTGGGATTACAAGCGCCATACATCCATTTGACAGGTGAAAGAAAAGCGTGAAAACATCACGTGCAGGTGGGAGATGAGAGTGCGGAACGCCGGATCTCTCACAAATTGTTGCAGTAACATAAAACCACGCAGTTCCTCTGATATAGTCTGGCAATTTATTTTTTTTCAAATCCCACCCACCACATATGTGTGCATGTATGAACATATCACTTTGAATCTCACTATGATATACAATTACAAGATAATTAACCTGTGATCCTCCCTTTCCAGCCTCCCAAGTACCTTATCTTAAATTATCTTAAAAGTCACATACACTAAGGCTATAGCCCAGCAATTCTATCTCTGTACACTTATCCTAGAGAAATGAAAAGTGACATCCACCCAAATCCTGTGTGTGGTTGTTCACAGCACTTTTACTCATAATAGCGAAAATAATCAAAATATCCTGTCCCCACAAAATATCCTATTCCCATGGGCCCTGGGTGCCTCTACTTCTCAGTGGATCCAGTTCACAGCAGCGACAACATGCCGCTCCCGCCAGAACTGTGTCCCTGGGTGCCTTTTATAGATTCCAGCCGAGGAGAGCTTCCCCTTCCAGAACACGGCATCACGGAGCCAAAGCTTCTCCCATGAAGTCGCCTGTCTCTGGAAACGGCCTTCCTCCCACTGGCTGGAAATGGTGGGTTTTATTCCCCGTGTTAGTTCCGCGATATTTCCGTGCTGCTGTTAAGGATTCCTAGACCCTAGTTACTTGGTACTATATCGACACAAGCTGTGAATAGCTAATGTACACTGTCAACAAACAATTACAGTTTTATCACTTGCAATATATGGAATTGCAGCTTGCTTGGCGTTTTCTCTAATCAGATATTTACCACTTCTCTGCTTTTTCCCAGGGTGGGTAGAGGATTCTAGCGCGGAGGAGCCCTCAAAGGCGCCATAGGAGTGGTGAAAGCTTGGGTCTCCCCATCCGGGCTCCTGGCGCTTCAGTCCCTCTGTGCCCCACCCACTCACTCATTATCAACAAACAAATTTCTGGGGGCCTTGCTAAGATGCTGAGAACCTGCGATCCTCCTGTCTCAGTCTCCCAAGTACTGGGATTACACGTGTATGCCACCAGCCTAGCTCAGCCCCAGCCTTTTATGGAGGGAGAGGGGTGTATACTGGGGATTGAACCTAGGGGGATGGTACCGCTGAGCTAACCCCCAGCCCTTTTTATTCATTTCTTTTTACTTTGAAATAGTGCCTCACTAAGTTGATGAGGCTGCCTCATACCTGCGATCCTCCTGCCTCAGCCTCCCAAGTACTGAATTGCAGCTGCTCACCCCATTCCCTGGCTTCCTTTATCAGTGTTTGCTCACTTCCCCTCCACAGCCCTCAGGAATTGTCTGATTAGCTCTTCCTCATCATTCAAATCTCATCACAACTGTCCTGATGTTTTGGTTTCTTTCTGGAAAAATATGCTTCTGACTTCCCAGACGAGCCTATGCTGCACCCACAGGTCCCTGTGGAGTTGGCAATGTTCTTCCCCACTTGCTCCTATATTTCCAAGTGTCCCTTCTGGGTACAAGGTGGAAAGGCACCTCCCCAGGCCAGGCATGGTGGCTCAAGCTTGTAATCCCAGCCTTCGGGAGGCAGAGACTGGAGGATCGCAGTTCGAGGACAACCTCCGCTACTTAGCGATGCACTGCACGATTCAGTGAGACCCTGTTTCAAAAATAAAAGGACTAAAAAAACAAAATAGGCCTGGAAGTGTAGCGCAGAGGTACAATGCCCCTAGGTTCCATCCCCAGTACTGCAAGGAAAAAGAAAGAAAAAAAAGAAAGAAAGAAAGAAAGAAAGAAAGAAAGAAAGAAAGCAAGCAAGCAAGCAAGCAAGCAGGCACCTCCCTGTCTCTGCAGAGCTCAGGTCCAGCCATGACTCAGGCTTTGGCCAAAGAGATGTGGGCAGCTGGGAACTGTGTGCTCTCTGGAGGATCCTTGAACCCGGGGCTGAATTCCCCCTGCCGCAGAGACCCCGGCCCCTGTGACCTGGGATCCCTGAGCCATTCCACTGGCAGAGAGCCGCTGCAACCCTTCCTGCACAGGCACCATGAGCCAGAGGCACACTTTCGGCAAGTTAAGCCCCAGAGTCGCGGATTTCTTGTTACCAAATGTCTGCGTCATTATTCTTTCGGTTTGGTGACACCAACACATCAGGAGACATTGGAGTTGGTCACTCGCAGTTCCTGAGAGGAGGGGGCACCCTGTGGTGCAGGGCCACAGAGGGAGGCACCAGGGTCTGTTAGGAGGCAGAGGAGCAAAAAGAGGTGAGCAGAAGCATTTCTTGGGGTTTTCCCATGAGGGATGGGGCAGGCCAACAATTGAGCAGCTCCGGGGCTGGGCTCCAGGGGTAGGACTGGTCCCTGGGCCGGGGTGATTTGGACCAGCATATGAAGGCTCAATAAAGAGGAGTTGGCCGGGTGTGATGGCACATGCCTGTACTTGGAACATGCCTAGGTACTTGGGAGGCTGAAAAGGGAGGATCACAGGTTAGAGGCCAGCCTCAATAACTTAGTGAGTCTTCATTCCAAAATAAAAAACGCAAAAGGTCTGGGAATATAGCATGGAAGTAGAATATCCTTAGGTTCAATCCCCAATACCACAAAAATAAAAGATAAAGGAGGTAATTGGGTTCTTTGCATATGAAAGATATGCTTCTGCTCCAACTGTTTTCAATCTCAATTCACAAGGCTCCAAGATGTCAAGGCATCAAAAATACAGAAAATATGGAAGACTAAGACAGGAGGATCGCAGGTTTGAGGCCAGCCTCAGCAACTTAGCGAGGCCCTCAACAACTTAGTGAGACTCTGTTTCAAACTAAAGAAAGAAAATAGAAGCCGGATGTGGTGGTGCACACTTGTAATCCCAGTACTTGGGAGGCTGAGACAGGAGGATCCGGGTTCACAGCCAGCCTCAACTACTAAGTGAGGCCCTCTGTAACTTAGCAAGACCCTGTTTCAAAATAAAGAATACAAATCAGGCCGGGGGTATAGCTCGGAGGTTGAATACCCCTGGGTTCAATCGCCAGCACCACAAAATAAGTAAATAAATGAAATATTTCTGGGGGATAGCTCAGAGATAGAAAGCCCCTGTGTTCTATCCCTAGTACCACACACAAAAAAGAAAATACAGATGATAAAAATAGCATGCATACACACGGGACAAGCGTTTCTTTTCTTTCCCGGCACTATCACAGTTCCTAATTAGATGTTCACTGTGATAAATGGCCCTATTATTTTGGTGATCATTTCATTAAGGTCTCCCGACTAGACAGAAAGCTTCATGAGGCTATGGCTGTGTGTTGCTCAACCCAGATGTATTTCTGAATGGATGGATGGATGGATGGATGGATGGATGAATGGCAGCCTGTCTGGCTTGTCTGGAGCAGCCGCAGTGTCATATGTGATCTTAGTGTTGATGGTAGAGACAAGAAGAGGGAGAGAGACATCCAGACATGAGTTAAGCCCTTCTTGGCCATTCCCCTGCACTGTGGTGTAAGATGCACATAGAAAAGGCAAACCACCCTGAACATCACCTTCCTCGCACGCCCCTCATCCCCAGGACACGAGGCTCTGCCAACCAGGCGCAGTGGCGCACGCCTGTAATCCCTGCTACTTGGGAGGCCGAGACAGGAGGATCACAAGTTCAAGGCCGACCTGAACAATTTAGTGAGATCCTACCTCAAAATAATAAAGAAAAAGGGCAGAGAAAGAAACAGGAGAAGGTGGGGGGTCAGAGGAAGGCACTTGCTGGGGAGGAGGGAGAGGGAGATCGTCCAGCACTGGGAGCAGGTCAGGGACAGCTGGAGCAGGGAGATTGCTCCGTGTGTGGAAGCCGAGGAAGGGGCAGAAGTTCAGAGAACATTCTCCAACATGCGTTCCAGGGTGTCCATTGATTAAACACAGAACTGGGAAATGCTGGGTTAAACACAGCTAAGCCAGGACTTTTCAGAAAACAAACAAACAAAATATAAGGTGCTTGTGAGGGCTTTTATTAAGCGAAGTCAATGTAAACCAACCCCCGGGGCAGAAATAGATTTTATGTAATAGCTCCCGAGCCCATTTGATCAGACACTCTCCTTCTTCACACAGTGTGTGCACTGGGTCCTGTGGAACCCTCTCCGGGAAACCAGATGCCCAGAGAAGACAGGCCGTGGAGCCTCACCTGTTGCTACATGAACCATGAGGCTGCCAACGCCCCAGATCTCAGAAGTCTCAAAACCCAGTGTGACCGAAAAGCAATGCTTCTCCTGCTGCCCCGAGCTCTGGAGGCCCCAGCAATAAAGCCCGTTTCTGAGGGCGAGCCACTGTTATCTCCACTCTGAATCTTAAAGAGCCCAACTAATATGAAATTATCTAGGAATAAACAGTAATATAGCAAATTGGGCCTTTATTGAATGGTTCTTATTTAAGGCTCTTAGCACATCAAACAGCGATAGAAAAAAAGACATGTCAATTGACCTTGGGAATAAAAGAGCATATGTAAGCAACATTTGTCACACTGACGGGCTTGGCAAATAGTGTTTTGATTTGCCGGCAGCCCTACTCCAGACAGCAGCCACTAGTTAGATACATAAACCATTAAGCTAAAAACAGAACTGTCATTACGGGCAGCATCTAGTAATTTGCAGGTAATTGATGGACATTAGTCATAATCACAGAATACACACACACACACACACACACACACACACACACACGCCCCTGGAGACACATGTTCTCTCTGGAGATTCCCATTTGCATCTCATCAAGAGCTTCTAAGCCTGGGAAACTTGGAGAAATCTGGGCTTTCTATACCTCTCAGTATATAGGTCCCAGCCCCTTTAGCTCTCAGGGTATCCTTAGGCTGGGGTTCTGTGGAACCCTCCCTGGGAAATAATATGTCCAGAGGAGGCGGCTCACAGAGCTCAGGCTACTGCTGCATTGCCATAAGAACATCGAGCCTCTTGATCTTGGAATCTCAGAAACCTAGGGTGACTGCAAGTCTGTAGAGATGGTTCTCGTGCTGACCCAAGATTTGAGGATCCTGGAAAGAAAGACTGTTTCTGAGGGTGAGCTGACCTTAACCAGATACCTGCCTGGAAAAACCAACTTACGTCCAGAGGTTCCTCTCTGAAGCATCTCAGCCTATCCAGAAACCTCTGCTTTCCTCGGCACAGGAGCCTTTTTCCTTGGAGGCCAGGATTCCTGCATTATGAATGGCTGGGCGGGAGTGGTGCTAGCTTCTGAACCTGCATGTACACTTTCTAGAATGCACACTGGCTTTAGAAGTGAGATTGGGAGTCAGGCCCACCTGCTGAGGTCTAAAAATAGAGGAGCAGCAGCCAGCCGGGCACGTGCAGAATGCAAATCTCCTAAGCTCACTCACCGGCTGTGGAGACCCACGGCTGTTTCCTACAGAGCTGCAGCTTCTCACTCAGCATCCCAGGAGCTCGGGCGTTCTCCCCACTGGCTGCCCCTGGGGTTCCCAGGCTGAGTCTCACAGAACACCACTCAGTGTGATGTGAGATGATTTGTCTGGGAAAATGGACGAAGAGTTTTGGGAAGTGCTATGTACCAATAGTACCATGGTCCCGAAAGTGTAGCGCAAGATGCTGAAAGGTGCTCCAATAAAATCTGCAAGAACACCCTGGGGTCTTCGTGTGTCTGACTAGCATGGCGTATCACGGGTTCTCTTGGAAATTTAAAACTACCGGCTCAAGGGAGTTCAATTTCAATGCAAAGATACATTCATTCCATCAGGTAATAGCATATCTTTCTCAGGCTGGGTAATTTGGTGGTTGGTGTAATATGAAGTAGGTACCCTGTGGAAATCGGTGTGGAGAAGGGTAGGAAGGTTGAATCATGAATTCCAAGCTTAAGCCTGGGAAGCTTAGCAAAACTCTGTCTCAAGCTAATCTGATTCCAAGCTTGGAGGCACTGTGCTTGTCCAACAGGTTACACGCACCATTTGTAAGTGATTGAGGATAAAATTGAAATATTGTTTTTCATTTGTATTTATTATTTTTTCCAACACATGCAAATTTGTTAGGGTATATATTTATGCAGCTATTTGGACCTAACTACTTAATAAATAGAGCTGACAGGTTTTTCTTTAACCCATTGAGTACCATGAAAGAAAAAAACTACAGAGACACTAATGACACTGCAAACTAAGAAATGTTGGGAATTTTTGTGTTAGTGTATTAAAGGCTCTGAGAAGTCCTGATGCAAGAAAAACAAAAACAGTTGGAGCCAGCACACCCTGTACTATTTCAGCATGAACAGTCTTATTTATTTGTGATTATCAGCTTGGGAAGTCTAAATAGATGTTGCCCATGATTTGCTTTCTGATCTGATAGGTTCAAAAATGAACCCAGAGGCTGACTTAATTCCACTGGTAACATTTAGAAACTTTTGCTCATCAACCATTCATGCACCAGATATTAATTGTGCACCCTGTTAAATGTCATGTACTGTGCTCGGGTCTGAGAATAGAAATTCACAGGACATGGATTCAACCTCAAGGAGTTCATCCTCATAAGGAGATATTTATATAAATTTACTTGAAAACCAGCCTCTTCTCATCACCCCCTTTCCTACCATCCGGGATCAGGGCACCCTCCATCTCTTGCCTCAATTACCATAATCATCTCCTACCTGGTCTCCCTATTCTTCCTCTTGTCCACTTACCAACCATCCTCCCCACAGCGGCCTGCAAAGTCTCTTTAACTCGGGTCTTGACACCTCTCTGCCTGGAAGCCTCCCACGGGTGTCTCGCCTGGTTTGGGGTAAAAAGCCAAGCTCTTCGTGGTGACCCAAGGGCCCTAGGCAATCCTCTGCTGCCACCAGGCTCTCCCACTCCGCCACCTCTCCTGGTCCCAAGCCTCCCCTTGCTCACTCGCTCTAGCGTAAGTGCCCCTTGATGGTCCTCAAATACTCCTGGCGATTTTCTGCCACAAGGCCTTGGTACCAGCTGCTGCATCTTTCTCCAGGGATCTCTAGTCTCTTAACCAGATATATGCAGCTGGTTCCCTCATCTTCTTTGGGTCTTTGCTTGCCTATCTTTTGCACCAAGGCCCTTGGTGGCCACTCTCTTTAGTACTGCCACCTCTGTCTCCTCCTGCTTCACTCCCTGGCTCCTGCCCCTCCCCACATCTCTCCCATTAACACTTACCACCATCCCACACACTCGCTCTTTGATCAATCCTTACTTACTAAGTCTACCTTTCCCCACTAGCATATGAGTTCCGTAAGTTCAGGGATCTTTTGATTCATCTGGTTCAACTGATTTAACTAACCCCAGCATTGAAAACAGTGCTAGGCACACCCTAGGAATTAATGCCGTTATCACAGAGACACAACTGTAAGGCCGTACAGTACAGTACGTGCAATGACAGAGATGTGCCTGGGGAGTTTGACGTCACCAGCCTGAGCTGGTCTCAAAGGATAAATTGTTAGCCGATCATCCAAAAGGCTGTGGTAGGTTAGGGCGGTCACTTTAAGTAGAGGGGCTGGCACAAACAGAAGAAAGACAAAGCCCGGCTCTCCATGAAACTTATGAAATTGTTCCCTGATCGATGACAGGAGAACAAGCAAATACAACCAGCTGCTCATCCTCCGCTCGTTAGCTGTGACTGCTTAATTACCAGCCTCCCCAAGAGAGGGGAGTATTTTTGGAGGCTACTCAGCCTTCTAGCAGATGCAGACATTATTTACTTCCATGGGAGCCTGGGAAACCCTGGCCCAGCTCTGTTGTCCATGACAGACACTGAGGCATCTAGCACCTTGGAGAGAGAGGCAGGTGAGGGAGGACACGGGGTAGAGGGGCTTTCAGGTTCCAAAAGCCTGATGCATCTGTGTCTGCCTCCCCAAATTCAGGCCCAGGGATAGCACCCATTTTGGAATGGGAGCTGCTTTCCATCGGGGCCACCCTTGAAGTTTTTGCACTGATTTGGGGGAGGGAGGATTAGACGGAATGGCTGGGAGCTCCCCAGGCTCTCAGGTGGAGCCTTTCCAGCTTTAGCACCAAGCAGAAGAGCTCAGCCTGTTCCTATGTGCTAGGGGGACACAAACATCCAAATATCAATGAATGGCCAGCGGGGTCTCCTGTGGGGTTCTGCACCCAAGGATTCGTGCCACCTGGCCCCTCTGACATCTGGGAATGCTAGGGAGACCCAAGGTGCTGAAAATGGCCCCAGGAGGGTGGAGAGGCTGCACAAGAGATCGTCCTTGCTGGCTTCGGTACCATGATGCTCTTCCTGTTGGCCTGCTCTGAGCATCCTATCTGATCTGAAAAGCCCAGGCTGCCATGTTAAAGACAACACTTTATGGTGTGCTACAAGCAGCAGCTATGCCAGGTTAATATTACCCATTGTCATTATTGTCTGCACAGCCACTTCTGGAAGGTGCTAGAAAGCATGCAGAAGCTGAGGCCCTATTGGACAGAAATGCTTCTTGGAAAGAGTTGGGGGACAGAGCTGGGCCCCAGCATTCCCTGGGCACCATGTCCACTGTCTTCCTATATTCCAGGCTGCCATGTTAAAGACAACACTTTATGGTGTGCTACAAGCAGCAGCTATGCCAGGTTAATATTACCCATTGTCATTATTGTCTGCACAGCCACTTCTGGAAGGTGCTAGAAAGCATGCAGAAGCTGAGGCCCTATTGGACAGAAATGCTTCTTGGAAAGAGTTGGGGGACAGAGCCGGGCCCCAGCATGCCCTGGGCACCATGTCCACTGTCTTCCTATATTCCAGGGATCCAGGATAAATGAGAGCCTCCAGACCCATGGATTCAGGGGTGTTACTATGGAGATTTCCTTCTGAGCAAGAAGGGACCCTGGGGTTCTGCTCAAGTTCTCAGGGAGGAATGCTTCTACCCAGAGAAGCAATGATTCCATTGTATTAGGAGTGAAGACTGCTGCCCTGCCACTCTGTGCTCCTCTTGCCTCCAGACCCAACAGGCCAAGAAGGGGAGACTGTGCTGGTGGGTGGGGAAGCTGGACCGCTGCTCTGCCATGGTGATGAGGAAGAGTATGTCTGGAAGGAAGGAGATGCCATAGGGTATCTCGTGGCCTGTGATGGAGATCAAGAGAAAGCCACAACCACCCAATCCAGGCAGGCCTGCGAATGGGCTCGACCACTCAGAAGTAGAGGTTTGGATCACAGCTCCAAATAAAGAACCACAGCCAGCTGACGCACATGCTAACAGCAGAGAATATAGAGTGGGTAGTAGAAGGAGCTGGTTACAAAGACTATACGCATATTACATGTAATAATACTACTATAGTATTTACACTATTAAGTACTTGTTATGATCATATAACTAGTTACAAAAGAGAAGGCTATGATTTTTCTATAATTATTATATGAGTATCCCTCCTCATTTTGTTAGGAATATGTTTGCATGTATGTGCGTGTATAATGTAGGTATACCTATACACATATTTCTGTGCATATATATGCATCTACACACACACACACACACACACACACACACACACACACACATACACACACACATTGAACAAACACATCTGTTTATTTCTCTCTTATTTCCCCATCATGGAACATGAGATGTGATACATGATAGTATGTAAGTATAACATGTTAACATCCCAGCATTTCAGGTAGGGGATGTCAAAGAGAAAAATAAACATCACTGCAGCACCTCATCTCCTCTTCCCAGGATGGGGCTAGCACGTTTTCAGTTGTATGCAGGGCACTTGCGTCATGTTAGGTGGAGTTATAAGTTTGTGACTGTCTGTATTCACTGATGAAGCCTGTTTCGTGGAGACACATGGGGGTGCCACGGTGCCATGGGCAGAGGCATGATGGTTAGCTTCATGTGCCAATTTTAGGGGTGCCCAGATGTTTGGTTACATATTATTCTGGATGAGTAAAGAAAAGTACCCTTCCAGATGTGGGTGGGCCTCATCCAATCATTAAAGGCCTAAAGATAAAAAAAGGGAGAATTCTCCATGGCTGACTTCCGCGGTGACACGGGTCTTCCCTCCTGCTTTCTGATTCTGACTCAGACTGGAACTTTCCACCATCAATTCTCCTGGATCTGCAGATTGTGCGACTTCCCAGCCTCAGTGGCCTTGTGAGCTAGTACCTTATAATAAATCTCCTATTGGTTCTATTTCTCCGGAGAACTCTAAGCAATCGTTTGTTGAGATGTACTTACTTGACTTTGCCATTTTCCTCAGCTTGAACGTAAGCTTGTTCATTTAGACCAAGGGCTCTGTCCTTCTGGTTACCCTAGAGATTGTGCTGTCTAGTGCACTGCCTGGTACTCAGTAGATGCTCAATAAATATGTGCAAAATCAAACTAGTGAATGAGGAGGAGTTGGTGGTGCCCAAGAAGCAAGAGAAAAACTAATGTCAATGACTGCAAACTCTTTGAGGGGGGACAGGCAAGAAAGGACCTGGTGGACCCTGGATTTGGCAATTAGGAAAACATGGCAACCTGTTTCAGAGCAGACGTGGTGGATGGCGGGGCTGGAACTGGGGTTCTGTGGGTGAGGGAGCAGGCAGAGACACTGAGCTCACACGGCCCTCTCCCAGGTGGCTTTGAAAGGAAGAGGGTCAATGGAAAGCTACTTCGAAACAAAAGCCTTTTTTGTCCCCTAATCAGTCGGAACATGCTCATTTCTACCATCCCTTCTCGTGGCTTCTCTCAGGGCACACACCATTAATCATCTCTCATTACTTTATTTTTTAATAGAATAAGCAAGTTCATGGGCGTTTGTTTCAGTCTGGTATTCATTCTCTTGGCAGGATAATAATTGATACCTTAAGTGACCTCATTAATCAGTAGGGACAATTACAAGGATATAAGTGGAGGACAGTGTGCTGTGTGGCCTGTCTGGGGAAGAAAGAAAGGTCACCATGTCTCTGAGTCACAATGGGCCAGTCCATGGGTGACTGGCTCCTCATTAGTCCACCTTCTTGCATCCCTCCAAGCAGAGAGGAGACAAGAAATGTCCTAGGGAGGTTAGAACTTGGTGCTACACGTAGGGTCAACATGGGTCCATTTTTATATCAGAGCTCTGCCACCCTGGAAGCTTTCTTCCTGCCTGTTTTCTTGGAGAAACAGGCTCACCTTGCTCAAGAGATTTCCATAAAGTCCCGTGAAGACATAATTCGGTAGATGCGCTTCTTAAAACATAGTAGAAATGCATGCTCGCTCTGGACAACTTCTGGTGAGTCTTTCTATACAGTGGGCATGCTCTGAACCAGGTTCATTCATTCCTTTTTTATTGTATAAATGGTGTGAAATATGGAAGAATTATTTGCAAATTTACTCTTTATTGACACAGAATAAATGCACATATTTATGAGGCACAGTGTAATCATTCAATACACATATATAATATGTAATGAGCAAATCATTCCCTTTTGAGGAGAGTTGTCAGGTGGGAAAACCAGAAAAATTTGGCAGATAGGCAATCTCCTGGCTTCCTCAAGGCATTCAGAAATGCACAAGGAGGAGAAATGTAGGCTAGACATGGTCACACGAGGCCCATTCGTTTCTGGCTCAACAACTGTACACGGACATCAACTGGGAATAAAGTTTTCATGGGTGGCCAGAGACAGAGCTAAATCCTCCATCCTACCCTGCCCACTGTGATTTTTAAATAAACTCCGAATGTTTAAATAACTGTAGATGGACAGGAAAGCTGCACTGATAGCACAGAGAATTCCTGTAGGCTCTTCATCCAAGGTCTCCTAATGTTAGCATCTAATATAACCATGGTACATCTTTCAAAACAAAGACATTAACATGAGTGTTTTGTTACTAACTGAACCCTAAACTTTATCTGTATCTCACCTGTTTTTGCAAGAATGTCCTTTTTTTAGCCCAAGATCTGACCCAGGATACCACATTACAGTGAGTGCTATAATTTGTAATATCTTGCCTGGGAACAGAGAGGACACATTGGTCAACCCATGACTTATGAAGCCAGAAAGGGTTCCCCAGATGACTGAGACCCAGCTCTAAAAGACTTAATCTGTCTTGGTGACAAGACCCTTCGGAAGTTGACCTCTGCCTCTCCTATCTGTCACCAGCTCTCATCTCAAACAATAACAATTAACCAACAAGCTAAAAACCAACCAGCTCCCATCTCTCCAGGCATATAGAACATCAGGCAGTTCCTTGTATATCACCATGGTGTGCCCATTTTAACCCCACCCCCACTTCTGGCCCTGCCTGGAGCATTCTTACCACTCTACCCATCTATCCTCTGCTATTTCCCATCCCCAATTTCTTCTGGTCCCCACAGGCCCCCTCTAATCTCCCCTGGCTCTGTTCCTGTCTCCACTGCCTTCATGGGCTCATCTATTTCCTTCTTGTCTCTGCCTCAAAATTTAGAGCTTTCCAAGATCTGGGCACAGGTCTGCTTCCCCTCTGGATCCCAAGTGCCCAGCAGAAACCTAGAACGGAGAGGTGCTTGGGGACTCTCTGAAAGGCCTGCTGTTCAGAAGAAATGGCCTTTTAAACTCCTGGTGCCTAAGTTAGCACCCTGGCTCAGCTGCATGACCTTGGGCACGTTCCTTAACACCTCTGTGTCTCATCTCCTGCTTTGTCAAATGAGGGGTTAATACTGGTATCTACCTGATAGAGTACCAAGAGGAACCCATGACTTAACACAAGTAGAATGTCTGAAATGGTGCCAAACTCAGAGTAAGCACGCAAAGTCGCTGTAATTGTGTCCACCAAAGTGTTCAGTACTTGGTGACTACAATCCCTGGATTCAGTTTCCACAAAGAAAGGTCTAGGTTAAGGTCTTGGGTGTGAGTTTATTTGGGAGTTAACCCCAGGAAGGCATGAGGGGAGAGAATGTGAGGCTTTTTGTCCTTTGAGTATCACTGTGAGTAAGTGGAGAGGATCCCCTTGGAGAACCCTGGCATAGACGAGTGTGCACCCCAGAGTTAACCTGTTGAAGGGTGAAGAGGCTGGGCTATTTATCTACCAACTCCCTTCCTTCTGGCTTCCTTCATTGGTCCCCGATTGCTCCTGAGAACATTCACTCCATCAGTGAGCTGTGGATAGGGCATGTCCTGGCCCTGCTGGGTCTCCCCTACATCCCTGGAATAGCTGAGCAGATAACAGGCCCAACAGCACTTTTCTGCCCTGCCTGGCCTCAAGTTCCTCCAGCGCCACTGGCCTCTGCCCTGGTCTCTCTGCTTGGCTCCATCCCGATCACAACCTGCAAGGGCTGGTATCCCAGACTTGCAACAGTGCTGGAAACTAATCTGGGTAATCAGCCAGATTCCAGGAGGATGGAATGCAGGCAGCTCCCCCTCTCCCTTCTCCTGGACCCCCAAGCCTCACCAGTTCCATTCTAAGCAGCTGCCACAGAGAGAGGCTCCTGTCCTGGGAACCCACAGAGCCATAGCAACAGTAAGCCCATTGCATTGATTTGTGGTCTGGCCACTGCCCCTCCCTGCGGTGGGGGGGAGGGGGCTAAGAGGGGTGGAGACAGAGTCCAGCTCCACCTCTTGCCCTGAACCTTCTCCATACCCTCCTCCAGGCCTCTGGCTTTTCATGATTCCCTCCCCCCACACACCCTGGCCTGCTTGTCCTGGTGACTGGCAATTAGGCTGTGTTTATTAAACCATGGAACCCAATTCTGCATGCCAGGACTCTGCTTACCATAGATTTTCCAGCGAGGACTGCAGAGATCATAAAACCAATAACCCACCTTGTCTCTCTGACTTATTTACTAACTTGCCTATAAATAAGCTGAGTGATTTGCATATTACTATTTAGCTTTTTATAGCACCACACATCTGAGCACTGGCAGGCAAGCTGGTGGGTGGGGCAAGGGGTGAGCCCTACTCCAGCTGGGCCGGCAGTGTCAATGGCCTGAGCGGCTTCTAACTTCCTCCCTGAACCCGGAGTGCCTGGCAGGCTTGGGTTCTCCAGGCCCCAAAGCAGAGGGACCCAGTACAGGGTGCAAACAGAGAGCCAGCCAGAGCCACCTGGCCAGGGGAGAAGTGGGCACTGTAGTGGGGAATGGTAACCCCAAGATGTTCCTTTTGAAGGACAACTTTTGAGCAGAGAGCAGAAGTGGTCCCTCCCCACTCTCCTGCATCTCCTAGGGGCTGGTCAGACCCCAGCGCTCACACCCTTCAACCAGACCCACGGCTCTGCCATTTTACACTGTGTGACCCCGGGCAGGTAACACCCCCTCTCTGATCCTTGCATCCTTATGGCAAAATGGACACAATGTCGACCCTGACCTCAGATGGTCTGTGTGATGATCCAGTGAGTTCAGACGGAAGGTGCTGGGCAGGATCCTGTCTTAGAACAAGAGCCAGAGAGGATAACGATGATAAAGAAGCTGTACATTTTTACAGCTGATCAAGTAAAATTTAAGAAGAAAAAGAAGCCAACAGCTCTCCTAATCAAAGGGAAGCCCTCCCCTCTGCTACACTACAAGGTTGTGGCATCAGGCTGGACATATGTGACGGACAGCTGCAGAGAACTCTATGTAGGAGGCAGCTGTCGCAGGAAGCACATTGGGTTGGGAGCCAGAACTGCCACCTATGCCACTGTCTGGGTCGTCTGGTATTGGGGTGAAGACATCAGCTTTGAGCCTCCTAGTGCCAGTGCTGGGCTGCCCACCCAGGTCCCAGCACCCCTGGCCTCCAGCGCCACTCAGCCTGACTTCCTGAGCTCCAGCCAGCCTATTCCCCAGACCCCTGGGCCTGCTCCCCACACCTGCACTCAAAACTGCCTTCTTGTTCCACCCTTTGCTGGACACAAAGCATTGTTACAAGCCCCGGATGCTGTGTTCTCTGATCTCAACTTATATCCAATCCTGAGCGATTTGATTCCCCAGTCTAACCAAGTTCTAAGACACCTGCCCCTTGGGTGCTGGCCAGTGAGTGTCCCAGGCAACAAAATCCAGGGCACCCGCGCAGGTCCCCACCTGCCATACTTGAGGTCCCTACCAATCTGGAGACTGAGGAACTCACTATGTCCCATGGGGTAAAACCCTGAGGGGAGACAGATCACAGAGAAACAACAGTAACCATGCCAGGTGCTGCCTCAGCCCTCCTGGGCTTCAGGGTTCCCCAAGTCCTGGCTCAAGCACTAGCAGCGTGGCCATAAAGTGTAAAA
Organism: Muscardinus avellanarius; assembly: GCF_963383645.1. NCBI lineage: Eukaryota > Metazoa > Chordata > Mammalia > Rodentia > Gliridae > Muscardinus > Muscardinus avellanarius. The sequence goes on from NC_137788.1 coordinate 27,742,835, forward strand.
AAGTTCAGAGCTGTGGATAGCCCCCGAAGACAAGGTGCTTCCAGGGACGGGCAGTGGCTCCTCCCTACTGGCTAGGATGGGCGCGCAGGGCCCAGCGCCTTGCCTGCCCAAGGCTTCTGCCAGGGCTGCCTCTAGAATAAGCATGCAGGGCCCAGCGCCTTGCCTGCCCAAGGCTTCTGCCAGGGCTGCCTCTGCCCAGTAGCCTCTTCCTTCGGCTCCCCCAGCCCCTAGCTTCCATCCCTGCAATCCCTCCAGGAACCCTTGGGCCACCTGGGCGGCTCTGCTCTCAAACCATGTTTATTTCCCTGGGAAAGCTGATCGAGAGCTGTAATCACAGTTTTTCTTTGTTTGCTTATTCATCTTTCACACTGGAGGTTGAGTTTGGGAGAGCTGGGAGTTTGTGTTCATTTCCCCCCTGCTTCCCAATCCTTTGTTTACATCTGCAAGGTCACCAGAAGCCCTAATTAGCACATTATAGGACAGCTCCTAAGAGAAGCTCAACACCCATCCAGGGAATGAATGAATGAATGAATGAATGACCAAACACAAGCTGCAGAAGTGCTCAGGATGCGCTCAGGATGCAAGCCCCAGGGTGCAGCACACCCTGGGGCTGGGCTCAGCTTCCCTAATTCCCCTGAACAGTCCTTTAAAGTCTGAATCCTCCTCAGCTACTTCTCCTTGGATAGTGTCATCTGCATTTGTTCATATGCCCACCTTTCTATCCCCCCACCTCACAGGACCATCGGGACATCTTCACAGGCCACCTCTGGGCTGACAGGAGCCACAGCTGTGGCCAGAACTGCCCCCTTAGAATGCACCTGAAATCTATAAGAAAGGGAAGAAAGAAGCCAGCAAAGAACAGAGTGCCCGCAGCTGAGGGCAGGGTGGGGACTGAAGGGCAGGAGCCCCCAGAGGACCAGGACGACAAGCCAAGGGGGACTGAACATCTGGGAGGGGACCTGCCAGGGCAGAGCTCTGTACCAGGCTCCAGGGGGCATGAGATGTACAGTATGATCCAATACGGGTAAAACTGATGTATAAGTGTGCACGTGGGGTGCTATCAATGCTTCTCTCTGGGTGGCAACATTACAGCTGATTTTTTAAAAATTCTCCATTATAATAGTCTGCATTTCCCAGGTTTTCTATAATTAGATTATATTTAGGCAACAGAAGCATGTATCAAAGGAAGGGAAGGAGAAAGCCCAGGAGGCGGTGGATGGGGGGTGCGGCGCCAGCTCACTCCCCCCGAGGACCTGCCCCAGGCTTCCTGGAACCCCTTCTGCCCCTCTGGAACCACACCGCTCAGCAACCAGGCGACAAATGTGGGATTCGTGCAAGTCATGGGGCTCCCTGTTTCTATTTTTTCCCCTCTCTCTTCCACTTTGTGTTTTGTAAGAATCTAATTTTAAACTCTCCAGATGCCATATTTTTGATCTCTTGAATTGATTCTTTGCAGAAATAGAGTAACAGAAGTGCCATGAACCTTTTTAGAGGAAAGGATAGAAAGGCCATGAAGGCGTGGAATCGGCCACCTTTGGGCTCCTCGGCCAGGCTCCTCTGCCCCTCACCCCACTTCTGCCAAGAAGCCCAGAAACATGAAGACTCCACCCACCTGCCTCCTGGAGGCTGGGAAAGTTTTACCTCAACTGCAGACAGATAATTGCATGGGACACCATAACCAGTGGGTGTGGAAGAGACCAGGGAACAGAGGCGAGCTCATGTTACCTAAATCCCACAGCAATTGTGCCTCATCCCTGGGGACATTTGCAATGCCTGAAGACATCTTGGTTTCTGTGTTGGAAGGAAAAGTGCTACTTGCAGGCATGCCAAGAATACTGCTAAATGTCCTTCAATGGAGAGGACAGCCGCCAACTCAAAGACTGTCAGTGGTCACAGACATCGGTAGTGACACAGTGGAGAAGTTCTACAGGACACTGTGCCAGGCTCCGGGCCAGGTCTGTTCATGAGCATCCTCCTCTTGGGTCATCTGATCCCACTCTTGGGACTTCACAAGGCTGGTGGCTTCTCAGAGCCAAGAGCCACTGCTCGCTGCTTCCGTACCATCCCAGTGCTGAGAGTGGGGTTCTGGGATCAACTGCCTGAGTTCAAATCCTAGCACCACTATCTATAAGTCACTTCATCCCCTCCTCCAGCCTCAACTTCCTCATCTGTAAAATGGAGACCCTATTCCATAGGGTTCTGGTAAGACTTCAAAGGGCTAATGAGGGGCAGTGGCTGGCATATAGTCAGTGCTCAGTAAAGAGTAGCCATTAGTACTGTCACCTAGAGCCATGAAAGGGCTCCCTGGGCACCCTACCTGTCCAGAGCTGCAAAGTGTCTCCACCACCACACACAGAGAAACACACTTCAGTCTTGGCTTCCACAAGATCTCCTTGAGGCCCTATGACCTGTCTTCGCCATTGTCATCCCCATGCACACCCTAAGAGGTTGGAAGTATTATCCTCATTTACAAATGAGGAAAACATTGTCTTAGCTTGGTGAGGAGACTGGCTTTGAGCCTTCCACATCTGGTATAGGATGTACATGTGACAGCCCCACAGCAAGACTCCAGGATGGACAGGACCCCAGTGTAGGGAAACTGCTGGCCTTCTGGCAGGAAGTCAAGGACGACAGATATGGCTCTTTGGACCCTCTATTTCCTGATCTTGGTGAATCTAAATCTCACAAATGCATGTCCCACTATTACCCTTGACCTCGCTGGAACCCAGATGCTGGCAAGACTGAGCAGGCACCACACCCCAGTCCTCTAAGACTCTGCCGTGGCCTTCTAAGGCAGCCACATTCAGACCCAGCCTAAAAATAAACCTTAACTAAGCCTTCAGCTATTTTTATGACCAAGTAACACATGTCACTGACATCCATCGGGGTGTCCGTAAGCACACATGACTGGTAACCAAAGAGTTACTGACAGTCTCTTTACTGTGGATGCTTTAAAATGGCCTAGCCTGGAAGTCCCACCATGGCCGTGGTGGTGTTCCAGGGTATACCTGTTAGTCAGAAATGTGAAAGACTGGGGGGCATAGAGGATGAGGGAGGTGGTATGGAGGGCAGGGGAGGGATGCAGGTGCAGGACAGTGAGCATGAGATCGGGTGTGAGGGTCTCACGGCCTAGGGCAGCTTCCTAGATCCAGCTCTGCTCTGGCCTGCCTTCTCAGAGTCCCCACCCCAGCCTTACTCTTGCTGGTCTTTAAGGCTCTGTTCTCTGACACCTACACTAACAGTCATCAGAGAAACAATGAACAATGCTGGCTGTAGAAACCAATCCCCAAGCCCTTATCTGCCAGAGGATGTTCCCCACAGCCTCCCCCTCCCCCCTGGACCACTGCATAGCCTGGGTCAAACCTCCCTTTTTCCCCCATCCAAGTCTGTCCCCAACCCTTTCCTGAACTGTCTTCCTGCTGTATAGACAGGACTGACTGTTTGACCTATACAGAAGCCATGATTTCAAACAGCAGACTCTATGAGGCCTGGGCTCTGTCAGAAAGCTCTAAGCATTTGGGCAGCAACAAAATCCAGAAGCATCCATTAGAAACGATACACCCAGGATGTGATCTGTTTTGGAGAATGTTCTGTGAGCAGCTGAGAAAAATGTGAACTCTGCTGTAGTTGAGTGGAATATTCTATATGTGTCTAATAAGTCCATTTGGTTGGTGGTGTTCTTTAGGTCTGAGGCATCTTTACTGACCTTTTCATCTCGATCAGCCGAATGGTGTGAGAGGAATGTTGAAGTTTCCCAGTATTATTGTGTTGGGATTTATGTGTGACTTAATGTCACAAACAGTTTGTTTTATGAAGGTAATTATACCTATGTTTGGCACATAAATGTTGACTATCATTATTTCCTCTTGTTGGATTATTCCTTTTACCAGTAAAAAAAAAAAAAAAAAAAAATGGCCTTCTTTGTCTCTTCTAATAAGCTTGGACTTGAAATCTAACTTATCTGATATCATAGTTGCTACTCCAAAACAGATCACATCTGGGCCACAAAGTGGGGACTAGCAAATTCAAAAACTGTGACAAACTTCCCTGTGTCTTTTCAGACCATAATGGAATGAAACTAGAGATCAACTATAATATGACCCAGAGAAACCAAATAAACATGTAGAAATTAAACACACTGCTGAATGAAGAATGGGTCATAGAAGAAGTAAAGAGTGAAATCAAGAAACTTCTAGAAACAAACAAAAATAGAGATACAACATATCAAAACCTCTGGGACACTTTGAAGGCAGTATTAAGAGGAAAATTCATAGCACTTAGTGCTCACATAAGAAGAACATAAAATCACCAAATAAATAACCTAATGACAACTCAAAGCCCTTGAAAAATGAGAACAATCTAACCCCAAAGCCAGTAGAAGACAGAAAATTATTAAAATTACAGCAGAAATCAACAAAATAGAGAATAAAAAATACAAAAATAAAAAAAAACAAAAGATGGGTTCTTGAAAAAATTAATAAACCACTAGCCAACTTAACCATAAAAAGAAAAAATCAACCCAAATTACAAAGATAAGAGATGAAAAAGTAGATTTTAGCAATGACAGTGTAGAAATCCAGAGGATTATTAGAAACTACTTTGAAAAACTATACTGCAGCAAAATGAAAAATCTGGAAGAAATTGACAACTTCCTCGATAAATACAAGTTCCCTAAACTGAGTCAAGAAGATATAGAAAATTTAAACCAACAAACAGCAATCAAAAAGATTGAAACAGCAATAAAGAGTCTACCAGCAAATAAAAGCTCAGGACCAGATGGTTTCCCAAGCGAATTTTATAAAACCTTATAGAAGACCTAATCCTGATACTCATGAATCTATTTCATAAAATAGAAAGAAACAGGACTCTCCCAAATACATTCTATGAAGCTAAAATTACATTAATACCAAAACCAAATAAAGAGAGCTCAAGGAAAAAGACTCTAGGCCTATATCTTTGATGAGCTTGGATGCAAAACTACTAAACGAAATACTAGCAATACACATTCAAAACCACAGCAAGAAAATCATATATTATGACAAAGTAGGGATCATACAGAGATGCAAGGATGGGTCAACATATGAAAATAAATCCATATAATTCAGGTTCGAAGCCAACCGCTTGGCTTATGAGACCCTGTTTCCAAAAATAAAAAAAGATAAAATAGGTCTGGGAGTGTATCCTGGAGGTAGAAGGGCTTCCAAGAACCCCAGTACCACACACACAAAAAAATTAATCTTAAAAAATCGGAAGCTTTTGTATACCAACCATAAATCCACTGAAAAAGAAATTCAGAAAACACTTCCACTCAGGATACTCCACAAAAATATAAAATACTTAGGAATAAACTTAACCAAGGAGGTAAAGACCTCTACAAAGAAAATTATAAAACGTTGAAAAAAGAAATCAAAGAAGACCTTACAAGATGGAAAGATCTTCCATGTTCATGGATAGGCAAAATAAATACCATCAAAATGGCCATACATCCAAAAGTGATCTACAGATTCAACGCAATACTCAATAAATTACCAAGGTCACTCCATACAGACATATAAAAATCAGTCCTTAATTTGGAACAACAAAAATCTCAGAATAGCCAAAGTAGTTCTTAGTAACAAAAACCATGCAGGAAGAATCACATTACCTGACTTTAAACTATACTACAAAGCCATAGTAATAAAAAAAAAAAACAGCATGGTACTGGCACAAAAACAGATACATAGACCAATGGAGCAGAACAGAAGACTTAGAAACAAATTCACACACTTATAGCCAATTGATCTTTGACAAAGGAGCCAAAAACATACACTGGAAAAAAGATAGCCTGTTCAACAAATGGTGTTGACAAAACTAGTTAACCATATGCAGAAAAATGGAAATAAATCCCACTTTCTCACCCTGCACAAAGTCAATTCAAGATGGATCAAAGACTTGGAAATTAGACCAGAGAACTTGAGGCTCCTCGAAGAGGACATAGGTCCAGGTAAAATCACATAGGCACAGGTAAAAACTTTCTCAACAAGACCTCAAAAGCACAAGAAACTAAAAGGCAAATCAATACATGGGATTGCATGAAATTAAAGAGCTTCTGTATAGCAAAGGAAACTATCAAGAACCTCAACCAAGAGCCAACAGAATGGAAGATTTTTGCCACCTACTCTTCCAGTAGAGGAATAATATCTAGAATATACAGAGAATTCAACAAACTCAGCATTAAGAAAACAAAAAGCCCAATCAAAAACTGGGCGAGTGAACTAAATAGACACTTCACAAAAGAAAAAATTCAAATGGCCAATAAATGCATGAACAAATGTTCAACATCATTAGCAATCAGAGAGATGCAAATCAAAACTACCCTGAGATTTCACCTAACTCCAACTAGAATGGCAATCATTCAAAACACAAACAACAACAAATGCTGGCGAGGATGTAGAAAAGTGGGAACCCTAATACATTGTTGGTGGGATTGCAAATTAGTGCAATCACTTTGGAAAACAGTATGGAGGCTCCTCAGAAGAATGGAAACAAACTTACCATATGATCCAGCAATACCACTTCTGGGTATCTACTCAACATAATGGAAACCAAACTAATAATGCATGCATATCTATATTCATAGCTGCACAATTCACCATTGCCAAACTATGGAACCAGCCAAGATGTCCATCAACAGATGAGTGGATTACAAAACTATGGGATATGTACGCAATGGAATTCTACTCAGACATAAAGAAAAACACAATTATGTTATTTAAAGGGAAATAGATGGAACTGGATAACATTATGCTAAGTGAGATTAGTCAGTCACCAAAAAATAAGAAATTGGATGTTCTGCCTAATATGCAGAAGCTAGGAAGAAAATGGGTCATAGGAGGAGATCTAGATGAAGAAGGAGATACTGTAGATGAACAGGTAAGGTGACCTAACTGAGGGGATGGGAGCATAAAGAGGGAAATTCTGTAATGCACATGATGTACCTTAACAAACTATCAATGCCAATCACTAAGCCAAACATAAAAAGGATGGAGGGGGAGGGAATGGGGTGGGAATTGGGTAAGGACTAATTAGGTGATATGTGCATGCATGCCTCCACCATCTTGTACCCCATTAAGATGTATGATTACAATTCACCAATTAAAATTTTTTTAATAAAAAGAATAAAAAATAGGGCTGGGAGTGTAGCTCAGGGGTAGAATGTTCCTATGTTCAATCCCAAGCACCCCCCCCCCAAAAAAAAGGAAAGAAAGAGATGATACACCAAAATTGGCCCTCTTTCTTTGGGGCCTAGGTGTGCTCAGGTACAAGCCTACCACCCACCCCTCTGCAGGGTTGGCTATACAGTGTGCAGAGGCTGACCTGGGCTAAGGGCTGTCTCTATTGTGTCCCAGCTGCTTGGGCTTGAAACATTGATCTGACCTCTCTAAACTTCAGAGTTTTTCTTTTAATCTGTGAAATGGGGGTGATGATTCTCCCACCCCTGCTATAGAATTACTGTAAAGAATAAATAAAGCAACTGGACATGGTGGTACAAGCTTGTAATCCCAGTACTTGGAGACTGAGACAGGAGGATCGCAGGTTCATAACCATCCTCAGCTACTTAAGTGCAACCCTCTGAAACTTAATGAGATCCTGTTTCAAAATAAAGAAAAAAAAATAGGTCTGGGTGAGGGGATATAGCTCAGAGTTAGAATACCCCGGCTTCAATCCCTAGGACCAAAAAATAAAAAATAAAAATAAAAAAAATAAAAGAATGCCCCTGGGTTCAATCCCTAGTATGCCCCCAGAAAAGAATAAATTAAGCAAACCACCAAAAGTCTTTAGCAGTGTGCTCAGAATATAGTAAATGCTAAAAAAAAAGTAATATTGTTCATTGTTATTCTTGCCATCCACACACACAGCTTATAGAGCAGGAATTCTGAACCTAGGGCACACAGATGGGTCCTGGGGAGTTGGTGAGTCCATCCATGGATATTAAATACAAAATTTTAAGTGGACACATTATATTTCATGGGGGAGAATATATGGCTGTCATAAAAAAGTCAGGGGGTCCATAACCCCGATGATGTGAAGGTTGGGAATTTGAGACCATATTGAATGATGCCTTGGGCCTGGATCTTGGCTCTGGGGTTTATCAGCCCGTGGCATTGGCAAGTGATTCTCCTCCCCCTCACTTCTGGTTCCATCCGTTCTAGGGGGATAATAATAACACATACCTCCTTGTGGGCTTCTGAGCACTAAGTGAGACGCTGCATTTCAGGCTGAGAACAAGGCAGGTACTTGCACAAGTTATATATATGGCCACTTTTAAAACAGACACATACATGCAGCACACACAGGCGTGCTAATTTCTACAATTAAGAACCATTGTGATAGTACCAGAAAATGGTGACTGAGGGACACAGCACTTCTCAGTAGCTGAAACAAATAAAGTTTAACTACTTAGAAAGCAGTGTCTTAATCAACAAAATAAATACATCTCAGGAACCAAAACAGATCCAGGTACCTCGGCAGGAAACCCTGAACTCAAAGAATAAGAAGAACAAAGATCGGACACCAGACCTGCTGCAGATACAATCGGGACACCCGCCGGCGGGCTGCCTGTGCGGGCTGCCTGCCAGCCCAAACTGCACTCCGGAGAACTGCACTCCGGAGCCCTGACTGTAATCACCACGGCAAGATAATCCGAGACTGAAAACAAACATAGAGCCTCATTTTAAGCAGCGAGCAGCACCCACGTCAGAATTCTGTGTGCTCACCAGCGACTGGATCACAACAGCACAGAGACTCCCATGGACGCCTGAACCAAGGAAGCCAGGTACCTGAGTGCGTCCAGGGAAAGTGCGGGTCCTGGCGTGCGCCCCAGGCCCAGCACCGGCCCGGGGCATATGTCCCATGCCTCAGAACCCAGCACTGTCCTTGCGCACCCTGTCTTCACCCCGGACCCCTGCTAGTAGTCAGTACCTGTGCCAACGCCACCCCTAAATCAGAGCTTACCTTGTGTGCCCAGGCCCCGCTCCCCACTGGAGCCCAGACACGCACCTTGCCAGAGGCCTGCTTTCCAGGCAGCGAAAGCTCTGTGCACCCGTGAAATCTCCTCGGGCCCCCAGCTTCTATGCCCCACGGGAGGCAGAGATCATTGCTGGACACCGCGCAGTGCCTGTGCACCCAGACACTTGTGCACCTATCTGGCGCCCCTGGCCCACTGCTGGGAGTTCCCGCCCACCTGGTAGCCTGATATTCAGTTCTAGTCTAGGGTACAGCTCAATGCACCTTGGAGAAGCATAGCAGCAAGCACTAGGCAGCTGCACCCACTCACACCTGGGTCCAGTAATAGCAACGCACCCAGCCTGCACTCTGGGAATAGGCAGAGCTCTGGCAGTAAGTGTGGGCATCCAGGAACCAGCATTCCTTTGCCCAGGGTACATCTTGGGACCACACCGGCTAGCCCAGTTAGAATTTCCAGAGACACAGGAAAATCCATCGAGACACAATATCTGCACAGGACCACAGGGGGAGGTTCCAAGTCTACTTTGGACATCCTCCACTCCTGCTGTAGGGAAGCACAGGCCAGGGTCTAGGGTGGTGAGTGCAGAGGTGCTGACTACAGGTTGGAATTACGCAGAACCTGAGAATTGTACAGAATCTAATAACATACCAGACATCCTGACACATAAACCCAAAGCAGTTAAAGGAAAGAAAGGTGTCCAAACACCCAGAGTAACCTAAGAAGATAAAAATAGAGTACAAAGAAAACTAAGAGACATTGGATTATATTCTGTAAGCTACCAAAGCAATCAGATACGCAAATATTATATGGACCTGACCCCATATTCGTAAATAAGTAGGACTATTTTTTTTTTTTTACTTTTATTGTGGATGTTTTGTTTTGTTTTGCTTTTACAGTGCTTTTGTTTTGGTATGGATATTGCTGTTTTATATTTTTTTCTCTCCATCCTTTTTTTACTTTAACTTGTATATATATATATATTTGATAGTTTGCCTTATTTTCTGATTTCACACAGCTGCTAGTTCCTTTTTATTCTTGTACTTTTTTCCTCTTTCTTCCTCTTTCCTTCCTTTTTTCATTCTCCTCCTTTGATTGGTTTTTCCTTTCTTTTTCTTGGATTACATAATAGTCTTGGTATCTTATGTGGATTGTTTTTTTATGTTTGTCTGCTCCTTCCATCACCCCTCTTACAAACTTCCCCACACTAACCTATATACTCTTCTCCCCCAAAACTTTTCCCCATAATATACTTCCTTGTTTAATACTCAAAGTATTTCATATATCCATACTATACTAATGACAAGAGTCCTACTAGTTAACTCTCTCTCATTCTCAGCAACATATTACCTTATCATACTTAAAGTCTCTCTCAACCTAAACATATCCTCTACCTAATCCGACTCCTTTACCCATCACCCCAGCTCCTCCCACATCACCCACCCTCAACACTGGAAAAGCTCTGCTGAATTGCCGATACCCCTAAACTCCTAATATTAAGATTGGACTAAGCATAATACTCACAAACGATGGGTAGAAACCAGAAAAACAGGACAGAGAACGCTACAAATATAAGAACCAGGAATTATGAAGAGACAGCAGAAATCACAAATACTGACCTACTAGAAATGCAAGAAGGGAAGTTCAGAATCTTGATGTACAATATGATGAAAGGATTTAAAACAAGTCTAGAGGAGGTGAAAGGTGAGTTAGAATCACTAAAAAAGAATCAGAAAGAGGTCTGGAATGAAATGAAAGAGGCAATAAGTGAAATGAAGACAGCAATAGAAAGTAATTCTGGAAGATTAGATGAAATGGAAAACAGAATATCAATATTAGAAGACAGTACATCCCAAACCGAAAACACAGTCAGCGATATACAGAAATCTTTACAGCAACAAAACCTAAACATCCAGCAAATATGGGATAATATGAAGCGTCCTAACTTACAGATAATAGGCATTGAAGAAGGGATAGAGATACAGACCAAGGGCATTTGTAATCTCTTCAAGGAAATAATCTCAGAGAATTTTCCAAATATGGAAAGAGACTTGGACCTTCATGTCCAGGAGGCATACAGAACTCCACTGAGACAGGACCAAAGAAAGACCACTCCACGCCACATAATAACCAAAATGACCAACATAGAGGCCAAAGAAGGAATCTTAAAAGCAGTAAGAACAAAAGGAAGGGTGGCATATAGAGGCAAAACAATAAGAATCACCCCAGACTATACAACCCAGGTCATGAATGCTAGGAGAGACTGGTACAATGTTATTCAGACCCTGGAAGAAAATAACTTCCAACCAAAATTAATCTATCCAGCAAAATTACTATTCAAGATCAATGGTGAAACCAAAGTCTTTCAGGATAAACAGAATATCAAAAAATGCATGAATTCAAAGCCAACACTAGAGAAAATTCTTAAAGAAATAAACCATAAGGAAAAAAAAGAAGCAGACTTCAGAATCAGAGAAGGGAGTAAGTTATTAAGTGGGCCATTTAAGTGAAGAAGAAAGATCAAACCACCCAAGAGTAGACAGAACACAAAATGGCAGAAAAAAGAAAATCATATTTCAATAATATCTCTTAATTCAAAGGACTTAACTCACCAATCAAAAGACATAGACTGGCAATGTGGATTAGGAAACATAATCCAAATATATGCTGTCTGCAAGAAACTCACCTTACAGCCAAAGACATTCACAGACTAAAAGTGAAAGGATGGAAAAAGATATACCATGCCAACTGTAACCAAAAAAGAGCAGGGGTAGCAACCCTGATATCCAACAAAACAGACTTTAAACTAAAACACATCAAAAGAGACAAATCAGGGCACTTCCTTTTATTAAAAGGAACAATACACCAAGAAGATATAATGATAGTAAATATTTATGCCGCAAATGTGGGTGCAACCACATTTGTAAAACAAACCCTTCTGGACATAAGATCCCAAGTAGACCCAAATACAATAATTCTGGGAGACTTTAATATGCCTCTCACACCACTGGATCGATCTTCAAGGCAAAAGATGAGTAAAGATGCTTTAGAACTAAAGGAAACCATAAACCAAATGGACCTAATAGACATTTTCAGATTATTTCAACCAGGAACAACAGAATACACATTCTTCTCAGCAGCCCATGGAACTTTCTCCAAAAGAAACCACATCCTGGGACACAAAGAAAATATCAGCAAATTCAAAAGATGTAATATAATTCCTTGCATCTTTTCAGACTACAATGGAATAAAAGTAGAAATCAACAACAGGAAACTCGAAAGAAAGTATTCAAGTTCATGGAGAATGAATGATACACTATTGAATGATGAATGGGTAAGAGCAGAAATTAGGGAAGAAATAAAGAAATTTATGGAAACAAATGAAAACAGAGATACAACCTACCAAAATCTATGGGACACCATGAAGGCAGTATTAAGAGGAAAGTTTATTGCATTGAGTGCCCACATAAGAAGGACAGAGAACCACCAAGTAAAGAACCTAACGACACAACTCAAGGACCTAGAAATTATGCAACAGTCTATTCCCAAAGCCAGCAGAAGGCAAGAAATCATTAAAATTAGAGCAGAAATAAATGAAATAGAAAACAAAAAAACAATTCAAAGAATCAATAAAACAAAAAGTTGGTTCTTTGAAAAGATTAATAGAATTGATAAACCCCTGGCCAACCTAACCAAAAGAAAAAGAGAATCAACTCAAATTATCAAAATTAGAAATGAAAAAGGAGATATCACCACAGATAGTGAAGAAATTCAAAAGATTATCAGAAACTACTTTAAAAATTTATACTCCAATTGACTTGAAAACCTGGAAGAAATTGCTAGATTTCTAAGCACAGTTAACCTTCCTACACTCAGCCAAGAGGATATAGCAAGCCTAAACCAACCAATAACAACCAAAGAAATAGAAACAGCAATAAAAATTCTTCCACCAAAGAAAAGCCCAGGCCCAGATGGGTTTTCAGTTGAATTCTACAAAACCTTCAACGAACAACTAATACCAATACTTCATAACTTGTTCAGGGAAATTAAAAGAGATGGAACTCTCCCAAATTCCTTCTATGAGGCCAGTATCACATTAATCCCCAAACCAAATAAAGATATTTCAAGAAAGGAAAACTACAGACCAATATCCTTAATGAACATAGATGCAAAAATCCTAAACAAAATACTAGCTTTACGCATTCAAAACTATATCAAGAGAATAATACACCATGACCAAGTCGGTTTCATCCCAGAAAAACAACACTGGTTCAACATATGCAAATCAATACATGTCATTCACCACATAAATAGAACCAAGAACAAAAACCACATCATCATAGCAATAGATGCTGAAAAAGCATTCGACAAAATCCAATACCCATTTATGTTAAAAACACTGCAGAAAATTGGGATAGAAGGAAAGTACCTCAACATCATTAAGGCAATATACTGTAAACCCAAAGCCAACATTATATTGAATGGGGAAAAACTGCAAGAATTTTCTCTAAAATCAGGAACATGACAAGGATGCCCCCTATCACCACTCCTTTTCAATATAGTACTTGAGACTCTTGCTGCAGCAATAAGACAAGAGAAGGAAATCAAAGGAATCCACATAGAAAGAGAGGAATTAAAATTATCCTTATTCGCAGATGACATGATCCTTTATCTGGAAGACCCAAAGAACTCAACTAAAAGACTTCTGGAGCTGATTGACAAATTCAGCAAAGTCACAGTTTACAAAATCACCCTAAAGAAATCAGTGGCTTTTCTTTATGCCAACAACAAATCCACAATGAAAGAAAGAAAGAAACAAACAAACAAACAAAAAAACAATTCCATTCACTATAACCTCAAAACCAATAAAATACCTAGGAATAAACCTAACCCAACATGTAAAAGACCTCTACAACAAAAACTATAAAACATTAAAGAAAGAAATTGAAGAAGACCTTGGAAGATGGAAAGATCTTCCGTGCTCATGGATAGGCAGAATAAATATCATCAAAATGGCCATTCTGCCAAAACTGATCTATCGGTTCAATGCAATTCCCATTAAAATACCAGCGACATTCTTTAGAGACCTAGAAAAATCAATCATGAACTTTATATGGAGAAAGAAAAGACCTAGAATAGCCAAAGCAATTCTCAACAATAAGAAACATGCAGGAGGCATTACAATCCCAGACTTCAAACTATACTATAGAGCAATAGTAGTAAAAACAGCATGGTACTGGCACAATAACAGATATACTGACCAGTGGATTAGAATAGAAGATACAGAAACAAACCCACACATCTTTAGTCAATTAATCTTTGACAAAGGGGCCAAATACATACGCTGGAGAAAAGACAGCCTTTTCAACAAGTGGTGCTGGGAGAACTGGCTAACCCTTTGTAAAAAGATGAATCTAAACCCCTATATCTCACCAAACACAGGAATCAACTCAAGATGGATCAAAGACTTAGAAATTAGACCTGAGACTGTGAAGTTAGTAGAGGAGAGCATAGGTTCAACACTACAACGTATTGGCACAGGCAGTAACTTTCTCAACAAAACCTCCAAAGCTCAGGAAATTAAGGCAAGAATAAACAAGTGGGATAGCATCAAACTAAAAAGTTTCTTCTCATCAAAGGAAACTATCAATAACCTAAAGAGGAAGCCTACAGAATGGGAAAGGATCTTTACCAGCCACCATTCTGATAGGGGGGCTAATATCCAGAATATACAAAGAGCTCAAAAGACTCTACACTAGCAAAACGAACAACCCAATCAAGAAATGGGCAAATGAACTAAATAGACACTTCACAAAAGAAGAGATACAAAGGGCCAATAGATACATGAAAAGATGTTCTTCATCACTGGCTATCAGGGAGATGCAAATCAAAACTACACTGAGATTCCATCTAACCCCAGTCAGAGTGGCAAGCATAACGAAATCAAACAACGACAAATGCTGGCGAGGATGTGGGGAAAGAGGAACTCTTACACTGTTGGTGGGAATGCAAACTAGTTCAACCACTATGGAGATCTGTGTGGAGATTCCTAAGAAAGGTGGGAATAGATCCACCATATGATCCAGCTATACCACTCCTAGGTATCTTTCCAAAGGGGTTGAATTCAGAGAACTACAGCAACATATGCATACCTATGTTCATAGCAGCACAATTTGTAATAGCCAAAATATGGAACCAACCCAGATCTCCATCAACAGATGAATGGATAGCAAAACTTTGGGAAATACACACAATGGAATTCTATTCAGCCATAAAGAAGAACAAAATTATATCATTTTCAAGAAAATGGAAAGCCCTGGAGAACATTATGTTAAGTGAGATCAGCCAAGCACAGAAGGAGAAGGTACATATGTTTCCTCTAATATGACCAAACTAGGAAACACAGAGGATACCAATGGGACTCCAGATAATGGAGGGGAAATATCAGCAAAGTTAGAATGGAAAGATAGGAGAGGAGGAAGGCTGATCTTGATTAATGAGGGTCTACATCTGAACATGTGTAAAATTATGAATATGACATGGTTAACCCGGACAACCATTGGTGGGAGGGGGGAAGGGAAAACGGGGGCAGTGGGGAGAGGGCACCAAATATAGTTTAAATATATACTATTTATGTCCAATAAAAATTGTTAAAAGAAAAAAATAAATATATTATCTGCAAAAAAAACCAAAAACAAACAAACAAAAAAAAAACATTGTTCCAGCCGGTCGTGGTGGCGCACGCTTGTAATCCCAGCATTCGGGAGGCAGAGACCAGAGGATTGTGGTTCATGGACAGCCTCAGCTACTAGTAAGGCCCTCTGCAACTTAGTGAGACCCTGTTTTAAAAATAAAAAGACTAAAAAATAGGACTAGGGGTGTAGCTCAGAGGGAGAATGCCTCTGGGTTCCATCCCCAGTACCACAAAAAAAAAAAAAAAAAAGAACTACTGTTCCAAAGCTGGTGTTCGGTTCATCCCACCTCCTCCAGGCTCATTTCCTCCTGCGTACCCCTCTCTGCCTTGAAATTTCCTTTCCTCAGCATCCTGAAACACCGTCTAAGTCAAGAGAGTCAAAGGATGGAGGAAGGAAGGGAAGGGGAGAATCCAAACTTTGGGGTTCCACTACCAGCCTGGTGGAGTGGGCCATGCAGGGACATTGGAGATTCCAGGCCTTGGGGTCAGGTCTGACTTGGAGCCAGGAGTCAGGAGCTGAGGCAGGCTGATGGAAGGTGGACTACCCAGAGTCAAGTGGAGTCTGATCCAGGTCTAAGGAGCTCAGGGCAAGCTGAGCATGCCCAGCCAGGAGGTCGGTAGAGCAGGGGCCCAGGATGCTAAGCCCTTGGCTGCGGCCTCCTGACAGTGGGTGGGATGGGCTTGTG
The DNA here is from genome assembly GCF_963383645.1 of Muscardinus avellanarius. Taxonomy (NCBI): domain Eukaryota; kingdom Metazoa; phylum Chordata; class Mammalia; order Rodentia; family Gliridae; genus Muscardinus; species Muscardinus avellanarius. The sequence goes on from NC_137788.1 coordinate 27,759,219, forward strand.
TCTGGAGCTCAGCTGCGACTTTCTGCTGCTGAGCTGGGGTAGGGAGGCTAGAGAGCCATATTTAACAATCAAAATCAAAACACCGTGAATTCCTGGAAATGACATTGAAACCGCTCTTCGGGGAGGGAGGGGTGTGGCGATCAATGGTATCGGCAAGCGTGTCACGCCCTCGCAGATTCACGCAGATTCACAGAGAAAGTCAAGCTGGCTCCCTCGGCCCTCGATGGAGGTACATTCACACTCTCATCCCATACCGGGGCTGCAACAGGCGGCCAGAGGAAGCTGGCACAGGCGGATGGACTCCAGCTACTACCCTGAGGCTCACACAGCTTTCTCTCAATGACTCAGAGCCTGAAGTAGTGACTACAAGCGGGAAATGTTGAGAAATACGGTTACTCCAATCTTACACTTGATCGGAATGAAACACACATCATTAGCTACAAAAGTGGGATTAAGACAACAGAGCATTATTTGCGAATGATAAAAGGCACAGATGCAAATGTAAACCTGAATGGAAAATGTAAATCTGAGCCATGTGCGCTTAGCCCTCATGCTACTAAACTCAGCCCTTCGGTCCTACCTGGAGGGGGTGGGTTTGCATCCTAGCCTGGCTCCTCTCCACGTCAGCAGCTCTCCAACAGAGGCTCCAAGGACCTAAATATCAGCAGCCAATACCCTGCCGTTCTAGGGAGCCAAGGCCCCCAGGGACTGCTGGAAAGGCCTCAGAAAGCATACTGGGCAGATGGTGAATCCGAACAGTGGCATCAGCATTCCCAGAGACCTTCATGGAAACGCAGAATCTTGGGCTCCTCCTGGATCCATGGAAGGGGATTGGGCAGGATCCCAGAAGATTTGCATGCATGAGAAAGACTGAGATGCACCTGCCTAAACCAGCCTTCAACTTTGGAAAAACCTGGGGCCTCTTAGGGTCCACATAAAGATTCACTCGTTCTTTAATGTGGCTTTAAACTTCAGCACAAAGTGAATAAAAATAGGCCAAATCAATAGTTGTTTCGAGGAGTTTTTTCAAACTGTGCATATATCTCCCCTCTGGTTCCCATCCATAGTAGGTGATACTCCAGGCAGTCAGGAAGGCAAGTCCTCAGGCAGGGATCACCAGGGCCACACAGTGCGGGTGGGGCAGGGATGAGGGACTCTGTGCCCAGAGTCCCTCTACATCCCCACTAATGTTCCCAGAGGCAAGAAGTTGATGTCTCCTGAGATGGCGAGCCCTACTTTGCGAGAGACACAATTTTGAAATGACTTGAAGTTCTCTCCCTGCACTGTACATTGCACGGCCTGAGTACAAACACTCGATGTCAGTTTTTGATTTTGTTTTTGTTTTGTTGTGCTACTGGTGATTGAACATAGGAGCATTCTACCTATGAGCTACACGCCCCAGCCCCTTTTATTTTTTGTTTTGAAACAGGGTCTAAGAGAAGTTGCTGAGAGTCCCACTAAATTGCTGTGGCTATGCTCAAACCTACACTCCTGTTTCAGCCTCCCAAGTACTGGGTTGCAGGTGTGCACCGCTACGCCCAGCCTGAGGTCAGCTTTTGTGTCCTTTCCCCAAGCCTTTGACAACGGTCCCCATGTCTGCTAAGAGTCTCCTTCCTATAAGTAAACACCCTGAAGTCCCTCAACACGCATCTCGCACCATAAACCAAGTCCTTAGTTATCCTACTCATTCTCCTTTAAACATACTTGAATTTGTCAAAAGCCATTAACTCAAAATGCATTCCTATTTAAAAAACAACAACACAACCATGTTACAAAACCATTTAAATACAGGAGATGCAACAACAGGAGCCCATCCCGTGGCTCTGCTCTTAGCATGTGGTCTTCATCTCCTTCCTACATGTCCAGCTGCATTTGTGTTCTTACATAGCAATATACGTAACTTGAACATCACTCCATGCCATAACAGTCTTGATAACTGTCCTCAGTCTCCCCCTTCCGGTGTTTCACTAAGAACAAAGTTCAGTCTCCAGGAGACAGCTGTACTAATTCAGAAAAGCAAACTGGAAGAGTTTCTCCACTAAGGTTTTCAAGTGGACACAGGACACTGATGAGCCAGCATGGAACAGCACTTCATGACGGTGTCGACTCTTTGGAACCACATCTTCCACCTTGCCCTGGTGTCACTTGCTTTTGGGGCCCTAAATGCACAGGACATTCATTCATTTATTCATTTTCTGGACAAGTACTTGTTGAGACCCACCGTCTACCAAGTGGTGTACACCGTCAGGAACTAGGTTGGTGATGGTGACCAAGATGGCGTTGGTCTCATGGCCTCATAGCGCTGTGGTGGTGAACTCAGTGTGTTCACAGAGCACAGGAAGCGGAGGGACAGACACTCAGGTGGCACGTGCCTATAATTTTGGGGGACTGTGATAGGAGAATCATAGTTTTGAAGCCAGACCCATTAACTTGGCGAGATCCCAGGCAACCTTGAGAGGCTCCGTTTCAAAATAAAGATAATGAAATAGGACTGGGGATGTACCCTGGAGGTAGAATGCCCTGAGATCAGCCTCCAGCACTCCCTTCAATAAAAAGAAAAGACATTTAGTGAGACCCCACCTCAGGCCAGGCAGTGGTGCTAGACATACACACAGCAGTTCATCCAACCCTTTTCACAACTCTCCCACTTTGCAGAGGAAGAAAAGAAGTTCACAGGTTTTGGCTGTAGCTCTCAGAGCTGATAGTAGAGGTAAGATTCAAACCCAGGGCTGCCCGACTTCAAGCCTCTTTCTCAGCTCCCTAAATTCTCACTGAGATTATGAAAGGCTGTGTTCCTCCTGACCCTCCAGTAGGCTCTAGAAATTGTAAAATGCTTTTATGAGACACTCCCAACAAAGTGCTTCAATTATTTCATAAAAGACAAAAATAAGAGGGTACTGTCTGGTCTCAGGGGCGTGATAACATTTGGAGAAAGGAGGGGAAAGGGAACTTGTCTCTAGAGGCACATGAGCCAGGAACCTGATTTAGACAAAAGTATAACTTAGACACCTATTTTCCATTTGACCAGCCAACAAACACCCGTGCACCTCAGACCTTTCGGGACCACTGCAGCCACAGCGCGCCCAAGGGTTCACCCATCTGCTGCTTCTTACCACCAGACTTTGGAAGCCCCACCTCCCCCCTCATAATTACTCCAGGCAATCAGCACCAACTGATCAATCACACAAAGAAAATTGCAGGTTTGAAGCTTTAATTAAATCTATCCGGCACTATCTAATTAAAGAAAATCTTTACTCTTCTACATACTCCAAAATAGAAGGACCCACTCCTTGGGGGCTTCACAAATAATGTGGTATGTCAGGGCCCTTGGCGAGCTTACGCTGGAGGAAGAGCGTGGCCCAGAAAGATGGCTACTCTATTTTCCTTTCCTTTTTGGCCCAAGTTCAGGTCAATTCCAGTATGCAAGGAGATGAGCTATGAGAAATAACTCCTGTCCCTGGTTGGTTCCTCTCATGGATCCGAGTCCATTAGGGTGGGCAGGTTGGTGGTTTCGGCTGCCAGTTTCCCTAGGGCCCTTCTCCCGTCCACCACCAGACCAATCACCTGGCTGGAGAGCACGGACTCAGAGCAGGGATAAAATGCTGGGAACTCAGCCACATCTTATTAGCACAGGCCTTGTCAGCCATTCGGACTCCCAGATTTTCCCTCTGCAAAACAATCAAGGAGGATATGGATTGGATTGTTGAGAGGAGTAAATAAAACACTGCATCTGGGAATGTTCAACAATCGGGGTTGAGGGGGCAGCGCTCGATACCCACACTTAGAGGCGGAGCTTTGCTGCTGGTGGGTCTCTCAAGCCTGCCAGGAACTCTTTGCAGCCTCATCCCCCACCTGCCAAGGCCCTCGGCAGCTTTCTGGCTTTCTGAAGTTCTTTATCTCTGGGTAATGGCCTGTCATGACAGAAGCCCAGCTGGGTTCTCAAAGCTAGGCTGGGATCAGTCATCATTTCCCTTTGCTTTGTAGGACTGGCCTAAGTCTAAGATCTGCCCTGTCTGTGATATGTGGCTGCAGGATTTTGAAGCAGGAAGAGGTTGGACCTGCTTTTACAGGATGGCCGGGGGAAGCCAATGCCCACAGATCACTAGCTGGAGGCCTTGGGGGTAAAATAATCAAGTTGGGGAAGCAGAGACCAATGTCCAAGCTTCCTTCCTTCTGGTTTTTGATGTAGCTGCCACTGCTTACCCAAAGGACAAAGAGGCCTGGAAGCTGGGAAGCCTGAACCGGAAGGGTCAGTGACCCACTCTGCCAGGTGCAGAGGAGATACCCATAAACCTGTGAATCCATCTTCTCTTCTGGAGTGAAGACCCTGCTCTGCCAGCACCATCACCACCCCAAAGATCAGGGGCATCACATAGTCAGAAAGAGCTTCAGTGACCACCAGCTGGTCTTGGCTACACTGTCCACATGGCCTCTGCCACATGAGCCTGGGAACCCCTACTGCCGTGACTCCAGGCTGGCCATGCTCAAATGCCCATTGTGTCACCAGGAGCTGCTGGATGAACGCGGGTTCCTCTCCCTTAAATGTCCTTCATAAAACCTCCCGGGCATCCCTGAGAAGGGACATACGATGAGACACAGGGTCCCATACAACAGGCGCCTCTAGAGCCACCTGGAGACAGGGAAGGGCACCTCACGCTCTCCTGGGCTCTGACTCACAAGACGCCAAGTGGTGACAACTCCTTGGCCACTCTCTAACACCTCACCGTTTGTAACTTCACACGCTCTTCCTGGATCTGAATGTAATCATGGCGCGTACCTCTCTTGTTGCGTTGTTTAAAGCTGTCTTCCCCACCAGAATGCCTGTGCCGTGTGGGCATGGGCCTGTGTCTTTGTTCCCTTCTGTACTGTTATTGCTTTAGAAAAAACTCTGCGCATGGTAGATATTTGATAAACATTGATGGAATGAAATGCTTATTAAATTATTGTGACCAAGACAATAGGGGCCTGAGACAGGAGAGAGGGGAGCAGAGAGAGGCAGGGCCAGAAAGGAAGGGAGGGAGGCAGAGGTGCAAGAGGTCAGAGGAAGACGCCTCTGCTCTCCTCTCCACCCCAAAACCACTTCAGCACACGCAGGGAGCACCTGAGGCCCCACTACGTGCCGGGCATGGGTCTCACGCTGAGCACACGGCGATGAGCCACAGACACGAGCCTGCTGAATGTTCTAAAGATCTGGTCCACCAGAGGACACAGTAAACATATAAACATAGTAAACAATGCCATCCCTCGGTATCCACGGGGACTCGTTCCAGGATCCCACAAGAGGAAAAGCCTCAGAGGCTCAAGTCCAGAGTACAAAAGGAGGTAGCATTTGCAGAGAACCCACGCGCATCCCCCGTGTACCTTCAATCACCTCTGGATTACTTATAGCACCTACTGCGATGTAAAGGCTGTGCAAATATTTGTTGTACTATATTGTTTAGGGAACAATGACAAGAAAAAAAGTCTGTATGTGTTCAGCACAGGTGCATTTTCTTCCCTGAATATGTTCATCTGTGATTGGTTGAAACCACAGAGACAGGAGTCGACTGTATCTAAAAGACCCATAGGACCGTATTTAAAAGGCCCATAGACAGGGTGTCATAACAAACCCCAAAAGGAAAAAAAAAATAAAGTGATAGAATGGAGAGTGAGAGGGAACTCTAATTCAGACCAGGAGTCCTACGGTGCCTCTGAGGAAGCAACAGGGCAGCCAGAGGACGGAAGGGAGGGAAGGACGTGGTGGGGAGGCTGAGACACAGAGGGGCAGCCCATGTGGCTGGGGAGTTAGGCGCCAGGGGAGGTGGGACCTGTGAGACCCTCTCGCCATTTGACATGGGAAGCTCCCTGCTGTGCAGAAAGCACTGCATCAAAGGTCTGTGCACAGATCAAGTGTGCCACGGTGCTGGGCTATTGCTGCTGCTTCGTAGGTTCAAGTTGCGGTAAAGACATTGTATTTTTGGTCTCTGTACTCAGGACGTCGGATGGGGCGAAGTATACATTTTGGGAAAGCATAGAAGTATCCATGCTTTCTCCTCAATCCACAACAATGAATGAACATCTGCTGTGTGCCCTATGGGCTCCTGGGGGGAAAAAATCCCAACCTCATGAAACCTACATCCGAGGCCATGGAGAAAGCTAATAACAGGAAAAGTCAGCCAAATGCCTAGAATGTTAGAGTGATCAATTCTAAATAGAACTTAAAGTAGAAAAGAGTATACATATAGTGTCAGGTATATGTGAAAGTTGGCCAGAAGGTGACTTTTAGAGACCTGAAGGAAGTGCAGGAACTGGCTGGGGGGATGTAGACAAAGAGCAGGCCATGCCCAGGGAACTGTGGTGCAAAGGCCCTGGGGCAGGAGTGGACCAGACATGCTGGAGAATCAGGAGGAAGAGTGGCTGGGGTGGCAGGAGCGAGGGTTATAGCAGGCAGAGGTGAGTAAGAGGGAGAGGGAGAATAGAGCAGGTCACACAAGACATGATCAGGCATGGTTAGGGATCGGTCTTTCACTCTGAGATTGAAAACTGCTGGAAAGTTTGGGGCAGGGATATGGCATGATCTAACCCATGTTTTTTGTTTTTTGTTTTAATGAGACCTTTAAGGTTGTGGGGGCTTGCATAGAGAAAGTGTAAGGGAACTTTTATGGAAGTGAAAATATTCTATATAAACTTTAATGATGCATGTATAGCACTATCCACTTGTCCAAAACACATGGGAGCCAGGCACGGTGGTGCACGCCTGTAATCCCAGGGTTTATGAGACAGGAGGATCAAAGGTTCAAAGCCAGCCTCAGCAACTTAGCAAGGCCCTCTGTAACTTAATGAGATCCTGTTACCAAATAATAAAATAAAAAGGGCTGGGAGTATAGCTCAGATGTAGAATGGGTAGAATGTCCTTTAGTTCAATTACCACTACCACAAACACACACACACACACACACACACAAACACACACACAAATACACACAAACACACACAAACACACAAACACAAACATACACACACAAACACACACACACAAGCACACACACACTACTTCACACAAAGGGTGACTTCATGTTTGCAATTTTTTTTAAAGTCATTAAGGAGGCTGATTGAGGAGGCACATGCCTATAATACCAGTATTGGGGGCTGAGACAGGAGGATTGCAGCTTCAGGGCCAGCATATGGCAACTTAGTGAAACTTTTTTTTTTTTTTTGGTGGTAGTGGGGATGGAACCAGGGGCCTTCTGCCTCTGGGCTACACTCCCAGACCTATTTTATGTTTTTTTTTTAAATTTGGATACAGGGTCTCTTAAGCCAGCAAGGCTGGCTTCGAACCTGCGCGGTCCTCCTGTCTCCGTCTCCCAAGTGCGGGGATTACAAGCGTGCGCCACCACACCCGGCTTGAAACCTTGCTTTGAAACTTAAAAAAAAAATATTTTTAAAAGGGGCTGCAGGTATAGCTCAGAGGTAGAATGCCCTTGGGTTCGATCCTTAGTACCACACATACATACAACTCATTAAGGAGATCTTAGGGTGTCAGAAAGGAATATAGAATGTGGCAAAGAATCAATATCTATCACAAAAGGCATGAAACAACCTTAGTAAAGGGACAGGAGGGGAGGAGCTCAGTGACTTTGGGAACCTGTGGTCTCATGAGACTAGAGGCAAAAGGAGCCGCACACAAGAACCGAGCTCAGTTGACCAAGTTGTTTCCCATGGTGATATGGGTTAACAGTTCGCAGACACTTACACATGTATATGGCGAGGAAATAGCACATGAGTGGCTGGCGGTAGGAGCCAGTTTTCTTAGTGTTGGAGTAGCAGGCTACACACAAGCATAAAGGTTAGAATAATCCATGTATGTGGATTAGGATTGAAGACTTCCATGTGGACTCATGTTTAATATGGGTACAGATGGATACATCCAGAGATCTAAATATATATGGTTATGTATATGAGTTACTAGAGTCATATATATGGGAATATATATATATATGTGTGTGTGTGTGTATGTATGTGTGTGTGTGTATATATATATACATATATATATTTATATATATTTACATATATGTATATATGTATACATATATACATATATGTAAATATATACACATATATGTGTATGTAAATATGTATATATAAATATATAAATATATATAAAATATATAATATATTTATAAATATATAAATATGTGTATATATACATATTTACATATATATATTTACATATATATATACACCATTTTTCAATAAAAAGAACCAAAACCCCTGGGAGAAATGACCGATTCCAGTGCTCAGGCAGGAAGTGTACAAGGAGAATTTGGAGCATCTTATAGGGCTAAAAAAAAAAATAAGTACCTTTCTACCACAGCAGCAGCAACAACAACATCAATAACACAAAATGATGATGACTGGGGATATCTAGAGACACAGGAGCCAACTGAAACAGCTGCCAACGATTTAAACAACAAAATCAATGAAGTGACATGGGATGACAAAAGGATAAAACACGTATCACAAAGGGTAAAACCCATAAGCCTATATTGATGTAAATTAATTAGTTAATTCATGGAAGAGAGCAGAAGATTTCTCAAGCAGAGTAACTCCAAATAATCTAAGTAGAGACTCTGTCCTTGAGGAGCTGAATTATAAATCTCCAGTCCTAAAGTGCGGGCCACCCAGTGCTTCCTTCCAAAGAGTAAAGTGGGGCTAACTCCACAGCAAGGACAGGTCACATTGATTGTGTGAACCCTTGACATGATGTGATGAAAATGTGGTCTTCCTTCCAAAATCATAGTACCCCCGCATAATCACAACAAATAGCAGAAAAATCCCAGCTGAAGGACATTGCACACCAGTCCTGACAAGTACTACTCAGAACTGTCAAGGTCACCAAAGACAAGAAAAGCAACTGTCACAGCCAAGAGACTCCTAGAAAGACATGGCAAATGTCATGGTGACAGAATGTAACACGGTGTCCTGGATGGGGTCCTGGGATAGGAAACCAAGGAAGCCGAATAAAATTAATACTAGTGTATCAGTACTGGTTCACTACTGTCACAAAGGTACCACATGAGTGTAAAATGCTAATAAGGCAGGAAGTGGGTGTAGGGTATGTGGGAATTCCCTGTGCTGTCTTCAGAACTTTTTCATAAATCAAATATAATTTTTATTTATTTTAATTAAAAGTTTAATTTTTAAGTCTATACATAAATGAAAGACTCCTCCAGCTCTGGGATTAAGGATGGACTGTGGGGAGCCAAGACAAGAGGAGGAAGACCAGGAAAGAGGCTCTGGTAACCACTGAGGCAAGAGAGGGTGGACCAGAGTGGGCAGGGGAGGTAGAAGGGAGAGATGAACCTTTGGATAAAGAACAGTCATGAGAAAAAGATAGCACTTCCTGAGTGTGCACCATGTGTTCAGAATTTTCTAGGAACATTAAACCTTGAAAGGCAATTAAATCTCCACAACTGCTCAATGAGTTAGGTACTATTACAACCCCAAAATTATGGATATAGAAACTGAGGCTCAGAAAGAATTAGCTTTCTCAAAGTCATTCCATTAGTAAGAGGCAGAGCCAGGACTTGAAACAGCACAGGCCGGCTCCAAACTCTCCCTTAAGTAGGGAACGGGGCAGAGGACAGGGACTTCAGAGACCCTATTTCGATGCCAAGAAGAATCCACCAAATATCAAGATCACATTTTTAAAAAGTGTATTAAAAAATCACTGTGGTTCAATGGCTTAACGTTTAGGCACAAAGGCCAGCCCGTCCAGGAGCTCCATCTCCTGCAAAGCAAGCAAGTCCAAGTGTCGGTTCTTGAAAACTAATGGACTCTGCTGTCCTGAATCATCACCTACCCCTGGGTTCTAAAACAAATTTCTAAATGCCAAGACTTAGAGCCTGCCACGGCTAAGGAAACACTAGCAGCAGTGATAGATAAACCCCGACTCCCAGAGGTCTAAGTTCATAGACAAGTTTATTTCTCACTTACATAAAACCCAGTCACTCAGCAGCAGCTGGGAAGGGGTCAGCTCTACAGGCGTACCAGCATCCAGGCTTCTCCGGGCTCCCAACTCCAAGGAAGGAGAGTATTATGGTATGGATCTGGAATGCCCCCATAAGTCCCGTGTTCAAAGCATGGTCCCCAGTGTGGTAAGGTTCAGAGGTGGGGCTTCTACACAACAACTGGGTCATGAGGGCTCTGATCTCATCAGTGGATCAAATGGATTAATTGGTGGCTGAATGACTAATGCAGGGAGACACCTAGTTGGAGGAAGTAGATTAATGGGGTGCGCGCCCGGGAGGGCTTCTCTACTCTCTATTCTCCCTCTGTATCCTGCCCACCGTGAGAGGAGTAGCTTTGTTCCATCAAGGAGCCAACTGACCATGGAGTGTAAATATTTCCTATTCTAGGTTGTTTTGTCAAGTATTTTGGTTGCAGAGACATAAAGCTGAGTGAAAGAGAGGAAGAGGGAGAAAAAGGAGGGAGGGAGGAGAGAGAGGAAGAAGAAGAAGAAGAAGAAGAAGAAGAAGAAGAAGAAGAAGAAGAAGAAGAAGAAGAAGAAGAAGGAGGAGGAGGAGGAGGAGGAGGAGGAAGAGGAGGAGGAGGAGGAGGAGGAGGAGGAGGAGGAGGAGGAGGAGGAGGAGGAGAAAAGAAGAGAGGAGAGGAGAGGAGAGGAGAGGAGAGGAGAGCAGGGGAGGGTGGGGAGGGAGAGAAGAGGACACAGGAAAGCCTTTTCTGGGCCAGGCCCTGAAGGGATGCATGTCTCTTCTGTCAACTTTCTACTGATGATAAAGTCACACAGCACCACCTAAAAGCTGGGATAGATTGTCTGGCTGGGCAGCTGTTTCCCACTGATGCTCCAATACTGGAAGGGGAGCAAGAAGAACACAGTTTACCTTCTCTGGCACATGATTTAACCCTTAGGCCGAAGACAAATGGTGGCTTTGAACCAAGAGCAGTGCCGAATCTGCATAGAAATAATCCCAAACCACTGTGGTATCTGTAGCCCCTCTAAACATTGTTCAGCCTCAACAATTTCCAAGCTGGAGGAGGCGGTGGAGTTCCTCAGACTTCAACTCTCACTTTGTACATCAGAAGAACACAGCTGGCCCTGAGAAGGGACAGGACTGAGTGAAGATCACAAACCAGGGGCCAGGTGCGGGTGAAACCCAGGTCTCTGGCGCTGGCTCTCGGGGCCGCACCTCATCTCATGGAAGCTTAGACCTGCATGAGGATGCAATAATTTGGCCCTTTGTCCACATACGATATTACAAATGTTTTCTGTTTGTTTTTATTTACTTTCATTCCAAGAGAATGAAGAACTCAGTACTCAGTACTTGGAAGATGTTTATTTGGGCTCCATTCTGCTACCCTACCCAAAACTCAGAGGGAAGGCTATAATTCATTATAGTTTCAAACATGCTCTGCCTGGAGGACAACATCCTTGGGTCCTCTACACGGAAATTTTTTGTTGCCGCAGGCATTTATAAAATAAGTTGAGGATAAAGAGGGGGCCACTCTCCCATCTCAGCAGCAGCCCAGTCGGCAGCACTCGCAAGATGAGCGTCCGGGGAGGGCCAGCTCCACTCTGGGACAACATGACAGTGTGGGCAGAGTGGTCATGAGGAGGACTACAGGCAGCTCAGGCTTCTAGCCCAAGCCTCATGCTTCCATTTTGGCTGTTATTGAACAGTGGACTTGCAAATGATTGAGGTGAGACTGCCTGCCACCGCTGAACTTTGACCTTGGCAGGGGTCTCTCCCTACCGTGAATGGAGACATTGCCCTGCTGCCAACCCCGCCCCTGCCACACACACACCCACATCCACCTCTGCCACGAGGCAATGGAGCAAGTGATACTCCGTGAGTGACAGCAACTGGAGCCCCAACCCTGGCAGCCCCCACTTTTTCTTCTTCCGAACCCTGGTCAGCCAACTTGTGCGAACTGATTTAGGAAGCAGATCTGGGAGTTTGAGTATGGATGCCACCACCAGATATGCAGCCTCTTTGAACCTCTGTTTCCTTGGCAATAAAAATGGAGATATTAATGCTTACTTCCAGGGAGATTATGAAGGTTGAAATGTATTTCATAAAGTACCTGGCATGCGTCAGGTAAATATTTATTCCGATGCCCTACCCCTCTTCTAAGTTCATCTAAATTATCAAAATTCACAGTTCACAGTGTTTCTCCTTTAAGTCCTGAATTATCTCCTTGGCCCGGTATTGCTGCCCACATACTCTGGGCTCTGGGCTGGGGAAGGTGACCTCGCTGGTGCTCACTCCCTTCCCAAGCCTTCCTGGTGAAGGATCATGAAGGATGCTGACAGCTCGGTGGAGACTCGGCTTAGTGGGCTGCTGCCCCATCCCAAGACATCCTGCCATCAATCCCCAGCAGCCCTCAGCAGCCCACCTCCACTGTCTCCTTATTAGTCATAAGTAACTGTCCTGGTTAAATACACAGCTTCCACCAACAGGTTTGCCTCTGGATGCAAATTTGCCAGCATTTAGGGTGAATCAAACATATTTACTTTTTTGATGTTAGGGGTTTGATAAAATCCATAATGTCTTTGGCCTCGAGCCCTCTTCCTATTAATTATTAAACCCTTGTGTGTTTCGAGGGTAATTGAATCCATGTTTCTAATTAGTTTACACTTAATTCATTAGAACAATTTTTTAAAAGGGCTGATGGATGTCCCAATAAGCCTTATGGGCAGTTAATGAATCTTTATTTAAAAAGAAATTGGACACCCACCAAACTGTTATCAGCAGTTACCTCCAGGGAGCAGGGCCAGGCCAAGGGCTCAGGAGATGAGGCACTTGGACTTTTTTTCTCTGAACACTAGTGCTTGACTTTTCAAAGTGCTATGTACCTATTACTTTCACTATTTCAGAGAATTTTTTTCAAAAGGAAAATGGGATGAATTTGTAAGAAAGAAAGAAAGAAAGAAAGAAAGAAAGAAAGAAAGAATCCACTAAATTTAAAACAAAGCGAAGATATCTTGAGTGGATGGGCAAGGGGGGAATCTTGGTTTCTGTCTCTAGGAGACCCATAGTTCCCTCCTCCTTTAGCCACTTAGCAGCATAGTGGCCTTAGATGCTTACCCAACTCCTACAAAAGGAATTATTATTATCTATTTTATGAGTATGCTGCTGAATTACTAGATAACAGGCATAGTGGCTGTTTAGAACTTTTCTGTGTGTCCCCACTTCCCTTCGGGAATGTGTCAAGTTCCCCATAGGGCATAGGAGGCTCCCCATGACCTGGCCCTGGCCCTGGCCACTCCCCACATTCCCGTGCCACCCCAGACACAAGGAGCCAACCCATTGCTATTCTGCATGGCCCTTCTTCTTGCTTCTGCTGGAAATTTCACACATACTATTTTCTTGGCTTGATACACTCTCCTCTCCCTCCTTCCATGCCCCGTTAGGGGTGTGTGTGTGTTACTACTCAGGCGCATTCTATCTCTGAGCTACACCCCCAGACATTTTTATGTTTGTTTTGGAACATGGTCTCACTAGATTGCTGAGAGTCTTGCTACGTTGCTGAGGCTGTCCTAAAAGCTGTGATCCTTCTGTCTCAATCTCCTAAGTACTGGGATCACAGGGTCCCAACTTTAGGGATCCCTTCCTCCAGAGAGCAATCATTCATTCATTCACTCTAGACATCTTTATCGAGCACCTACTATGTGTTAAACCCTGAAGCTACAATAGAAAGCAAAAGAGAAAGAGTTCCTATAATCACGGAGCCTGGTCTTCTTGGGAAGATGGACATAAATAAAAAATCAAATAATCTCTCTCTCTCTCTCTCTCTCTCTCTCTCTCTCTCTCCCTCTGCAAGGTAATCTGAGTGGGTATCACAGAGGAGTGAGGCATCACAGAGCAAGTCAGGTCACTTGCCCTGGGTGAGGAAGTGACCACTGAGTTTCGACACGAAGGATGAGTAAGAAATGAGCGAGAGCAGGGGCAGCCAGAGGGAGGGCGCCACCCCAGGCCCACAGGCGAGCATCCACAAAGACGTCCCCCGAGACGGTCAGCTTCCCTCATCAGAGCACTCAGCATTTGCATTGTTGGATTGTCTGCCGGATGACTCATCTGGCCCCTCAAGGTCGAGTGAGTTCCTTGAAGGCACAAGTTGTCTTGTCGACAGCTGTATCGCCAACACCTGGCACTCCTGATCGGCATTCAGTAAACATCAACTCTAGGACAGCGAGTCAATCAACCAACGGGTGGAGGGCAGAGGCTGGTGCCATCGGTGCTCCGTGTTGTCCTGTCTTCTCTCCCTTTTCCAGCATCCTCTATTTCAGATCTAAATAAAAGACTTCTTCCCCATCCCCGAGGTCCTCTCAGCCATCTCCTCCCTGTGAGGACACATTCCTGCAGGACTCTGGAGAGAGGACCTTCCAAGGACAACCCTATCGATATGCAAGGCACACACTTCAAGGAATCCATCAGATAGGTCCTTTGGAGGCCTCTACTGTGATACATATTCATAAGAAGACAGTAAATCTGGCAAATTTGTAGATTTTTTTTTACAACTTCTAAACAGGTGTCTAATGCCAGTTGAGTAAAATCTGCAACCAGCTCTGAATGACTGAAACCGCATTCCACCTTAGGCTGGCGACAGAATGTGTATTACCAGCAACCGAGGGAACCAGTTGCAGCACTTCCCATAATTTGAGCCCAAATGTCTAAATTAAGGGATGCTTAGCTGTGCTTAACTGGTGCCTTGATCACCAAGCACCCTAGAAACCCTCCAATATACAGCGATGCAGTTTATTAGCAGTGTCTCCATAGATTATGTTTGCTCGTGTTCCATTAGAAAACTTCATTCCACATTAAACTGCAACGCAATAGGACGTTTGCCAGCACAGAAAGGCCGTCTAATTGTGCAAAAGCAGAGACATGGGGCTTGTTTCAGTAATTCATCCAGGCAGGGCTGACACTGCATTATCTGGAAGGCACTTTGTTCTTTTCTCGCTAATTCCCAGACTCCTATAGGCTCCCCGGCCTTCAGGACCAGCTCGTACCCCTGATCCATTATGAGAAGAATCTGATCAGCTTCTATTGTAAATTTAATTTCAAGCAGCCAGACGCTGCCTTCTGGCACCCTGGGCGGTTACTGCTTGTGAATAGCACTTCATGGAATGTGAGATGCTCTCAAGGAGATGGCTATGAACTCCTGGTGGGGAAAGGGAGGCGTTGGGAGATGAGGCATCAGGAGATCTGTACATTACTCAAGCTGCGAGCAGGAGCCCACCGCACGCCTTCATCAGCGGTGCAAGGTGTGGCTGTCAGGACGGCATCAGAGGGCCCCACTCTGCAGAGGAGGAAACTGAGACTCACATAGGTGGATGTGCTTGCCCAAGGTCCCGGGCATAGAAAGAGAACTGAAACCCAGGTGTGTCTGAAGCTAAAGGCCTTCCCTCCACAAACCAACCTACCTCCGGGCTCCTCGGTCTCTGTGCTCCTGCACACACTGGGGGCCAGGTCGTTCTTTGCACGTGGTCAGATGTTGAGCAGTGCCCTGAGCCTCCACTCGACAAATGACATTAGCATTCCTGAGACTGGGGCAACCCACGGTGTGTCCAAACACGGCCCAATGTCTCCTGGGGGGCAAGTGTGCCTCCATTCAGGACCGCTGTTCTAACTCATGACTTACAAATTTCGTGGAATTTTGTGTTTTGTAAGTTTTGTACAGATATTTAAGTATTCATTTTGTTTATATCTTATCATAATTGAAAACAGTTTACACGCCTTCTCACCAACCAACGAATGAGGTTGATCTTGATATGCCCACTTTACAGATGGGGATCCTGAGGGTAAGAGTGGAAACGGGGAGGAGCTGGAGCAGAAATTCGTGTCATCTGTTTGTAAAACAAGCAGTTCATCGTGGGGCTCTGCCACAGCCAAAAAGAAGTAGACAGCTCAACTCCAGCTGCATGGCGCTTAGACTCTAATAGCAGCAGAGCTCACTGTTTCCAATGCAGCCCAGGAGTCAGGTGCTGGGAAAAGCAGGCTTAAACAGAGATGACTCTCCAGCATCCATAAATTAGGAAAAGAAAATCAGAGTGTCGGAAGGAAGAAAGAAGAGATGCACTAAAATGCAGCGGGGACAAAAACTGCAAAACATGTGCCTGTTGAGTTTCAGACAATAAATACAGAAAGCAGGCAATGCCAGCAGAAAGAAAACTGCTGCAGGCCTGCTGGAAGGCCTGTCCCTCTGCCTGTGTGGGAAGGGACAGGAGAGAGGACCATCAAGGGATCAGCAAGGCACTGATATATCACACACACACAGTACACACATGCACGTGATACACTGCACGTGTCCAATACACACATACCCACTTGTGTTTATACATATTATATGCATGTGTGTGATATATTGCATGCATACACATCACATACACATGATGTGTGCATCCATAGGTGTTACCTGCATATACCTGCATGCACATTACCTACACACACATGACACACACTATACATTTTATACATACACGTGGTGCGATACATATACAATGAATAATGCCACCTGAGCCCAGTGCTTTCTTCAGTGTCTTTTTACCATGCCTGCAATTCCCCAGTCTCAAAAATCTGATGGGAGGGCATAGAAGAAGAGTCAGGACAGGCCCCAAGCCCTCCAGAAAGGGCTGAGTACTAGGTCCTATGCACAGAAGGGCCAGGAAAGATGCAAACAATGCGTGCGCACTATGTGTGTGCAGCAGGGAGCCTCCTTACAACACCCCTGGCTGGTGGGTCAGTGTTGCCCCCATTTTACAAGTGAGGCTCACAGAGGCCAAATCTTGCATGAGGTCATCACATTAGTAAACGTACAGCCTTGGGGGCTGGGGTAATTTAGTGGTAGAGCACTTGCCAGCATGCACAAGACCCTGGATCCCATTTCCAGAATTGTAAAAGTTAAAATAAATAAATATAGAGCCTCACTAGGTATAAATCTAAGCCTGTCCCTGCCATACCCTACCATCTCACAGAAAACCCTGTAAGATATGACCCAGGTGTTCATTTAGGTGAGTGAAGGAAAGCAGAGTCACAAGTGTCCTGGTCGGCCAGGAGGACAGGAGGCTGGAATTCACTGAAGGCTGATCTAGTCCTTTTTTCTGTTTCCAAATCAGACACTGGGAGCCGGGCGTGGTGGCGCACGCTTGTAATCCCAGCATTTGGGAGGCTGAGACAGGAGGATCATGATATGCGGACAGCCTCAGCTACTTAGTGAGGCCCTCTGCAACTCAGTGAGACCGGGTTTCAAAATAAAGAATAAAAAACAGGGCTGAGGGTATAGTCAGAGGTAGAATGCCCCTGGGTTCCATCCTCAGTATCGCAAAACAAAAAATAAAACAAAACAAATAAACAAAAAAAAAATTCAGACACTGTGGAGTCATCCTTCACTCCTTTCTTTCTCTTGACTCTTTTTTTTTTTTTTTCAGTAGTATGGATGGAACCCAGAGGCATTCTACCTCCAAGAAACACTCCCAGCCCTAATATTTTTTTAGTTTTTTTTTTTTTCATTTATGAAACAGGATCTCACTGAATGGTGAAAGGCCTCACTAAGTAGCTGAGGCTGTCTGTGAACCGCAATCCTCCGGTCTCAGCCTCCCAGATGCTGGGATTACAAGCATGCACCACCACGCCCAGCTCACCATCTTCTTTCTCAATTGTTCTGGTCCAGGATCCTACCCTCTCTTGCCTGGCCTGACTGTCACCTGTCTGGTCCCCACCCCAATGCATTCTGTACATTGAAGCCATATAACAGCTAAAGCTAACGTCATACTTTATGGTGAAAAACTAAATATTTTCCCTCTACAATAGGGAACAAAACAAAGATTCCTTTCTCATCATTTTGACTCAGTATTGTATTGGAAGGTCTACCCAATCCAATAATAAAAAAGAAAGAAAGAAAAAAGAAGAAAGAAAGAAAACAGAAATAAAAGGCATGGCAGACTGGAAAGGAAGAACTAAAACTTTTTTATAGCCATTTATGGTGGCACATACTCATAACCCCAGTGCTTGGGAGGCTGAGACATAAGGATCACAGGTTTGTGGCCAGCCTTAGCAATCTGTGAGACCCTCTGCAACTTAGTGAGGCCCCATGTCAAAATAAAATATAAATTTGGGATGGGGTATAGCTTGGAGGTAGTGTGCCCCTGCGTTCAATCCTCAGTAGCACCAAAAAAAAAAAAAAAAAACCGATAAATAAATTAAATAAATAAATCTGTTTTATTTACAACACAGGTATAAGCAATACTCTCTGAACTAATAACGGATTCAGCAAGGTCATAGGATACAAGATCAACATATAAAAATCAGTTTCATTTCTATATATTTGAACTGGCTAGTCCAGAAATTAAATAAAATAAAAAAACAATTCTATTCACATTAACAATGAAAAGAATAAAATTATTTTATAAAAATGTTTCCATTTCAAGGTAGAAAGCAAGACAATATGTTAAACTTTCTCCATCTGATCCAAAAATTCTCATGGAAATGATCCAAGGTACATTAAGGGATGGAATATTTACATTAACTTTGAAAACTAAGAAAAAAGAAATAAATATCTGTCTACAAAATGCTAAGAAATTTCTACAAGATGCAGAGCCAGTAAGAATCCATTAAGAGAAAGGTTAGCCAGGCAGGATGTTGACAGAGAAATGCAGCTTAAATATGGTTTAGAAAAGTAACTTTAAGCACTGGTAGAATAAAAATCACAGAAAAAGCAAAGAAAACTTGCACTTGAAGA
The DNA here is from genome assembly GCF_963383645.1 of Muscardinus avellanarius. Classification (NCBI taxonomy): domain Eukaryota; kingdom Metazoa; phylum Chordata; class Mammalia; order Rodentia; family Gliridae; genus Muscardinus; species Muscardinus avellanarius. Next base: position 27,777,960 of record NC_137788.1, read on the forward strand.
CAGGAAAAAAAGAAGTAACAGTGAGGAAGCTTAAAAATAGAAAGCATTAAATGTCATAGAAGAGCAAACATATCGGTTATCACCCAAAGAGGCGAGTGGACTCAACTTTCCTGTTAAAGAATAGATTTCTGTAAGAATTTTTTTAAAATATATAACTATACACTGTACTAGGAGCTACCCTTAAAGCAATTAGATATATTAAAATAGAGGAATTGGCAAAGATAGAATAAAAAAGAGTGGTAATATTAGTTTCTAAATAGAATTTGAGGCAAAAATTTTGTAGAGCATAATTTTTATAGGAAAAATATAGAATTCACTGGGAAGATCTAAGGTTTAAAAATATTTTTTGTTCTGAAATTTTTCACATCAAAATGTGTAACATTAAGGGACTTAGAAATAATAGGAGAAAATGACAAAAACCAGTGAAAATGTACAACCAGTATATTGCTTTTCTTGACAAATACCAGTCAGGCAATAAATAAGGAATTAAAAACCTTTATAATATTTGTTACCCATATTCGACCACAGGATACATGTTCTTTTCTATAATATTTGTTACGCATATTCGACCACAGGATACATGTTCTTTTCTAATATTCATAGAACATTCACACACACACACACACACACACACACACACACACACCGATCTTATACAAAGGAGGGAAAGTTAACACATTCTCCAAAGTAGAAATCATAATTTGATCTTAATGCAATAAGACTAGATAATAATTTTTAAAGTATAAACAAATGTTACTTGAAATTTTGAGGAAAAACCCCTAGGGTCAGAGAAAGAACAAAACTGCAATTAGAAAACTCTTTCTGAAATAACAACTACCCATCAAAATTTATGGGATACGGTCAAAGTTGCACTTAGGGGAAAAATGCCTCTTAATGTTTTTATTATCAAACAAGAAATAATGGAACTAATTCAATTCACGAAACCAGCAAAAGAGCAACATCAGCCTAAGGTAAGTGGGAGAAAAGAATGGATAAAGATAAAAGCAGAATCAATACGGTAGATAATGGAGAGGGAATAAAATGGATAGCCAGAGCGCTGGAACTTTAAAAAGACCGATAAAACAGGCAAGGTTCTGGGAAACTAATCGGGTTAAAACAAAGAGAACGGGAGGCGCAGGAGCAGATGGAGAAAGGAGAAGCAGCCGGGTACTGCAAAGCTAGACATGTACCAGCCTGGGTTCCCATGCTTGACAGTGTCAATACAATGAGCGATTTTGTAGACGAACACCAAGATAAAAACTGATTCAAGAATAAGAAGAAACTCTGAACAGACTAGAACCAGGAAATGTTAAAAAAGCTACACAAAGATCCAAGGGTCCATCCCCCGGAAGAAGGACCACTCTGATACCTCCAGAGGCAGCACACTCCAGGGTTATCTGTATCATCCTCTGGGCTCAGTTCCCCTCCTGTGTCCCCCACGGTGTGAGCGCCTCTGGGTCCAGGGGTGCTGAGAAGCACTGGGCTTCTCCCTGCCCTTCTCCTGCTGACCCTGCAGGCCCTGAGCTACCCCTGAAATGAACTGAAATGAGCAGACCATGCATGGTATACAGTGAGGAGTCATGCAGAGATAACCTACCCCAGAGCCTCCTCCTCAATACGCTGGGCCACCCTCATGCAGGCCTGCCCATTCCCACACCCACAACAGGCAGTCCTTCCCCAGATGCCACACAGGAGGCCAACATGATACCCCAGGATCCTGCTGTCTTCCCCTTAGAAAGGCCTGCTCAGACCACCCTTTGCACACCAGCACCGACATCACCCTCTCTGAACAGACTAGAAAGCCTTGTGCCTGCTTTGTCTTCATGGTGTCAGATGTCTGAGATACTTCAGGTCCATCTCCCTGTTGCATGCAAACTCCAGGATGGCTGTGGCTTCCTGTTGCTCACTGCTGGGTCCCCAGTGCTTAAGCCAGTGTCCAGACATAATAGGTGCTCATGAAATATTTGTGGGCTGAATGAGTGAAGAGGACTCTAGTCCCTTTGACAAAGTTTCCCTGTACATCTGCTGTGCGCCAGGGATGAAGGATACTCCCTGCCCCTTCTGGAATGATCTACCAGGCCCCAGCTGCAGGTCTCCCAGATCTACCAGGCACTGCCCTGACAGCACAAGGATGGGGAGGGAAGGCTGGTGCCTGGCCTGTGGTGTGACTGTATTCCAGGAACCCGGCAGCCAAGGGCTCAGAAGCATCTTCAACAAAGCTTGGAGGTTAAGCACTTGGCTGGAAATGCTCATTAGTGCAACCAAGTCCGTAAAAGCAATTAGCACCTTGGACTCCCTAGAGCTTGGCTGGGAAGCCATTAACCCTTTGGCTTCCCAAGGAGCCTGGAAGTCTGGCTGGCAGGATGGGGCAAGCCTGGTGATAGAGCATGGGAGACCTCCAGGTCAACAAAGCCTGAAGAGCTATCCCTCCAGGGCCGTCATCTTTTCCCCCAAAGTCTGCCCTTCCTGTAGAGAGTAGAAGCCTTCATGCCCTGTCTTACTCCTCACGTGGACTCTCTCTTCCATGGGAGGCAGCTCTCCATAGAATTCTCTTCTATCTACTAGGATGGGGTCTGGAAGGGTGAGACCTTTCCCAAGCTCTTGATTCTACACCTGCAGCCAGGGCCACCCACTCTGATGCAAGGCAAATCCCAACAAAGTATGCACGGCTTCAAACACATGATGCAGGACATATTTACTGCCCCCCCACAGCCCTCAACCCCCAAATATAATGGGTTCAAAGGGGAAAATTAAATATTTCTGTATATGCAAAGAATGCCCACCAACAAATGCTCACACATACAGACCAAGATATGCAAAATTGTTTTCAGTAGAAAAGTAAATTTCCCTATAGCCCTTTTGTGTCCTCCCTCCAGTTTTCCCAAATGTCCTACTCATCTGTCCTGCCTGTTGGATACTATAAGTAGAAGAAAGAAATTGGGACTCTCAAAGAAAGCAGAGAAGCTGGCATGAGATTGTGTGCCTATAATCACAGTACTTTGGGAGGCTGCTACAGGAGGGTCACAGCTTAGAGGTCAGCTTCAGCAACTTAGTAAGAGCCTCAGAAACTTAGCAAGACCTTGCTTCAAGTTTTTTTTTTTAAAGCTGAGGGTATAGCTCAGAATGAAGATGGCCCCTGGGTTCAATCCCCAGCACTAAAATAGAAAGCAGGGCAGTTGAGGGAGGGCCTCATAACATCAGAGGCGGTGTTGATGACCATTAGCCTTTGACCCAAGGCCAGCAGGTTCCTCCTATGTGCCAGCTGCAAGCCTAGCTGTGTGCCACAGGAGTGTGGGAGGGCCATACCTCATCCGCAGGTTCTCTGGCTGGGGCGGGCCATCAAACACCGACAGGACGTCGAAGTCCTCTTCCAGGGCGAAGGACTGGAACACCAGCTGGATCCTGTGCTGGTCCTCCGCGGTGATGGTCCACGTGCAGTTGGCATAGTTGGGATAGCCATAAGGGAACCCCGGGCTCTCCACGGTCCCATTGGGACCTTGCAGCTGGAACGTGCAGTTCTGACCTGGGAGAAAGAAAGGGAGTGATTTAGCGTGGCCAGAAGAGTTCCTGGAAGCTTCCAGAGAGAAAGGAGCAACATGGTCAAGAATCCTTGAGCCAGCTGTCCAGATGCCACCAACGGACCAGCCTGTGCTCTGCACGGAGGGAGGGAGAGGGATCACTACCGTGACCTGTGCCCAGGTGATAAATCATGCAATACTCAAGTCTCAGAACAGCCCTGCGTGGTGGAAAACGAAGGCTTAGAGTTTAACTAAGAAGTAACCAAACTCGGGCGACACTCAGACATCATAGCAAGTGCAGGACCATTCCAGCCCCTCCCTTGTCCCCAGTTTGTGTTCCCCAGACCCTCCAGGGAAAATAAAGGCCATCAGCAGAGAGACCCCTCCTCACCGCAAGCCCTCCCAGCTGCCCCATGCCATCCTTCCTCCCACAGAGGAGCACCCTCCTCCATCTACGCAGGCTTCCCATTCTGCTCTTCTGTACTCTCTTACACATGTCCTATGGTCTCTTCCCCATCGGAATCTGCCCATTTTAAACTCTATCTTGCAGATATCATTCAGTTAACAGCTCCCCACTCCACTCCGCCTCTCCTCCACAACCCGATTTATAGAAAACACTTCGTCTCCATCTCCCTGTCCGTACTTCCTGCCCACACTCCAACCTGTCATTCTGCCTTCTGGTCCTGCCCACCCACCCCGGCAGCTCTAGCGAGGTCACCCACCATTGAATATTTTCCATCTTCCTGTTAACTGGCCTCTCGGCTGCCTCTAATACTGTTGTTCACACACTCTCTGGGCTGGGGCATCTCAGGGATTTCGGGGTGCACATGTCCCCTGAAGATCTGGCTCTCATAGACGTGGGAGGGGCTGAGAGTCTACACTTCTTCCTGGCTTCCCAGAGACAAGCTGCTTGGGGCCACACTTTAGGTGCCCCCCCCAAGCCCCACCTCAGGCTCATGACATCCCCCACTGACTGTGTCCTTCTGTTGCTCCCTCTCCCAGGTCATGGAATGGCCCCATCTTTTTGTCTAAATAGGACCCAAGTAGAAGGAACACCTTCCTCTCCTTCACAGCCCCCTGGATAATTTGTCACATTATTAATGTGTCTCAATCTCATTTCCCCCATAGTCCAGTCTTCCCTGACTCCCATAATAACTCCCACCCGCTCGGCCACTTTTGCTCTGGGCTTTGACAACCCATTCTTCACACTGCAGCCGGGAGCACCTTTTCAAAACAGAAATCCATCAGGTCATCCCCACCCCCATCTACTGTCCAAGCCCTCTGCTGTCCAAACCTTCAGTGGCTCCTCATTGCTCTTCAATAAGGAAAAAAACATTTAAAGTCAATGAGGGTCTCCTCAGGTCTGGCCCTAGTGACCTCTACCCGCACACCCAGCAACTTTCCGGCCAAGCCCCGCCTTCCTCAGTCCTTTGTACTGGCCACCAGCCACCGGCTCAGGACAGAGCCAGGAGCCCTTCCCGGGGCTGTTCCCTCTGCCCAGGACACTCTATCCTTCCTCCTTGGCATACTGTCCTTCCAGACGTCAGTCTAGTGTCCCTTTGCATTCAGGGCAAGCCCTCTAATGTCATATCCCTGCAACCTCTCTTTGGTACCACTTAACATAGTAGCACATTTCCATACTTTCAAATGATGGATTCCTGAGCATCTTCTCACCAGGCTGCACGCTCCATGGGAGCTGAAACACAAATGAGTTTGTTTGTTTGTTTGTTTGTTTGTTTGTTTGTTTGTTTGTTTTGCAGTACCAGAGATGGAACCCACGGGCATTGTACCTCGAAGCTACAACCCCAGCCCTATTTTTTTAGTCCTTTTTTTTTCTTTTTGGTGGTACTGGGGTTCCTGGAAACCCTTCTACCTCCGGCTATACTCCCAGACATATTTTTTATATTTTTATTTGGAAACAGGGTTTCCTAAGCCAGCAAGGCTGGCTTTGAACCTGCAGGGCCCTCCAGTCTCTACTTCCCAAGCGTGGGGATTACAAGCATGTGTCACCATGCTTGGTCCTTTTTTATTTTTCTCGCTGAGTTGCAAAGGGCCTCGCTATGTCACTAAGTGTCTGAGGCTGTCTGTGAATCACGACCCTCCAGTCTCAGCCTCCCAAAAGCTGGGATTACAAGTGAGTGCCACCATGCTTGGCAAGTTTCCCATCTTTGAATCTGTTCCTCAAGCTCAGTAGCAGGCACACGGCACATGGTAACTCATCCATAACGTGATACAGTCCATGTACTGACTTCATGTTGGCTGGACACTCTTCTAAAAGCTTACCCTATACTGCTTGTATAATGTGACCTCCCTGAAAGGTGGACAGTATTCATACCATCTCCATTCTACAGATGCAGAAATAGGGCACAGGAAATTAAAGACTGCAGCCCACACACTTTCTCAGAGGTGGATTTAAACGTAAGTGGTCCACTCCCTTTTCTGTGATGCTGATGCACTGACTCAACGCTAATTTTTTTAAAGCCACTTTAGGGATTAACTGACAAAGGACACTTAATCTCTAAAATGACTTCAATATTAGGAAATCTCTTAATACAAAGTATCCCATTAAAAGAGGGAAAAAAGTTAAGGGCTTCTGAATAAATGCTAAAGAGGCATTTAATAAAATTAGACACGTAACTCTGATTAAAATAAGCATTTGGAACTAGGAAAAAAAGAACATTGCCTTTCCATGATAAAACATCCATTTTCAAACAATGCCCTACATCATACTAACAGTGAGACATGGTTAAGATGGAGAATAAGGCAGAGATGCCACCACCCCCCGGGATCACATACATGCCTTGTGGGAAGAGCTAACCCATGCAACACAAGAAGAAAGAAATCAGAAAGGGAGAAGCAAAAAAAATGGTTTGCAGATGATACATTAATGTACCTAAAAGCCTGGGAGAATCAATTATAAAGCAATTAGAACTAAGAAGAGATTTCAGTAAAGTAGCCAAATGCAAAATAATATACAAAAATCAATAACATTCCTGTGAGCCAACAGCAGATAAAAATTATAAAAGTTCCTGTTTATGGTAAGTGCAAAGTGCATATGCTATGTAGAAATAAATTTAGTAAGAAATGTGTAGGCACTACATGAAAATAATTTTGGCAGAGGGATTTAAATTTTTTGAATAATTGGAGAGACAAAGCATAATTTTGAATGGAAAGACTAACTACTGAAAGGTTAATTTATAATATTAACCTCTTGAAAAGTTATCAAAAAGTTAATTTATAAGCCTAATACAATGCTGATCAAAAGCCTAATGATCTGTTTCAAATTTTCCAAATGACACCTAAGTATAACTGGAAAAATAGGTTATTATAGACAATGCATTTTTTTAAGGTAGTGAATTTAGTGACCTCATCCTACAGGATACTAAATAGCATCATGAATGACACATGAAAAATAACTCCAGGGTGGTCCCAGGATGGACAGGTAGAACATGAGATGGTAGTGTAAGAACTACATTTATGAATTTTATGTTAAATACATAAAAAATACACATAAGAGCCGGGCATGGTGGTGCACACTCATAATCAATCCCAGCATTTGGGAGGATGAGACAGGAGGATCGTGGTTCATGGACAGCCTTAGCTACTACTTACGCCCTTTGCAACTCCATGAGACCCTGTTTCAAAATAAAAGAATAAAAAATAGGACTAGGGGTGTAGCTTGGAGGTAGAATGGCCCTGGGTTCCATCCCAATTACCTCCAAAGAAAAAAATACACACACGCGCGCGTGCGCGCGCACACACACACACACACACACACACACACACAACTATTTTAAAATCAATGAAGTCTGATATAATGGTGCACACCCATAATCTCAGCTGCTCCGGAGGCTGAGGTAACAAATTCAAGGCCAGCCTGGGCAACTCAGTGAAACTCTGTCTCAAAATAAAATTTAAAAGGCTAGGGATATAATTCAGTGGTAGAGTGCTTGCCACACATGTGCATGGGTTTGACCCCTAGTACCATAAAAAATAAAAATAAATGAGGAAAAAAAAAGATTTTTGCGGGGTCAACTAATTATCCATTTAGAGAAAAAACTGAGTTGTCTCCCTGACTCATGCCATGTAGCAAAATAAATTCCAGATGGAGTGAAGAGTCAAATGGGAAAAAAAAATGAAGTCAAAAAACAATTAGAGGAAAATATAATTATCTGTCATTTTCTGAACATTAAAAAGATGTGGGAGATACAAGAATCATAATTTTTATATGAAAAGTATATGTATGTTAAGAACAGAAATAAAATCAAAGGGCATATTAAAATTTTAGGTAGAAAAGTAATATCCCTAAAAGTGAAATAACTATTACTAATAATGGGGAAAGGAACAAGTCTTACATCTAAAAATGTTGGACATGGTCTGTACAAGCTAGCTTACAAAAGAAGACATAAGTAGCCAGAAAACCAGAAAAACACCCAACTGTAATAATAATAAATAAAACTTCTATCTCTAAAATTTGCAAAGGGGCCCTGTGTAACCTTGACTAAACTTCCCTTTAACAGGCACCAGATCCACTCAGCTTATGTCCCTAAAACCTGCCTGGAGAGATGTCACTGCATCATGTCATTCATCCATCCATCCATTCATTCATTCCTCCCTCCAGGTTGGAGGACCCTATGATTCCTATGATAAGTCCCAGCTCCCAGATCATAGCCTGGACATAAGAAAATCCATCCATGGGACAGTACTGTGCTAAAGAGGTCCACAGAGTGATTTGATTCTGGATCATGGGCCCCACAGGGGCTGCATCTTCAGGGCCACCCCATTCACGTCATGGACAGTCACTGATACCAGCATTCCCAGCACTCCAGACAACTGTGTCAGCTCAGACCTGTCCAACACTAGAGATGCCCGATTCCAAATTGGGGTATGAATACGACTTTCCTGCTAAGAACAGAGCCCCTGGCCACATTTCCCATGGACTGGAAAGGTAGCAGAGCAGGGAAAAAAATAGAAGGCAGACATCCAGAAGGCAGTTCCAGGTAGGAGAAGGTGACCAAAGGTGGTGAACAGCACCTACAGACTAAGATCAAAGTCTCGGATGAGGTCACTGGGTTTGCTGTCTAAATGGTCCCTCTAACAGAACGTGGAGAGCAGGACCTTTGTTCCAACCCCTGCCGCGTCCCCAGCGTCTACAGTTCAATGAGCTTCCGCTTGTGGATCCGTCATTTCGGCAAAGGCAGGTGGGAAGGGAGCAAGATGCCCAGAGGCCAGACCCTATAAGGCAGAGATAGAATTGGCAGGCGACCTTGCAAGGCTGTTACGTTTTCAGCAATAACATATATATTGTTCACGGTAGAAGATGTGAAAAATATAGGCAAGATTTTAAAAAAAAAAGAGGAAATGATTATAATCTCACTTTCCTTCCAGAGGCAACTGCCGTTAATATTTTTTATTTTTCTTTCTAGATTTTTGCCATGCATATTTCATGTTGTTGAGTTAATACTGTGTATATATAATTCTGGGAACTCTTTTCATGGTAAATTATTCTTAAATCTTCAATTACAAAAGGCACTGTGCACTTGTAACACATGGAAAGATGTATGTATGTAACACAAATCCAAAGGAATAAAATGCTGATCTTCAGGCGCCCTCCCTTACACTCGAGTTCACAGCCCCGCTTGCGTTCCCCCCACCACCACCCTTTCCTTCCTCTCTCGTGAAAACATATGGACACATTTTGGAAGAAATTTTATGATTTTGTTTTAAAAATGAGATCGTAGTTCAGTTCACTTCTCAGCAACTTGCTTTCTTGCTTAACAATACGGCGGGGACGCCTTCCAGGTCAGTAGATACAAATTCAACTTATTTCTTATATAAATGTGTACTATTCCCCAGCATGGATGTATCTCAATTTATTCAACCACTCCTCTGTTGATGGTCATTTGGGTCAGTTCTTGGTTTTCTTTCGTAACAACTCAGTAAACATTATAGCGGGAGTTTCCCCCTAAGATTGGAATCTGTTCATAAACAGCATTTTAAATGGATGTACAACAGCCCAAGGTATGGTTATACTCAAATTTACCCAACCATTCACCTACTGTCCAGCATTTAAATTGTTTCTGGATTTTATCTTTCTTTGGTATCCTGTTATAAATGAGACCTTGGACCCTTGGCGAGGTCTGATGATAGGATGCTCGTCAGTGCAGTGGAAAATGCATTCCCATGGCCAGAGTCCTAGAATCCATGTTCACCTGAATGGTAACGATGTCCGGCTTTGCCTTCTGGTGGGGTATTGTCCGTATCAGGCTGGCGGCTGAGCTCTGTGGCAGGTACTGTCAGGGATGGTTAGAAAGGACTAGAAGCCTAGTTCATGTGAACCCCCCCCCCCTGATATCAAACAGATGTTGGTGAGTTGAGAAGGTTATAGCCCAGGGCGACCATTCCAGACTGAAACACGAGGCAGAGGGAGCCCGTGCCAAAATGGTCATCTCTTCAAGACTACCAAGGTGAGCTCCTTCCAAGCAAAGGCGACCTGCTCTTCACATCTGCTCGCTGGCCTTCTGTTCCCTACTTGTATCGGGAGGGCACCTTGCATTTCCCTCCCCGTGGCCAGGGCAGTCCGCCCACTCTTGCCCATGTCTCCGACCTGTGGTCAAGGCAGCTACCAAACAGCACTGAAGCGCAGGAACAATCTCGGGAGACTAGACTCTTGAGGCTGTGTTTCGCTCATTTGTTTTTGGAAGATTTCCCCAGGACAGACTTCCCAAAGTACAGACTTCTGGGTGGAGGAGTAGAAACATCTCTGAGACGTTGGCTCTGGATCATCAAAATACTTTCTAGAAAACATATATATTTTCAATTATATTCTGGACAGACATGTCTAGGAATGCCCATTTTGAGGCATCTTTGCCAACATTGTGGATTATCTTAAAGAGAAGTTCTTGTCTGCCTCATAGGCGCAAAAACTATGATTGCGTTTTAGTGAGCATTTCTTTATGACTCAGACCCCAGCCTTTCAGCTTCTCTTAATAACTTTAATCCTCCCTTCAGAAACTAAATGGTGGCAACTTTAGCCCCTTTCTCTTTGTGGTATTTATTTTTACTGATTTCCATGTTTATACATTATATGTAAACGGATGCATCATCATGCTATACATTTGTTTTATAGTTGTTTGGGCCTTTTAGTTTTATGGTGTTTGATATATTTAAGTCTCCATATTTTCTGTGCACAAGTCTTTTATAAGGTCTTACTGTTTGTTATCCGTTTATACTAACTATAGAGTCACAGTTTTCATTTTCTGTCTTGTTTGTTGTCAATGCTTTTCTACCTGGTTGTATGCTGTTGGTGTTGTTTAGAGTCTTTGTGTAGATTAGAATGTTAGGCTTTTACGGACATCTGAGCATCCCTCTCTCTCTCTCTCTCTTTTTTTTTTTTTTTTTAGAATATTGTTCCGTTATTTACACTGAGAAAGTTTCCTCTCAGTGATGGGTTGGTGTCTCATCTCACTAAACCAACAAAGCCAAAGTCTTTTCTGTGGCTCCCCAAACCCTAAAGCATAGGCACCTCACCACCCATGGGCCTCTCCTGCCCCCCATCCATCCCTCATCCCTGTGACCTGGCTGCTCTGCCTCCCGGGTATCACCACACGCCCACCTCAGAACCCTTGAATCTGTGGCTCCGTTAGCAAAGAAGACCCCCGCCCCGGGGCTCTGAGACCCCCTCCCTGACTTCTTTCAGGGAAGTATTACATCCTCAGAGACAACCCTGTGCAAAACCTAGGCCAGTCTCCTCTCAGACCTGGTGCTTCGGGCTCCCTTACTTTTCTCCCTAACACAAGCACCTCTGGTGTGCATTTTCTTATTTCCTTCACTGTCCATCTTCAGCAGAATGTGACATCCACAAGAGCAGCAGGGGTACCATTTTGCTTTCTATCTCCAGACCCCAGGCCTGCACCGGCCACTTAGCAGATGCTCATTGAAGGATAGTTAGCTAGCCTGGCATGCCTGTCATCTGGTACTTGGGAGGCTGAGACAGGAGGACCACAGGTTCAAGGATAGCCTTGGCACCTTACTGAGACCCTCAGAAACCTAGTGAGACTATTTCAAACTAAAAAAAAATAAAAAGGGCCACAGTGTAGTTGGTGGGAGCCGGGGGGAGAGAATGGCCCTAGATGTCTAGGACCAAAACGGAGAGCTGTTGGCTAAAGGAGCACATGCATGTTAACTGGCCACCGAGCTCTCTGCATCTGGCTGACTTCACGTACTTGAAGGCTCCTGACCTCTTCCAGAAAGACTGCTCAGAATACACAAGTATTCTCCTGTGTTTACTTACCTTTCACTAGGGACATCGTTGATGTTACCAGTGGGGTCATCACATTTCTATGGCTATCTTCATCAGCATTATTTCTTGAGATTTTATCCACATTTGTTCCCCAGCCCCTAGCCTAGTGCTTGCCTTCAGTGGACACTTGGTATATAATTTTTGAATGAGTGATTGTGTGAAATAAGTTAATCTTAGTATTAATATTCAGACAATACCCACCAAATTCATTTGTATATTTTTGGCTTATTTGGGAGATGGTTTAGTGAAAATGTTAAAAGCATAGGTTTTAGAAGCAAAAGCTATGGGTATATATTTCAGGTTTGCCATTTAAGTACCTTGTGGACTATTTATTTGGACTCTTTAAACCTTAGTTTTGACATCTTTAAAATGAACATCTTCTAGAATGACTATACAGATGAATATCATGCTATCTCCTAAATTGCTAAAGCTCAGTATAGTACCCAGCACGCTATAATTGACCAGTAAATATCGGCTAATGTTTCAGTAAAGATTTATACTTTTCTTTATATAGGTCCAAGTCATATCTCATTAAGGTTATTCCCAGAAATTTTATGCACTTCTCTTTACTCTAGTGAATGACATTTCTTCCTATTTTTTCTAACCAGTTATTACTGATATACAGAAAATTATTGATTTCTATATATTCATCTCACATCCAACCAGGTTTCTGAATTTTTCTCATTCTAAAGATTTCTCAGTTGATTCCTTTGGGCATTTTAGGTACACAATCATGTTGTCTACAAATAATGATAATTTTGAGGAGATAACTCTTTTGAGAAGTTTGGCAGGAAAATTCAATTCGATTCAGCAAATATTTATTGACTGATAAGGTCAATTTGGTACAAATTTAGTTGGAGACGCCAGCGGGATATCCAGACGAAGATGGCCAGAAGGCAATTAGGCTGCAGACTGGTGTTTGGAAGCACAGTCTGGACTGGAGGTAGGGATCTGTCAAGGCTGTTCAATTAATGAAGTTGCCCTACGAGGGACCACAGAGGAGCGCTGCAGATGCTGGATAAGTCATCATGGCCGCTGCAGGTATTTCACCTGCCACACGGAATGCCACTGGACACCTTGGGTCTACCATCAGCCTCTGGCCCATTTTTTGCATGCCTCCTGGCAGGAGTTACTTGTCTGGAGACAGGAGAGGCCAGGGTCAAGCAGTACCATTGGCTCTTTGCCGTAGTCCCATAGAAGAGGGCCAAGAACTGGGTTGTTGGGGATACTGGAGTCCAGCCTCATCTTAGCCCTCTCCCCAGCACATCGTATGCTTCGGCCACACCAAATAGCTCATCATCTGCAAAGACCCCAGGTCCTTGCAGGGCTTTATGCTTTGCCTGGAACTCCCTTCCTCATTGTCTCTACCTAGTACATTGAGATCACCTTCCAGATTCAGCTCATGAAGCACCTCCATCTTACAGCATCCCGGGTTTCCCAGGTAGGTGTCTGACTTTCTCTCTCTCTCTCTCTCTCTCTCTCTCTCTCTCTCTCTCTCTCTCCCAACCCTGTCTCCCCACAGCAACAATTATGCAACCCAATACCAGACTCCAGACCGCCTCTCCCAATTCATGTCTTTCACAAAAACAAAAACAACTTGCCAGTTTTGCTTACAACTCTTAGATGGCTTCTCTGGGTAAAGCCCCAAACCCTAAATATGGCACACCAGATTCCTCATGAGCACACAAGACTCCCCTGCTCCCCTGCCAGCCTTTGCCTTCTGCAGCCTTCCTTTAAAGGACACTGCAGCTGGAGCCAGACTCACTTTGGGTCCATATTGTTGCCCACTCTGAGCCTTTAAGAATGTTGTTTCCAAACCGGGTGCAACGGCGCAAGCCTGTAATTCTGGTACTTGGGAGGCTGACAAGAGGATCACAGGCTCAAGGCCAGTCTTGGCAACTCAGTGTGACCTGTTTCAAAATAAAAAGTAAAGCCAGGCGTGGTGGCGCGTGCTTGTAATCCCCGCGCTTGGGAGGCGGAGACAGGAGGATCGCGCAGGTTTGAAGCCAGCCGCGCTGGCTTAGGAGACCCTGTTTCCAAAATAAAAATGTAAAAATAGGTCTGGGAGTGTAGCCCCGAGGTAGAAGGGCTTCCAGGAACCCCAGTACCACCAAAAAAATAAATAAATAAAATAAAATAAAATAAATAAAAAATAAAAAGTAAGCCGGGCATGGTGGTGCATACTTGTAATCCCAATACTTGGGAGGCTAAGACAGGAGGATTGCAAGCTTGCGGCCAGCCTCAGCTACTTAGTAAGGCCCTTTGCAATTTAAAAAATAAATAATAAAACACAGGGCTAGGGGTAGAGCTCAGAAGTAGAATGCCCCTGGGTTCAATCCCTAGTATTGCAATAAATAAATAAATAAATAAAATTTAAAAGGGCAAAGAGTATAGTTCAGAGCTAGAATGCCCCTGAATTTAATGCCTAGTACCAAAAAGAAAAAAGAAAAAGTGCTATTTCCCTTGACTTAAGCGTGCTTTCCCTGTATCCTGTTTACATACACTCTGCTCATCCTTTAGGTCTCAGCTTAGACGCCACCGCCCTAGGAGACCTTCCTGACCACTGCACTAAACTGCACTCCCCTCCCCCAACCACACCCAGCTGTGTGTTCTCAGGACCACATGTCTCCAGTCTCATCTTGCTAAGGCCATTCCCAGATAGTTTGTGCACTTTTTATTACTCTAGCAAATGATATTGCTTCCCATTACTGGCTCACAGGACACACGTCACGACATTGTCTGGCATCCATTTTCCCCTCTACGTGGCTACTTTGGCAGGAAAAGCTAGATACAGTTCAGACAAGAGACACAGAGGCATGTGCCACTATAAGCAAGCCTCCTGTGGGAGGACAGCAGGTTGGACACTTAGTGGTTGGTCCACTGAGGTAGACACTTGTCCACCCAGATAAAGAAGAATTTGTGGAGGACATACCGTATACACCTGTGCCCATTTCCCCTGGGCCCCACCAGGCCAGGGCTGACATCTACTGCCACCCTCCTGAGGAGACATCAAGGCCAAATGAGAGAATAGGACCCATAATACCTGGCATGCAGCCTAGAATCCATCAGGTGCCCAGGAGAGAGCTGTGTGATGGCTGCACCTGGCATATAACTGCACGAGTCTTTGATGCTACTACACTGAGGACCTAGAGCCATTTCAGAGTCCTTGGCATCTCTGTATCCCTAGTGCCACGTCCACAGTCTGCCATGCTGTGCACATGGATATGCAGTGGGCATTGAATGAGAGAATTATCACCGTGGTTTCTTTTCTTTCTTTCTTTCTTTTTTTTTTTGTGGTCCTGGAGATAGAACCCAGAGATATTTGACATCAAGCTACACCCCCAGCCCTATATTTTATTATTTAATTTGAAACAGGGTCTCACTGAGTTGCAGAGGGCCTCACTAAGTAGCTGAGGCTGTCCGCGGGCTGCAATCCTTCTGTCTCAGCCTCCCGAGTATTGGAGTGACAAGCATGCGCCACCATGCCTGGCTTCATGGTGGTTTCCAATGACATCACACACTGACATTTTTCCCCCTAGAGTTCTTAACAAAGAGATTTCCATTAAGAACTAAAAGTAGCCAGGCGTGATGGCGCAGGCTTGTAATCCCAGCATTTGGGAGGCTGAGACATGAGAATCGTGGTTCAAGGCCAGCCTCAGCTATTTAGTGAGGCCCTCTGCAACTCAGTGAGACCTTGTTTCAAAAATAAAGAATGAAAAATAGGACTGGGGCTGGATATGGTGGTGCACGCTTGTAATCCCAGCATTTGGGAGGCTGAGACAGGAGGATTGGTTCGAAGCCATCCTCAACTACTTAGTGAGGCCCTTTGCAACTCAGTGAGACCCTGTGTCAAAATAAAAAATAAAAAATAGGGTTGGGGGTGGAGCTGAGAGGTAAATGTCCCTGGGATCTGGCCCCAGTACCACAATTAAAAAAAAAAAAAAACATTGTCCAGATTCTTAGCCATTCCTAGTGAAAGTTAGAAATATCCTTGCTATAAAATGTTTCTAGGAATCTAACGTCCCACTTTGTTCATTCATTTCAGGGAATTTTCAGGTCAAGGTTTCCTCACCTTTGTAATTCCATGGCCCCTTTGGCAGTTTGGTGACCCCCCCTTTGAATAATGTCTTTAAATCTGTAGAGCAAAACACATAGAATGGTAAAAAGGAAACCAATTATACTGCAATACAGCTTTCAAAATATTTTGAAAATGTATAGCTTAGTAATATAGGTACTCCTTTATTGGTGAGTTAGCACTAAGCTCCACCAGCAGGTCTGATAAGTATTGTAGTCTGAGGCATACAGGCCAAATAGACATGGTTAAAACAACTATAATGTTCTATGGAAATACCCTGTGATCTTGTCATTGACAAATTCACAGGTGCTGCTAATACCAGCATGCTGTGTTGCCTATATTCATGATTGATAGAAATGCTAAGTTTCAAATAAAGGTGTAATTTTCCCCATCCAAGTTAGGGACTCCCTGAATTCCAATAAAATCTCAGGTCCAAGACAAATTGGATCTTTCATTCGGCAGACTGGGGTAGGATTGCCTAGTTCCAGGCATTTCATGTGTATTGAGAGGGGGTTAGTAGGTGGTAGGGGATGAAGACATGGAAGAGGTAGGTTTTGTATCATACCATCTATGGCTTGAAGGAGCTCACAGGGAGTGACATGAACAGACAGTCCTGGCTGTCTTGCTGTGCCTCTTCTTGGTGAATGGCTCAGGAAGACCACACTGCTAGATCTCAGGGGAATGGAGGGACATGGATACAAACCAACCTACAACACCTGGAGTTCTTACGTAGATATGAGAAGGAGACTGACTTTTATCTGGGAGCTCGACCAACACCATCTCCCTGACATTTGTGATGGCCTTGTGAAATGGCTACTTTACCTCTGTCCCTTATGATTTTCCAAGTGGAGGCATTAAAGCTCGTCCAGGTGTACAAATATGTTCAAGGTTAAAAAAGTAGACGTGGAAGAGCTGGGATTCAAACCCAGATCCTTATGGAAGCAAAGCTCAGGCTTTCCAACCCCGCCACCTCTCCCTCCAGCAGGCTGCAAGGACTTCACGCTACCAAAGCTATAGCCCTGGTTCCGCTCTGCACCCCACACCATGGGACACAGCCTGGGATTTGCTGAAAAGAGCTTAGCGCAGTTGCCATGCCTCAGGGATGTGGGGACAAAACAGGTCTCCTTCTTCCTCTCGAGCTGGGGATACAGGCAAGAAAAACACAAAACAATGCATGGAAGGTGGGTTGAGGCAGCAAGCCTGGCCTGTGCCACATCTAATTGCTCTGTGGGAATAATCCCATGCTGCTTAGCTCCCTAATTCTACCTCTAGGCTTTCAGATTCCCCTGGTCATGCTTAACACAAAAGCCAGCACTGTGGACCAAATATGATTTTCCCTGCCTGGCAATACAGATGCGGCTTGTTTTTTATCATTTCAAGCCAGTGCCAGCCAGGGGTTGTTCGTTGAGTTGAGAGGGAATCCTGGACCAGCACAGGATCTCTGTTCTGCTAACGGCAGAGATTCCTGCTCATCGAGCTGTGCCACATCCCTGGATTGACATTAATGTGTCTGGGGACAGTTGCCTCTGCCAGGCTGGTCCTGCTCCTGGTTCAGTATTTTTTTTTCCAGAAAAAAATAGGGAACTATCATTTATTGCTCCATACCTGAGAAGATATCTGCACTCTGGCTTTGGTCCCAGTTACAGTGGCTGAGCAGAGGGGTTAACCCCTGAAAGTTCAGGGGTCAGGAAATGCTTGATTCATTGTTTACTCACCTAAAATTAGCATTGAACACCTGAGTACTGAATAGCTACTGTACTCAAGCACTATCTCTGCCCACATGGAGCTGACTAATAATAGTAGGTTATTAAATATTTTTTTCTGTGCTGAATGCTGTGCTCTACTGACTTTTCATATAATGATTCATTCCATTCACACAAGTATATTAGTTAGGTACTATTATTCTTCCCATTTTAAAGATAATAAAGCTGAGGTATAGGAAAATTAAATAACTTGTCCAAGAGCAGACAGCTGATAAATGGTGGACTCAAACCCAAACAACTTGGTGCCAAATTCTGTCATCTTAACCCACTACTCTCATGGATTGATGGGTGGATGGATCGATGGATGGATGCTTACTTTGGCCAGCGTAGTAAGCCATGTGTCTTCTAGACTACTCTCATATGGTAGAGAGCTTTGCCTCAGGAACCCTTTTCCTCAAGTGTCAATCATCTCAGCTGGAATAGGTCTTCTACCTGATTGCCTGCTATTTGGGGAATGAGCCCATCATGGTGAGAGCTGACACAGGACCAAAATGGAGCGCACATAGGGAAGCCCGTGCACACTGGACTTCCCAGAGGGAAAGAAGACACTGGGAAACAGAGTGAATTGTCTAAAGTATGTGAAAACAAGCTTATATCTCTGTCACCAGCCTAAACACCTCAAGATGGAAATGACAATGCCTGACTCGCTCCTAAATCTTCAGCGCAGTGTTTGGCATTTCATAGGTGCTCTGTTAATATCTGTTGGGTAGATTAACATTGCAGCTGTCGTTGGTGCCTTTTGTGTTCCTTTATCCATTAAAAAAACGCATGGCTGCTGTTTTGTCTGATACACACATCCACAGTGGAACTGGTTTCACCTCTAAGGGAAATAGGTAGCTTCAAGCCCTTTACTCTCATGTGACCTGCATTTGAAAGTTAATTTTAAAATAGGGAGTGGGATGATGCTAACATGTGCAATGAAAAGAATCAGAAAGCCTGACTTCTGATTTGAAACTTACTAGCAAAGAGTACAGTGAAGTCCCTCAGTCACGTAAGGCGCCACCCTCCATCTATAAAACAGGACTCTCAAAGCCACCATCACAGAGACTGAGACAACAGACCCAAGTGAACGGGAACTTACTCAGAGCAGGAGACCCTGTCCATGGTGCTGAAGTCTTAATGTCCTCAGGGGTGCTTATTTCTCTGGATCCTAGGCCACTGGGAATGCCTACCCAATCTACCCAAGATTTGTGACCCAGGAAAGAAATGGAAAAACAACTCAGGAGATGAAATAGAAGGAAAAAGGAAGGGAGGGAGGGAGAGAGAGAGAGAGAGAGAGAGTGTGTGTGTGTGTGTGTGTGTGTGTGTGTGTAGAGGTGGGGGCAGAGAGCACTAGAGTTGCACCAGAGGTCCTGAGTATCTGAGACACTGTTCTCGGCCTTGGCCACATGGAATCAGGCCACACGGAAGGTGGCTGGGAGTGGGAGAGGGTGGTGGTAGCTCAGAGGTACATTCCTGAGCTGCTACTGACACTTATCTCAGCAGCCAGTGGCAGGGAGGAGGATGGAAAGAGGCTAGCTCTGTGGAGGTGAGGGGTGAGGAGGCTGAAGTCAGACGACAGGAGGGCAGGAGTCAAGGAGGGTGTGACACATGTTCATCAGCTGCTGGGTGCAGCCTCTTCTTCCTCCGTGGAAACCTGATTCCTTCATTTCTCCTGCAGCTGCAGGTGGAACATCTGCTGGGAACGCAGAAGGTCCATACGTGGAGGCGTTCGCAGCGGCCACAGGGCAAGCCCAGTCAGCCTGTTCCGTAAGCGAAGGCATTCGCAGGTCATCTGAAATTTCGCTTTGTTTTTCCCAGTCTTCAGCACATGTATTGCTCTTTTAACAAGCAAAGGAAAGGGCTTTGTGTTTCCATGCCCCCAGCTGCACATTTGAATTTTATATGAGCTCTGGTGGTGATCCGAAAATTGTTCCCATCAAAAGGGAAAGCTCAAGCTCATTAGTGATGGGGTCAGTCCTAGCCCGGCTCAGCTCAGACCAGCCAGATGCCAGCAAAGGCTCATCATTCTTTGGACATTCACTGTGCTCGACCACAGGCCAGGCACAGGGCTGACGGGCTCTGCTGTCATGGAGCTATCTTGCTGGCTCACTCCTCCCAGCCATATCTTCCTCTGTCCTGCTCCAACACATGAACACCTTGGCACTGGCTTTCCTTTCTTCTCATTAAAATCCTTCCCCCAGAGACACAAACTCTTTCTCTTCCATTTTCTCAGCATAGCCTTCTCTGTGAGGTCTACCTGGCCAACCTCTAGAAAACACGCACCCACCTTTTACCCCCCATCCCTGGTACCTCCAATGCTCCTTACTTGCTCTCCATCTTCTTTCTTCAACAGCACACATCACTCTATGGCACCCTGTGTGATTTACTTCCATATTGTGCTTATTGTTTCTTTCCTTCTGCTAGAACATTGGCTTCACAAGAGCAGGGTCTTTGTTTCACTCACTGATGCATCCTGAGTGCCCAGACCAGCACCTGGCACACAGTAGGCACTCAGCAGACATCTGTTGGATGAATGGACAAACCACAACTGGGTGCACTTACAAAACCATGTCTCATGTCAACCTAACTCCCTAAAGGCCCAGGGAGCCAACCGGTTGGTGTGGCTCTGTGTGATAGCACTTTGGGATGGAAGAGCCCCAGAGATCAGCCCATGGTAGAAGCAGAGCTGGGAAAGGGAGGTCCTGGGGGACACTTGCCCATATCTCCACCAGACTGAGGTCACAGAGCATGCCTTGCCTCTTTCACAACTACATTCTTGAGGGATCAGCACAGGTCACACATGTCCCTAAGCAGGAGGCTGATGGAATTCCAGCCATCATTTAGCAGGCACTATGGGTCTTACATGATACTCAGCCTCTTATTTGAATTTCTTCCAAACCTTATAACATCCCAAAGAGGCAGGTACTATTCTTGACCCTGTTTAACAAATGAGGTTTAGGGGAAATAACTCATTGAAACTCGCACGTATAATATACTTGGAAAAGCTCAGGTTCACGCGCAGATGTGTCAGACTCCTGAGACTGAGATCTTACATATGTGCTCCACCACTGCACCGGGATGACAGACAGGGAGGGAGGGGGGGAAGAAGGGAGGGACTGTGGGGATGGCCACATGCACATATAGCATGGAGACCGAAATGAGCAGAACAGAGATATGAAGCTTTTCCTCTGGCCTGGACATGACTCCATTACAGCCCTGTCTCCCTTTTCCTGTCCCGAGAGGGAGGACAGACATGATTTATCAATGGCTGAAATATATTTTATCTTAATAAATTTCTCTCTCTCTCTCTCTCTCTCTCTCTCTCTCTCTCTCTCTCTCTCTCTTCCATGCACACATGGAGCTTGAATGAACGAAGGAGAAAATATAACTGAGTGGGTAGATTGATCATCTAAAATTTGCCAGAGAATAGTAGAGAAATGCACTTCTTCTTTAAGTCTCTTCTAAAAGGAAACTCTAACAGCCCCACCGTGCCCCTTGCCCATATACATGCAAAACATAGTGAACAGCATAACGCAGCTGGGTATGCAAAGGCGTCTGGCTCAGAACCAACCCCCAGTGACCCGAGACTTATGCCTAGAAGATATCCCCATGGCCACTTCCCTGAACACCCAGTTCTGTCTTTAGTGGCCTTCACTCATCCTGCGTCTCCCCCATCAGCTATGGCCCCAGACTATAGACCTGCTATCCCAGCAGCCTCCTCACCTAGGAAAGAGATCCATCCACAGGCATCTTAGCCAGGAGGTAACCTTAAAGTGGTTCCCGGAGGGCTACTCTGCAGAAGACGAGGATTCTGATGACCTTTTGGGTCTCCTAGAGATCCTTGGAGTGCTAGGCTCATCTTCAGAGGGTCTACCACAAAAACGCCACTGTACCTGAGACTGGGGAAGAAATCCCTAGGTCACGTCCTAGGGGGCCTTGGGTCTTCCAATAGGAAACTATAAAAATAAAATTCAGTAGGGGCTGCTAGGATCTACATAGTCTCCACAATGGAGATTACTCACAAAAACAAAACAAAACAAACCACTAGCTGGCTTGAGGAGTACCACAGAGCTACAGAAAGAAAGAATTCAAGGCAAGCCAGGAGTGCTTGCTTGGGCCTCCTACAGGCAGTCTGCCTCTGCCCGGCAAGGCTCATGGCTAAGGGGCAGCTGGCGAGAGGGTGCAGAGCAGAGAAGGGCAGGGAATTTATACAAAGGAGAAAAAGAGGGACCTGAGGGGGTTGTGGGACCCAGCCTTCCCCCACTGCTTTGAGCTCAGCTCTGCTCCTGGCCAGCTCAGACTTCGTAAGATGGAAAATGTCTTATGGCCCTGAATTCCTCATTCCCTCCTGTGACACTGTAATAGAGAATTAGAAGCTGCTTTTGCTAAAAGCAGTAGCTGTTTACTTAGACCAGTAGACGCCTGATGGGTAACTAAAAGCAAGATAAAGCTTGGCTTCTCTGCCTTTGGTTTGTATCTGTCTCCTTTATTACCTTAAGTGTTGGATCATATGCTTGCTAACTCTGCACATAGGCATGCTAATCACCTATCTGCCCCCAAATTACCTAACCTATCTCGACCCTTCAAGACTGAGCACAGTGAGATAAGAGTAGCTAAGATATTATCAAGTTTGCAGAGATATTCAATGGCTGGGCCCCAGGGGTGATGCCTAAAAGTCTCCGGTCATTGTCCTGAACCTGCAGTCACCTTGGACTTCAGAAATAGCAGAGCCTATTAGATAATCCCATGATGAGCTCACCCCCAAAATGGGGGCAATTACCCATGACAGGATCTGAGGCTGCCCCCCCCCTAGCATGATCAATCATCTCATGGGAACCAGATCACCCCTCAAACAACAAGGACTTCTTGAGAGCCAACTCACAGAATCAGGACAGGTCATTGAGCAGAACTTAGTGTGACCAAGATGACTTATTCTACCAGCTGTGCAAAGCCCCTGGCCATGCACAACCTCAATCTCTGCTTTTGTTCCCTTTTTCCCTATAAAATCTTCAAGTTTCTGTCAGCACTTTGAAGGTGGATCTCTGGTCTCTGTTTTCCCCAGTGTAGACACATTAATTGAAGCTCCTTTCCTGCCCTTCACTGCTGCTTGTCTTTAAATTGGCATATTGAGATGGGTGGCAGAGTTTGGTCTATTTGAGGCCACCAGGGACCAGGGCCTTTGTCTAAGAACTCCAGCAACACTTGCCATCTGAATTCTTGAATTTAGTGGTACCCATCCATTATGCCTCCCAAGAGGGAAATATGGGTCTGAACACGAATAAGTTGAGAGAACCAGAAATGCCACACTGATGGAAGGGGATGGCAGAGTTGGGACCCAGAACTTGTGACTAGTGACAGATCTCACGGATACAACATCCTCTTAGAATATGATTGTTCCCAAAATGGCTAGATGCCCATGTTTACCTGCAGTACAGGTGTTTACAGGATGCACCTGGGTGTACAAATCAAGAACACACTTTTGTTCAACCATCACATACCCCATGGTCACCTGTTGCACAGGAGGGAGTTTATTATGATTCTGCACGACCTTTTTAAGTGCAAGGCTCCGCTGTGCCCTCTGTGTGCTGGGGGCCTCTGCTGAGAAATAGGGGTAAAGGTGACGGTAGAAGGTTCTATTCCAAAGGGATTTAGGGAGTGAGGTCAGCACGGTGGCAGAACAGGAAGGTCCCAGCCATATTCTCCCAGAGATACACTAACAACAACACTATGTGGCTAAAAAAAAAACTGTATGAGAAATACAGAAATGAATTAAAAAGTCATAGTATCCCAGGCGAGTTGAAAGTCAAGAACAGCCACATTGAAATGTATAATAGAAGTTTCATGTCAACTGTGATAACCCTTCCCCCAAATTGGCACAGTTCAGTGACTCTGGAGGAAAAAGTAAAACTTGCTAATTCTTTTTTGGAAAAGAAAGAGAAGAATGTAACATATATATTTATTTAATGTTCCAGCTTTTCAGGATGGGTTTCTGTCTAACCTAACTCAGAGCACTGATGGGAAACCAGCACACTCTGGATGTCTGAGGGCCATAACAGAGTATAAAAGAAAGATCAGTGGCTTGTTGCAATCCAGAGAATCTGAGTACCATAGTCAGACACAGGTGGGAGCAAGAGATCATAAACTGCTGAACAACAACAGCAACAACAACAACAACACTCTTGTTGGAAAATTAGACACACAAGGCCAGAGAAGACACATCTCCAGGAGAGGTTTTAGAGGCCCCTAGAACCTCTAGCTGGACTGAACGACAAAAGTCTTCCCTGTGTAAAACCAACCCATAAAGATTGGGAAAGATGGTTAGTTTTTCAAAATGCCCAGATCACAGAAAAAAATGAACAAGGCATACACACACACACACACACACACACACACACACACACAGACAACAAGGCCCAATTAAGAAAACTAAATAAATCTCTAGAAACCACCAGCCCTAAAGAAACAGAGATCTATGAATGACCAAAGAATTCAAAATAATCATTATAAAGAAGCTGATGTATTGTAAGAGGATGCACACAGACGACTAAATGGAATTGGGAAAATGATGCACGAATAAAAAGGGAATATAAACTATAAAAAGGAACCATCAGAGAATCTGAAGCTAAAAAATATAACTGAGTTTAAAAAAATCATTAGAGGGGGGTGGGCGTGGTGGTGCATGCTTATAATCCTAGTACTTGTGAGGCTGAGACAGGAGGATCACAGGTTTGCAGTTAGCCTCGGCTACCTAGTGAGGCCCTCTGCAACTTAGTGAGACCCTGTTTCAAAATAAAGAATAAAAAATAGGGCTGTGGATATAGCTCAGAGGTGGAATCCCCCTGGGTTCAATCCCCAGTATTGCAAAAACAAGGTAAAAAAAATCATTAGAGGGCTCAAAAGCAGACTTGATCAGGCAGAAGAATTGATCAACTCAAATGCCATTTGAAATGATCAGGTCAAAGGAATAAAAAAATAAAAATAAAGAATGAATTAGCTAGAGGTAGTTGAGCATGCTGTAATTTCAGTACTTGGAAGGCTGAGACAGTAGGACTGCAGGTTCACAGCCAGCCTCAGCAACTTAGTGAGGCCCTCCACAACTTAGAAAGACCCCATTTCAAAATAAAAATATAGGACTGGGGGTATAGCTCAAAGATTGAATGGCTCTGGGTTCAGTTCCCAGTGCCATAATAAAGGGACAAAAGTAAGTAACTAAGAAGAAAGGGAAAGAAAGAGAGAAAGGAAGAGAAAAAAAGAGAGAGAAATAAGGAAAGAAAGAAAGGAAGGAAAGAAGAAAGGAAGGAAGGAAGGAAGGAAGGAAGGAAGGAAGGACCTAAAGGATTTAAAAGGACACCAAATAACAACATATCCATTGTGGAAGTCTTAAAGGAGACAGAAAAAGTAGGACTGAGCGCTTATTTGTAAAACATGACTGAAAACTTCCAAAATCTAAGAAATAAAATCAATATCCAAATTCAAGAAGCTCTGACTCTAAGTAGGATGGACCCAAAGAGGTCTCACACTGAGAAACATAATAATCAGAACTCAAAGATTAAAGAATCTCAAAAGCAATAAGAAGAAAGTGATTCATTATGCACAAAGGAGTTTCTATAAGACTATCAGCAGATTTCTCAGCAGAAACATTAGAGTCCCAAAGGGAGGGAGATAATATATTCAAAGTGCTGAAAGGAAAAAACTGCTAATCAATAATACCTTATCTGGCAATACTATCCTTCAAAATCAAGAGAAATAAGATCTCTGCAGAGAAACAAAAGCTGAGGAAGTTGATCACTACTAGATGTGCCTTAAAAGAATTACCAAAGGAAGCCCTTCAAGTTGAAAGGAAAGGATACACTAGACAGAAACACAATTTACAAAAATATAGAGCTCTCTAGCAAAAATAAACAAGTAGACAGATTCTAAATCCTGCAATACTATAATGATGATATGTAAATCATGTTTGATTCTGATATAAACATTTTAAAAGCATAAAAATAATATAACTATAAATCTGTTGAGTGAAACAAAATATAAAATGTGTGATTTTTGACATAAATAACATAAAGTGTATGAGAATTTAAAGGAGTTTTTCTATGACTGACACTTAATTGATATCAGCTTAAAATAGACTTATAACTAAAGGATATTTTATGTAATTCCTATTTTGCCATAAGCAAATTATTACAGAAGATGCACAAAAGAATGTAAGAAGGAAATCAAAGTATATCACAACAAAACAGTCAACAAAACGCAAAGAAAGGCAGCAAGAGAGGAAAAGAGGGACAAAAAACTACAAGCCATATAGAAAACAACTAGAAAATGATAACAGCAAATCTGTCTCTATCCATAATTACTTTGAATATAAACAGGTTAAACTTAGCAATAAAAAATGGGATAGATAAATAGACCAAAAAACAAGATCCAAATATATTCTGTCCATATGAGAGTCTGTTTTTATATATATAAGAATATGCATAGGCTATTCTATGCATATTGAATGTAAGAGGATAAAAAGATATTCCATTCAAATGGTAATTGGAAGAGAATAGGACGACCATATCTACTTGAGAGAGAGTAGCAAAAAACGGTCGTAAAGGCAAAGAAAAACACTTATAATGAAATGAGGGTCATTTCATTCAGAAAGTTCTAACAATTATAAACATAACGTGTACCTAACAGCAGAGCGCCAAGATATATACAGCAAAAATCAACAGAACTGAAGGGAAAAAGAGATATCAATACAATAGCAAGATAATCTTTCAATATCCCACTTCCAGTAATGAATAGATCAACTCTACAGAAGATCAATAAGAAAAAATTACCTAAACAACACAACAGACCAAATAGACCTATGAGACAAATTCAAAACATTCTACCCAGTATCCAAAGTACATACATTTTTCTCAAGTGCACACAGAACATTTTCTAGGCTAGATCACACGGTAGGCCAAAAACCAAGTCTTTACAACTTCAAGAAGATTTAAATCATATCAATTATCTTTTTCTTTTTTTTGTTTGTTTTTTGGTGGTACTGGGGTTCCTGGAAGTCCTTCTACCTCCGGGCTACACTCCCAGACCTATTTTATATTTTTGAGACAGGGTCTCTTACGCCAGCGTGGCTGGCTTCGAACCTGCGCAATCCTCCTGTCTCCGCCTCCCAAGCGCGGGGATTACAAGCGTGTGCCACCATGCCTGGCATCAATTATCTTTTTCAACCACAACTGATTGAAATTGTAAGTTAATGGTAAAAGAAATCAGAAAAATTCAAAATATGTCGAAATTAAACACCAAACTCTTGAAGAATCAAGGGTTCAAAAAAATCACTAGAGAAATTTTAAAATATCTTGATACAAATTAAAATGAAAACACAACATATTGAAAATTTATATCATGCAGCCAAAAAGAGAAGTTTATAGCAGTATATTATGCATCCACTAAAAAAAAAAGAAATATCTCAAATCAGCAGTCTACAGATCAACTTTATACTAACCCCAAAAATTATCAGAAAGAAGTAAATAATAAGGATTAGAGCAAAAACAAAGCAGAACAAAAAGAAAAACAATAGGAAAAAAATCAATGAAAAGAAGAGTTGTTTCTGTAGAAAATAACAAAATTGACAAACCCTTCACTAGACCACATTAAAAAAAGGAAGACTCAAATAAAAATCAGAAGTAAAATAGAAGATATAACTGATGTCACATTTTTAAAAGATCATAACAAACCACTATAATGAATTACAGACCAACAAATTGGATGACCTAGAGGAAATGGATGCAATCATGTAGAAACAAGAGCTCCAGACATATAAGTAGTAAGGAGACTAAATCAGTAATCAAAAACCTCAAAAAAAAAAAAAAAAAAAAAAGGACCAGATGGCTTCGCTGGAGAATTCTACCAAACATTTAAAGAAGAATTAACACTAATCTTTCTCAAACTCCTCCAAAAAACTGAAGAGGATGTAACACTTCCAAAATCATTTTATGAAGCCAGCGTTAACCTGCTATCAAAATGAGACAAAGAAGTCTCTTTGAAGTTCAAAAGGAAACCAATGTCCTTAAGAAATATTGGCACAAAATTTCTCAACAAAATACTAGCAAATCAATTCAACAATACATTAAGAAGATTATACACTATAATCAGATGGGATTTATCCCTGGAATGCAAAGATGGTTCAAAATGTGAAAATAAATATTATATTAAACATACTTTAAATATATATTAATCAATATAATGAAGACCTCAAATGAAAAGACCACAGCTAATATTGCACCAAATGGTGGACAACTGAAAGCTTTCCCTCTAAGATCAAGAGCAAAATATGTATGCCTTCTCCCATCACTTCTATTTAATATAGTATTGGATGTCCTAGCCAGAGAATAAGAAAAAGAAATAAAAGTCATCCAAATTGGAAAGAAAGCAATAATATTTCTGTTTGCAGGCAACATCTTATATGTAGAAAACTCTAAAAAGTGCATATGGGTACACACACATGCATTTAAAAATAAATTCAGGAGGCTGCTGGATGCAGAATCAACACACAAAAGTCAATTGCGTTTCTATACACAAATAACACACATTATGGAAAGAGAATAAAGAAAACAATCTCATTTACAATAGCATTGAAAAGAACCAAATACTTAGATATAAACTTGACCAAGAAAGTACAAGACTTGTACACTGAAAATTACAAACCAGTGCTGAAATAAATTAAATAAAATGCAAATTAATGGCAAGACATCCCATGTTCATGGGTTGGAAGACACAGTGTTCTTAGAAAGCCATGTTGCGAGCTGGACATGGTGGCACATACATGTAATCCTAGTACTTGGGCAGCTGAGACAGGAGGATTGCAGTTTCCCAGCCAGCATCAGTAACTTGTGAGGCCCTCAGCAACTTAGTGAGATTCTGTTTCAAAATAAAGAACAAAAAACTGGGCTAGGGATGGAGCTCAGAGGTAAAATATGCTTGGGTCCAATCCCTAGTAACACACACACACACACACACACACACACACACACACACAGACACACAAGACATGCTCAAAGCAATCTAAAGATTCAAGGCAATCTCTTTCAAAATCACACTGTTATATTTAGCAGATATAGATAAAAAATTCTAATATTCATATGGAATGTCAAAGGACCCCAAATAACCAAAAAAAGAAAATGGAAAAGGAAAACAAAGCTGGAGGCCTCATATTTCCTGATTTCAAAACTAATTGCAAGATATAATTACTGAAACAATATGTTACTAAAATAAAGACTTGCAAACCAGTAGAACAGTACAGAAAGCCCAGAAGTGAGCCCTCACATATACTTTCAAATGATCTTTGGCAAGGGTGCCAAGGCTCCACAATGGGGGAAGGAGAATGTCTTCAACAAATAGTACTGGAAAACTAGGCACCCACTTGCAAAAGAAAACAGCTGGACCCTTGCCTGATACCATAAAGAATATAACTCAAAATGGATAAGGAACTAAAGGCAAGACCTGAAACTATAAAATTCTGAGAAAAAATCGTCACATTGAATTTGTCAATTATTTCTTAGATAAGGTATTATAACAACAAAAATCATCACAAACAACAAAAGCTATAAATAGACACATGTGACTATATTAAATGTAAAAACATCTGCTGAGCAAAAAATATATCAACAACAGGTAAAGAGGCCATCTACAGAACTGGAGAAAATGTTTGGAAACCATCTGTCTGATAAATGATTAATATCCAGAATACATAAGAAACTCCTACAACGCCAGGCGTGGTGGCGCACGCTTGTAATCCCCGCACTTGGGAGGCTGAGACAGGAGGATCGCG
The DNA here is from genome assembly GCF_963383645.1 of Muscardinus avellanarius. Classification (NCBI taxonomy): domain Eukaryota; kingdom Metazoa; phylum Chordata; class Mammalia; order Rodentia; family Gliridae; genus Muscardinus; species Muscardinus avellanarius. The sequence goes on from NC_137788.1 coordinate 27,807,412, forward strand.
CAGGTTCGAAGCCAGCCTCAGCTGGCTTAAGAGACACTGTTTCCAAATAAAAAATATATAAAATAGGTCTGGGAGTGTATCCTGGAGATAGAAGGCCCCCGGGTTCCATCCCCAATACCACACACACAAAAAAATTCCAACAAAAACAACAACTCGACAACAAACCACTAACTAAAACAACCTGATTAAATATAGGCAAAGGATGTGAATAGACATTCCTCCAAAGAAGAAATACAAATGACCAACCTGCCTATGAAAGGATGCTCAGTACCACGAATTATCAGGTAAATGCAAATCAAAACCACAATGAGCTATCATCTCCCACCTGTTAAGGTGGATACTATTCAAACAACAACCTAACAAGTGTTGATGAGTATTTGAAGAAACTGGACCTCTTGTGCACTCCTGGTAGAAATGTAAACTGGCACAGTTGCTATGGAAAACAATAAAGTAACTTTTAAATAGAATTACCATGTGATTCAACAACCCTACTTCTACATCCAAAAGAATAAAAATCAAAGTCTCTAAGAGATATTACATACCAATGTTCATTACAGCATTATTCACAATACCCAAGAGGTGAACAAGGTAAGTGACCACCAGTGGGTGAATGGATACAGAAAATGTGATATGTACATATAGTGGCATGTTGACCCATCTTTTTAAAAGACAAGAAGGTGCATATAGTTAACACTACTGTGCTACATATTTAATAGTTAAGATGATAATTTTATGCTATGTGTGTTTTCTTTTTGCAGAACTGGGGATGGAACCCAGGGGGCATTCTACCTCCGAGCTACACCCCCCTGCCCTATTTTTTATTCTTTATTTTGAAGCAGGGTCTCACTAAGTTGCAGAGGGCCTCACTAAGTAGCTGAGGCTGGACATGAACCTGGGACCCTTCCTGTCTCAGCCTCCCAGCACTGGCGTTATAAGTGTGTGCCACCATGCCCAGCTATGGTATATGTTTTTAACACAGTAAGAAAACAGGGCTAAAATTTAGGGTAAGATTTCTACAGTGAGCAATATGAATAGAATAAGAAATAATCCTTTGGTAATTCTATTTTCACCTCTACCAATGAGAGGGGTGAGGAAACTTGTCTTCCTTCTATAGACTTAGAGATGGCTTTTCCTCCTCTCTCTTCCTTTCTCTCTTTCTCTTTCCTCTCCCTCTCCACTCTCTTTTTACAGAGCACTTATCACCATCTAACATAATATTTATTTATTTGTTTGTTTGTTTATTGCCTACAAATCATCAGACATACAAACTCCTGGAGGACAGGAATTCAGTTTCTTTCTCACTTGCCTATCACTGACTCCTCAGAGTCTCGAAGAGTGTGTGACCTGTAGTAGGTGCACAGAGAGTGTCTGAGGAATGACCGAGTGTGTGCGGAGGTGACAGAGCTGACAGGGCATCTGCTGCTGGGGCCTCTCTCTTCATTCAATCTTTTCTGCAGACAGGAAAGAAGAGAGGGAGCAAGGCAAGTAACTAGAAGAAGCAGATGTTGTTTAATTGGGCTTGGGATGGCCACACCAGCTTCTGAAGCATGGAAGAGGAAGAAGACACATATACTCTGTGGTTTCTCCTCCTCCTCCTCCTCCTCCTCCTCCTCCTCCTCCTCCTCCTCCTCCTCCTCTTCTTCTTCTTCTTCTTCTTCTCCTCCTCCTCCTCCTCCTCCTCCTCCTCATTCCTCCTCCTCCTCCTCCTCCTCCTCATTCCTCCTCCTCTTCCTCCTCCTCCTCCTCCTCATTCCTCCTCCTCATTCCTCCTCCTCTTCCTCCTCCTCCTCCTCCTCCTCATTCCTCCTCCTCCTCCTCCTCATTCCTCCTCCTCCTCCTCCTCCTCCTCCACCTCTTTCTTTTTTGGTGGTACTGGAGTTTCTGGAAGCCCTTCTACCTCCGGGCTACACTCCCAGACCTACTTTTTATATTTTTTTATTTGGAAACAGGGTCTCTTAAGCCAGCATGGCTAGCTTCGAACCTGCGCGATCCTCCTGTCTCCGCCTCCCAAGCGCGGGAATTACAAGCGTGCGCCACCATGCCTGCGTTACTCTGTGGTTTCTGTCTCTTCTTGTCCCTTCTGCTTCAGCAAAAGATGAGAGACTATGTCAGTCTGCTCAACTGATTTTCCTTAAGGCAACTGAATCAATAGACTCAAGCTGTCAGGGAGGTCCTCAGTTCTTCTCACTCTCTATATCCCAGGTCATTGCATCTCAAACACTGTGTGTGTAAAATCTTCCTAAGTATCCAGTAGGTCTGTATGGAACTTAGAAACAATTCCTTACAAGCTTCCAGGTGACAGTGATGCAAAGTCTTGCTTAGTGGCTGCTTCTCGACCTGGCAGCATGGCTTCTGGGAAGCTTTGTAAAATCACAATGTCTGAACTCCCCACCCTACACCAATTAAATTAGACCCTCAGCCAGTGGAATCCTTGCAGTGTTGTGGTCAAAGTTGACAACCAGTGCCCTGGGGCTCTCTCTGAGGATGCAAACTCACACTTAGGCAGAGCCATTGTTCTGGGCCCTGCAGAACTCTTGTCCAGCCTGTGTTTTTCCTCAACCACCTCGGGGCTGCCAAGACCTCGATGAGGGTGGCTGAGAGCCAGGGGCAACACCAGCCCACCTTGATCTTGGATGTGCCAGAGTGTTGACGCTTGCGTAGCTGGAAGGAAGATTCCTGTCTTTTTCTCCCTCCTGAATTCCTCTCACGTCTCTTCCCAGCTGGTAGGGAGTTATCATCCTCTTCCACTCTCTTACAATAACTGTGCCCGGCCTGAGAGGGGGGTGAATTTGCTCCCAGGGAACATTTGGCAATGTCTGGAGAAGCCTTGAATTGTTACAATGCAGGGAGTTGGAGGGAGAGTTGCTACTGGCAACTGGTGGTTGTTCAACACCCCACATTACTCAGGACAGCACTCTACAAAAAAGTGTCCAGTCCCAAGCAGCCAAGGCTGAGAAGCCATGTAGTTTAAGGGGGTCCCACAGTGAGAGGTTTGGGGCGCCATTTTCATCTCTACCCAGCTGTCCTCTGCTTCTTCAGGATGTGAGGTTCTGGGCAAGGCGAGGACAGAGGAGCTACAGTGGGTTCAAGAGCAGCCTCTTGCTGCATCGGGAGCCTCAGCCTTCTCTCCTCCCTCAAGCAGGGACCCTTCCTGTCTGGCCCATCCTCCCAGCCCTCCTCCTCACTCGGAGCTGGTGAATTTCCTCTCTGGATCTCTCCCAGCTATTTACTTTTCATGGAGCTTCCTCTCATCCAGTACAGATTTCCAAACTCCACCTATCAGGACTCAAGTTCTTCCTCGTGAAATTCCAACCCTATGGCAGGCAGGGGTATGGAGAGTCACCACCAGATTGTATCGGAGTCGGTGCAGGCGCAGCCTGGCTCCTAAATGCCTTCATATCTGAATCTCAGGCAAGATGCTCTATTGCATATGTGCTAGGCACCCGCTATGTGCCAGGCCCTACTGAAAGGCTTTGCTGCATAAAATCCTTCTAATCGTCCTAGAAGGTGGGTACCACTGTTATCCTCATAAACAGATGAGTGGACTGAGGCACAGAGACTAAGTAAGCTGCCAAGGATCACACAGATACAAAGTAGTAAAGTGAGGGGGTGAACCCAAGCAGCTTGAGTCCAGAGTCCAAGGGTTTAACAATGATGTTACCTGTTTCCTTGTGCATTTCAAACTGACGACCCAGGCAGGCTTGGGGCCTGTTCTTGGCTTCCTAGATGGGAACATGCAAAATAACCTTCCAAAATCAGTCAGCCAGTGAGTAGTGGACCCAGAATTCATATCCAACGTAGACTCAAAATTTAGAAAAGAAAAACTAGGAGCCTTAGAAAATGGTTCCATCTATCCATCCATCCATCCATCCATCCATTTATCAAGCTGTCAGCACACACATTCTGATTCCTCTTGTGGTCTGTGCTGTGCTGTTGTGCTAAGGATCCAGAGAAAGCAGCCATGGCTGCTCTGCTTGGAAGCTCACACATATTTGGGGGGATATGCTGCAGGCTGGTGAATGGGACTGAGAAAGGGGGGAAGGCAGAGAGGACACAGTCAGATGGGGGGGGGGTCTGTTTACACCTGTTCTCCAGGAAACTGAGCAAATGTGGAGAGGAGCTCCGGGGACTCCACGTGGTCATGGGTGGGCACTCCTTGCTGGGCACTTGGGTCCACTGACCCCTGGCACATGCTACCTGCACACTGTTCCACTGCTTTCTTTCTCCCCATCTGAGAAGTCCTGAACTTGCTCAGAACTCCTGACTCCTAAGCACAGCTTGGAGAAAAAGAGGACGGGGCTCTACGCTTCCCCACTGGATCGATGCAAGGTTGGCATCCTGACTGATCATCCCAAGGTCCCAAAGAGAAACCAAATTGTGACTGTCAGGAACACGACAGAACTGTCAAAAGCAGACAGAATCAGCCACGTAAATTGTGAAACCGAAGTCACAGTTCTATTTGTTCTGCGAGAGTGAGCATCTCACTTTTTTTTCCCCCAGACAAGATGGAAAATAAAAACAAAGATAGACTAAGGACCTTGCAAACGCTTCATCTCTGTGAAAAAGTTCACCATCACATACCACTGAGCCCCTTGGTTATGCGCGTGCGCGCGCGCGCGCGCGTGTGTGTGTGTGTGTGTGTGTGTGTGTGTGTGTGCATGAGCAGCCCAGGCTTTGAACATGTGTGTGTTCCTGCCCACAAAACCATGTCCACTTCCCCTCAGGGTCCAACAATGGGAGTGGATGGGTACCGTACTAGAAAGGATTACGATCCAGTCTCTCCCTTGACCATCCACATCCAGCTAATGAAAGTAACCTATAGAGCCAGACAAGACCCAAGGAAACAGGAGGAAACCCAGAGTGACCAATTTTGCTACAGCAGAAGCAGAGAGCGCTTCTTGATACAGGTAGCCTCTGCACTGGGCCTTGGAAAACAAATAAAATTTCACTGATGGTAAAGAAAGGAAAGAAATTATAGGGCTGAGAGCAGTGGTACACACCTGTAAGTCCCAGTTTGTGGGAGCTGAGCCAGGAGAATCATGGGTTAACATACTTCCAGGCTGGAATATGTTAACCCAGTAAGACCCTGTTTTAAAGTAAAAAGCAAAGGATATCTTTAAAAAGGGAAGAGTGAAACTGAAGAACCAGGGGAAGGCATGTATAAATTCACAGAAGCTAGGGCAGGTAGAGACAAAGAATAAGAGAATCTGGAAGTCAAGTCTCCATCCTGTACAGGAACCAGACTGGGAAGGCTGATCCCTGCTGGCGAAGCCCGCCGAGCCAGGCATCAGGGCTCTCCAGTTTGGGGAGAAGACACAGCCCTCAGGTGTGCTCCAGGGCACACACTGGTAGGGGGCCTTGGTTATGCGTGTGTGTGTGTGTGTGTGTGTGTGTGTGTGTGTGCGCATGAGCAGCCCAGGCTTTGAACATGTGTGTGCGTGCGTGTGTGTCTGTGCTGGTGATCTGGTGGGGCTTTCTGCAGAAGCCCTGCAGCACTACCTTGCTCACCAAAATAGCATCGAGCAATTTAGGTCAGGAAGTAAGGACTATGTTATTATTACTAGTTACTGGTGAAGTTATTTAATAAGAATGTCACATCCAATTGAGAACATGGTGGGAACTGTCAGCAGGAGGAATGTAATTACACTAACTGAAGGCACTCCAGGCCCCCTCTGCTCCCACACCTCCACGGATCCACAGGGAGACGGACGCTCCCCCAGCCCCACTATCACCTGGCTGGGGAACACGGCCTTAGGTGGGGCCCTGCAACCGCCAGACTGGTGCTGCCCCCATCCAGGCCCCGGGAGAGGCTATCAAAGGGGTCTCCCGAGCAATCCCAGGACACAGCACCTGGTGATATGAGGAGAGAGGGGCCCCGGCCCCCTTTTCCAACTCCAGATAAAATCCAAGAGATATTACTGTCAACATGGAAATCCCAGCAGTCCATTCTGCCCCATATCTGGTCTAGACCCGATTAAGCAGCATGGAAACAGCCCTTTTTCTAGCAGCCCTGCTTCCCCTGAGCCTCAGCTGGTGTTTCCAGAACCTGCTCCAAATTAAACTATTTCCACTGAAGTCCTTTGTCTGGGCCTGGCTCAGGAGCCCAAACCCATCGCTGCATTCCCTAGAAGACAGAGCCAAGCTCTGTCCCAGAACTCCACAATCCCACAAACCCACTAGCCCATAGTCTCAGTACCTGCTGCCTGCTATTGGCTGAGTCCTGAAGAACCACCTCCCCTTGGACTGGGCGGAACTCCGGGGTCCTTGGCTGGGAGCAGAGGCTCTATGGCCCTCCATGGCCAAGCTTACATGAAGGCACAAAGCACTCTGTTACAGCGGCCCAGCATGAGATAGATGTAGGGGGCATCCGCCAGATACAGAGGGTGCCAAGCCCCTGCTTTGTCTACATGTTTACACCCTGCAGGGTTTCTAAGAGTCCTGGACCTTTTCCCCTTGAAACAATAGTTGGACACCCAGAAAGAGGAGGGAGGAAGGGTTGGGGGGACAGATTCAACTTTAGGGAGGGAGAGGGGCAGGGAGGACTCATTCTAGCTCTAAGGACATCAGCACAAGTATGGCATCTGCAGGGTAGGCAGATGGGGGAAGGAAGGAAGCTCAGGCCAGAGCTGAAGGGAAAGGAGACAGAGACTGGAGAGACCCAGACACAAGGACAGGCAGAGACAGACAGAAAGCACCAGAGAGCATTGGGGACTCAACGAAAAATTTTTAAAAATGGGCAGCAAGAGAGATGGGCTGATAGAAAAAGAGACACAAAGGCAGAAAGGAAGAGGGAGGGAGACAGAAGAGGACAGAAACCCAGAGGCAGTAATGTGACAGAGACACGGGAAAGATGTGGACGTGTCCAGAGACCAAATCAGGGGCAGTGAAAGGCAACAAGAGTGATACACAGTGCTGGTGCGTGTGACAGGAGAGAAGCCACAGATCCTCAAGGCCCCAAGACAAAGGCTCCATCAATGTCACCTGGCACCCCAGCCCCTTGGGAGTGAGTTGGGAAGGAGCGGAGGCTGAGCGCTGACTTGGAGGACCTTGGCTTTAAAGGGAAGGGCAGTAGCCAGGGGGTTCAAGGTCCAAAGCAAGGTCTCCCCTTTTATCCTAAACTTGCTTTAAATGTAAGAAGGCACTAGGGAGGAAAAGCAAGATGGGAGGGCTGGAGGTGAGAGAAGAGCTAAAACCCAGAGGAGAGACAGGGAAGAAAGGGTTCCAGAGCCCTGGAACCATGAGCTATAGGAAGGACCCCGCCTGCCTCTTTCTCAGGGAGTGGGGGAGGAGGAGGATCCTGGTGCAGGGGGCAAGGGCAGTATGAAAAGTTCATCTTTTATTTATTTTTTCAGCGCTGGAGATGGAAGCCAGGGCTTCCCACATGCCAGGCAAGCACTCAATCACTGAGCTAGCCCCTGCCAGAAGTCCATGCTCCATGACCCCTGTGGAGGTCACTCTGTGATGGAACCGGGGACATGTGTCTTGGAATGACAACTTATAGATGCAAGCCAGGGGGCTGACCAGGTGGCCAGCAGGGCAATGGCCAAGCTGTGCTGAGCTGGGGTTAGGGGTGGTGGAGGCCCAGCACTGCCAGGATTCGCAGCCCCCCCTACCCCCGGTGGCCGGAGAGAGCTGGCTGTGGGGCTGACCCAGGGAGGGGTGCTCAGAGCAGGTGAGGACTAAGGGTGGGACGTCTCAGTGGGACAGTTGCTCGAGGATGGATGATGGAGATGGCCCTGGGGATGAAGGAAAGAGGCTGAGGGGCTGCTCTGAGGAAAGGCTGCAGCTCTGCAGTGCATGTGTGTGTGTGTGTGTGTGTACGTGTGTGTGTGTGTGTGTGTGTGTGTGTGTGTGTGTTGACTAGGGATTAAACCCCAGGAAATTCACCCACTGAGCTACACTCCTAGCCCCATTTTATTTTATTTTATTTTATTTTATTTTATTTTATTTTATGAAGCACTGGGAATGGAACCCAGGGGCATTCTATCTCTGAGCGACACCCCCAACCCCGTATTTTTATTCTTTATTTTGAAACAGGGTCTCAATGAGTTGCAAAGAACCTCGCTAAGTAGCTGAGGCTGTCTGTGAACCACGATCCTCCTGTCTCAGCCTCCAAGATGCTGGGATTACAGGCGTGCACCACCACGCCTGGCTCTGTTTTTATTTTGAAATGGTCTTGTTAAGTTACCACACTGCCTCCAACTTGAGATCATCCTTTCTCAGCCTCCCAAATACTGGAACTATAGGGGTGGCGCCAGGCAAGAGGAACCTTTGAGAGGCTTTGCAAGGTGGGCCCTGCCCTGCCCAGCCTCCTGCCCTCCTCTCATGCCTCCTGCTCCCCAGACTCTCCCTTACCCAGGAATGAAGTCTGCAATGCCCTCCGCTGGCCCCCAGGCTACAGATCTTGGTTCACTAGTGAAAAGTAGCATCTCCCTGCACCTTCCCAGCACTGGCCTCAGCTGCTCCTACCCTGCCTCTGCCCCACACCCAGGCAGGGACAGCGGCTTCCCCTTCTCCTGGGCTATGAGCGCAGTCTGGACCTGGCTGGAGGGCTCCTCTCCTCCGGACTGGGTGCTAACAGCTCGCAGGAATGAAGCAAAGCTCAAGCAGCCCGACCTGCCTGTCTGCCCCACCCAAAGCAGGTCCAGCTCCCCTGGGGACCCCTAAAGGGACTTGGGGGGAGCACCCCTCCTCTGGAGATTGTACCCAGACAGGGCTGCTAGCTGAGGTCTGAGGGTGAGGCTGGCTCCCTCTTTTCCCCCAAGGACAGCACAGTTCCATGCTAGCACGTTGTCAGAGGCACCAGTTCTGCCAAAGGGGAAGTCCTAGGTGTCAGAAGAGGCCTGGAGTTCCAGCAGGACACAGACTGGGCCTGCTGAGCACAGGGCGCCGGGCCTCGCCTTCCAAGAGACTACGGGGCCCAGCGGGCTCTGCCTGCCACCAGCCTCGCCGAGCCCTGGCTGTTGCCAAGCACGGTTGCCAAGGCCAGACTGGCATCCTGGGTCTTTCAAAAGCTGCCTGGAGACAAGAAAAGCAGCCCGGCATGGGGAAGGAGTGCAGGAAACAACCTGGCCTTTGCTGGCAGGAGAGCCTGGCCTGGGGTCCCACACAGCGGAGAAGATGGTCCGGAAAGGGCCTGGCCCTGGAATTCTGCCAGCTCAGGACAGTGTCTGGAGGTGGGGACAGTCAAGGTCACTGCCCAACCCACCCCAGAAGCCCAAAAGCTGGGGCTGAGACCCAGGCCGAGACCCAGGCCGGCGAGACGCTCACGACGCCAAGTGCTGGCATGCAGAATTCACACACACGTGCACATGCACACCCACACGGAGAGCTACAGACACAGGCATCCACGTCGTCCACTGCACACTCGCAAACCTCCCACACCCACACACGGTCCTATGGTGCGCACACAGCCCTCCAGCACCCGGCTGCACACCCTGCACTTATGTGTGTGTGTGTGTAAAATCACGCAGAGCACAGAAGCATGTGTGCACATGAGCTTACAAGTGTAGCTGATGATACGCGGACGGATGCATAAAAGTGTGGGAGAACTCAGAAAGAGCCGGTGGCAGGTAGGAGATCATTGGCACCACCCCCTCACCACCAGATGTGTATGTTTATGTTCCAGGGGATCAGCCGCTGCAGCTAGCTTGCACACACGCACACACACACACACACATACACACACACATACACACACACACATACACACACAGATCCTGCAGTGCAGCAGGGTGGAGCCAGCTCAGCCTAGGTAGTCAAATCTTAGCACCTTCTCCCTCTGCTACTTGCTGGCTGTGTGGCCTTGGGCACCCAGCTCACCCTCTCTGAGCCCCAGCTCCTTCATCTGTAAGGGAAGCATCATCAAGCCTACCTCACAGGCATGCTGGGAAGATTAAATAAGATTATGGATGTGAACCTCAGGCCCTGGGGAGCTCAATAAACACTAATTACCACACATTCTCCCCCTTCCACCCACCCCTGTGCCTTTCATTCACACAACTGATAAATATTTATGGGGTGCTAACTGTGTATTAAGGCTGCCATAGGTGCTGGCGTGCAAAGTCCCTATTTTCAGCCTCAGGCAGCTGGTGTTCTAGTGTGGGGGGAGGGGGGCAGACGTAAGCCAGCAATAAGCAGATACTCAAACAAGTGTGACCAGAGCTTGGAAGGAGGTGGTAGGTTGACGCTGCATCCGCAGTAGTGCCCGCGGAGGGTGCCACACCTGAGCAGAAACCTGCGTGGTGAGTAAGGGCGAACCATGGGGCCATCTGGAGGGAGAAAGAACATCAGGGCAGAGGGAAGAGGAGGCACAGTGCCTGGAGCAAGCTGGGAGCAAGCTCCTGTGTTCAAGGCAACATAGGAAGATCGGCACACCTGGGGTGCAGAAAGAGGCGGGGTGGCAGGAGATAGAACAGGGGCACCGCAGTCAAGGCCCGGTCAAACCAGATGGTCTGCATGTAGACGGGATGGGGGACTGAGTC